>NW_004955482.1:6804035-6809209 GCF_000276665.1 Chinchilla lanigera | reverse complement strand
GGGGACCGCGGCGCCCGGGTTCTCCCGGAGTGTGCACGCCACCCTGCTGCGGGGGTGCCGACGCAGCAAAGCCACCTTCCCGAACGCGCCCCGCCAGCTGGCAGAGCTTAGGGAAGGTCCGCTGCTCGGTGTCGGGGGAGCGTCAGGTCCCGGGACGACAGCCAAGGCAGGCAGGATGGGGCTCTCACCGAGACCAGCTGCGTGACCTTGGGCAACTTACTTCCCCTCTCTGAGCCATTTCCTGGGCCCTCCTAACACAAGGGAGGTGACCTCAAGTTCAACTCTGCGTCCCCGGAGGCTCTCCCTGGGCCTGCCCGCCCCCATAGCAGCCGTGTAGCCTGGCCTCACAGCAGGCCTCACAGCAGGATTGGGGGAACGCACTGAGAGGAGGACCGTGAGCCAGAAGCGACCACACGTGCATTGCTGAAGCAAAACTTGGCGCCCGGCCTCTCAGGTCATTTCTAGACCTGTCCCCATTTGTCAGATGAGGAAGCTGAGGCTCAGCAGAACAGCTCCCCACTCCCGCCCCTAGCCTACCTGGCAAATCCCAAGTCCAATCGAGCGTAGAAGACACAGCCAAGCCTCAACCACTGGCTTCGGCTGCAGGAGGTGACCAGCTGAAATCAGAAGTCCCACCCCTCCAGGTCACCGGGCGCCTGCACTCCCCACACCCTTCCCCAAACCGCAGGGCGGCAGGAGGCGCCATGGCCTCTGCGAGGGCAGCAGTACCTCCATTTCTCCATTCTTCGGCTGAACACTTTTCACTGGGGCTACCCAGCCCTATTAATTAATAGGTTCTAATTGTTCAAGTGTTGTTGATAACAGCTGTTTCTACGCATGAGCTCATTTCACCCTTTGAACAGCCTGAGCAGGCCCAGCTTTGGAGGCAAAACCCTGAAGCCCTGGCCAATGCCCTGCGCCCAGTACTGCTTTGAGCTCATTTATGGCAAAGCCCACTCCTTAGCACCTTCCAGGGGGCTGCCTAGGAGGCCAGACTGGAGCTCTCTGCAACTGGCTGGGTTTTTCAGCAGGTGCCAGTTTTGCCTATTTATAAGAATATTAACAGGCCAAGGGGTGTTCTGCCTTAGCTTGCTTTTTTTTTTCTTTGAGACAGAGTCTCACCATGTAGCTCAGGCTGGACTTGAACTATGTAGTACAGGCTACCCTCAAAACTGAAGTGATCCTCCTGCCTCAGCCTTGCAGGTGCTAGGGTCACAGGCACGTGCCACCACACCCGCCTATACTCTCTTAGCTTTGTGCACCGTCATCAGGCAAATGTCTTTGAGTAAGAATTTTGCCACACTAACAAATGGATGTGGGGATATATAACCTAGTAGAGACCACCTTAACAGCTCCGGGCAGTCCACATGACAAAAAAAATTTTTTTTCTGTCACAAATTCCTTAGCTCTTTGATGGCAGTGACCATATCGGATTCATCTGTGTCACGCAGCACCCAGCAACAACCCTATAAATATTCTCACCAGCCGCATGATCCTGACAGGTCACCTTTAGGAGCTCAGCAGCCCCACAAGATGACCCAGCAAAGACCTCTGACTGGGGGCCTTGGGGGTCAAATCAGATCTCAGTCGTACTTGCCTCAGCTAGGAATATAAGCACAGCGATCCCAGAGGCCTGTCTCGGTTCCTCAGAGGCTCTCTCCGCTCTGCTGTCTTCCTTAAGGCTGCTACATTACCTGCACTGCACACCCAGGAACCTCAGTTTGTTTATCTGAAAAGTGAGGCTGTGTTTCTGCCAACAGTAATGCTGAGATGAGGGGCTGGGGATTTAGCTCAGCGGCAAAAGCGCCTGCCTGGCAAGCACAAGGTCGTGAGTTCGGTTCCCGGTACCGGAGAAAAACCAAAAAAAAAAAAAAAAAAAAAACAAAAAAAAGTAATGCTGAGATGCATGCGCCCGTGTCCAACATGAGGCCTGCCTCTGCACTTGGGAGTACAGAAATGCTGGCTTGGTTTTTCTTCTATTCTGTCGTGTGTGTGTGTGTGTGTGTGTGTGTGTGTGTGTGTGTTTGAGACAGGGTCTCCCTATGTAGTTCAGGCTAGACTTGAGCTCACTAAGTAGCCCGGACTGGCCTCAAAGCCGTGGCAATCCTCCCGCCTCAGCCTCCCGAGTGCTAGGATCACAAACATGCACCACCCTGCCCAGCCTTTTTCCTCTATTTCAAGAAAGGTGGGGAGGACAAGCTAGAACCCCAAAGGTCTGGGGTGTTGTGCACGCCCCACGACTTCCCCTCCGTGGGCCCCTGGCATTCTCCTAGGCCAGTGCTCCTGTGTGACGTGAGACGGGCGCTCATGGCTGAGGCCAGCAAACAAGGGGATAAGGGGAGTCTCGAAATTACAAGGTGAGTGTGGTTGTAGAGAAAAACGCTACGCCAGGAGTGGTGGCTGCACCTGGAATACCAGCACTTGGGAGGCTGAGGCAGGAGGATCACCTTGAGCTGAAAGTCAGCCTGGGCTACACAGTGAGTTCAAGGCCAGTCTGAATGCCATAAGCAGACAAAACTCCCCCCATGCCCCCCAAAAAAACCTGCAAATAATAGGAAGCAGGGCAGGAGGAAAAGAAGAGGAGGCAGGATTCCCACAGGGGCAGGCTCTGGTCCCACCTGGGGACTCTGTTCCTCATTTCACACCCGCTGCATGTCCCACTGTCACTGCATGCCCGGGAGGCAGGAGGAGGAGACAGAACCCCACTGTGCAGAAGACAACACTGCGTCTCTGAAAGGAGACAAAATTTTTACCAGAGCCAGAGAAAGGCCGACAGGCAGCCCCTGAGATTTGCTGCCCGTTTTTATTTTCACTTATTTCTTCATTTTTCTTTTCTTTTGGGACAGGGTCTTGCTATGTTGTTCAGGTTGGCCTTGAACTCACTATGGCCTCAAGCTTGCAGTGATCTTCCTGCCTCAGCCTCCCAAGTACTGGAATTACGGGCATGCACCACTATGCCCAGCTTCCAAAGCCCATTTTTATCCTGTTGTTTCAGCTTCTCATCCTAATATTTTCCCTGACTTTTCCTGCCACACCTGTAGAGTTTAAAAAAAAAAGTGGAGAAAAATGTACTCAACTTTGAATTATTTGGGGCCCAAATATATGCTTTATTTGAGGTCCCCCTTTCTGCTGGGGTTTGAGCTCTGCTGCTGCTTAGCCTACAGCGTAACTTCTCTACACCAACACACTCATTTCTGCAAACCCTGGTCCCACAGGTACAGCAGAAGGGAGCAGATATGCTAATCCCTTTCTGGAATGCATTACAATGCCCCATCCTCTTTAATGGAAAAGGCAGCACACCCATTTTACAGACCTAGGGGATCCTGGAGGCTTTGAAACATGTCCAAAAATTCCTTGATGCTTCTCCCTGCAAGCATAGGGCTGGGGATGTGGCTCAGTGGTAGAGCACTGGTCCAGCATGCATCGGGCCCTGGGTTCTATCCCGAGTACTGCAAAAAGTAGAGAGGGGTACAGCTAAATCCCCACCCTTGAGTATGGGCTGGACTAATCAATAGAAAGCAGTAGCGGTAAACAAGCTGTGCCCCCTGGACATAGTGGCACACACCTGTAATTTCAGCACTCAGGAGGCTGAAGCAGAAAGACTGCTGTGAGTCTGAGGCCAGCCTGGGCCACAAAGTGAGATCAGGACCAGTCTGAACTGCATAGTGAGACCTTGTCTCAAACAGACAGACCAAACAAACAGGGTGTGCCTTCAAAATCAGGTCGTAAGAGGCGCTGCATCCTCCTCCTTGATCTTCCTCAAACCAGTCACTGTGGACAACCAGCTGCCAGGCCATGAGGCCCCCGTGCAGCCCTGTGGAGAGGAACTGAGGCCTCCTGCCAACAGCCATCCCAGGCCGGAAGTGGGAGGGGACCCTCCAGCCCTGGCTGGTCCAGGCCTGAGGCTTAACACGAGCTTCTGAGAGACCCAGAGCCAGAACCACCCGGGAATGCCATGTCCAGACCCCTGACCTACAGGAACTGTGACATAATCTTTGCTGCTTTGAACTGCTAAAATTTTGCCAGGCGTGGTGGCGCACGCCTGCAATCCTAGCACGTGGGAAGAGGAGGTGGGAGGATCGCTGGGACTCCAAGGCCAGCCTGGGCCACACAGACTGAGCTCAAGGCCAGCCTGGACCATGTAGCAAGACCCTTCTTAACCGTGCCCCCCAAGTAAATAAAATAAACACTGAGCTGCTAAAATTTTTTTTAAAGTCTGTTTAGTTTTAGGGTCATAGTTATGCAGCAATAAAAACCAAATGCAGGAGAGCTGAGCATGGGGGCGTACCCGTGTCATCTCAGCACTTCAGAGGCCGAGGCAGGAGGACCCCTGTGAGTTTGAGGCCAGCCTGGGCTACATAGTGAGATCCTGTTTCAAACCACTTCCCCCTATCAAAAAAAAAAGCAGGGATACTCTTGAACAATCGGCACTGTTCAGGCAGGTATGAGGGATTTCCCGAGGAAGCAACTCTGCATAAAGCATTTCTGCAGAGTAGACATGACAAGGGGCAGGGTAACGGCAGAAACGCAGGGTGACTGGTTTCAGTCCGTCCGCGCCTGTCATTCCCCTTTCCGTCATCCTGCTTTCTGTTTCTTCGCGCTAAATTGTATCATTCCCTTGCGGGCCTACCTGTCTCTCCCCACCAGTCTATGCTCTAGGAGAACAGCCCTGGCCTGATTCACTGCAGTCTACCAACCACTCAGTACCCTGCGTCCCAGAAGCCAACTAACACATTGCCATACACTTTATAAACCTTTTGTCTCCCATGAAGTTGCAACGCCCCCCTCCATCCCTTTCCCGGGCCCTGAGTATCTCAGCTGAAACCCATTAAAATTCCTAAACCCCTGACCACAACGGAACAGCAGAAATCCTGGAGCCAAGGGGAAGCCCTGCACCACGCCGCCAGGAGCCGCCGGACTGGGGAGCCCTGGCCACCCCACTAGACAGGCGCCTAAGGCAAGGAAGCACCCTTTCCAGAAACAATGTCATTTTTTTTTTTCCGTACCAGGAATCGAACTCACGACCTTGCACTTGCCAGGCAGGCGCTGTGCCGCTGAGCTAAATCCCCAGCCCCAACAATGTCATTTTAATTAAATTCCACAGAACCGTTCCGCAGCCCTGGAGGACTCCCTCATGGTGGGATTTGTTACCCGGCTTATGAATATATATATAT
>NW_004955482.1:6790124-6803935 GCF_000276665.1 Chinchilla lanigera | reverse complement strand
TTTTTTGGTTCCGGGAATCGAACTCATGACCTCAGGCTTGCCAGGCAAGTGCTTATGCCACTGAGCTACATCCCTAGCCCGCGGCTTATGAATATTTGACAGCAGCATTCTTTTCAGCTGAACAGATGAACTATTCTGAGGGGATGGTTTCCTCCCTAACGAGGCTCGAACGCCGTAACAAGAGTTTGTAAATCTACGCCACCGATGCCTCCGGCACGCGGTCCTAGAAAACAGAGCACGACCCCTATTTTTTGGTAATTAAAGAAGACCCTAAATGGATCTTCAGGTACTGAGAGAGGATCTTTACAATTTAAAGGACTCTTCTAGCAACGGCAGAAGACAGATCTCAGGAAGGCAAGGTAGACTGTTACTGACAGCTCCACCACCCAGTGCCGCCCCCCCATAGCTGTCCTCTCTCCACCTCTCCGCCCTTCTCCTGCGGTCTGCCGGCCCCGCCCCCTTCAATCCCCGCAGCAGGAGGATTTGCTGAGCAAACCTGAACACATCCTGCTCCGTGTGAAATCTCAGAAAGGCTTCCGGCTGTTCTCACGGGAAACTGGAGTGTCAGCCTCCCCAGTCCTCTTTTACCTTTCTGTAAAGAGCCCTGAGCCCTTGCGACCCCAGCTGAGGATGCGTCCCTGACCTTCCCGAGCAGGCGAGGCCCTCTTTCTGTCACAACTGGATTACTAGCTGCCACCCCACAGACTGTACACCTTGGGGAGGCGGGAACCTCCTCAGGTTACCCCCAATCGCCAGTGCCGAGCACCAATCGGATGCTTAGAACACAGTTGCTGAATGAATGAGTGAGTGAGTGAGTGAGTGAGACATGCTCCCCCCACACCGTCCCTTCCAGCTCCACCCTGGCGGACCCCCCTCCTCATCCCTCCCACAGCCTCTGATTTCTTGCCACTAACGGCCAGGTTAGATGTCCCCTCCTGGTGACACCGGCCCAGGACTCTTCCGGCCCATCTCCCCCATCAGAGAGATCCGGCCTGTGACTCTCCAGCGGGCGGGTGCCTTAGTCCGGTTCATCCGCTCACCTCCCCATCCCAGGGGCTCTGAAAATTTTGCTGTGATCGAATCAGAACAGAACAGAACTGGAAGCAAACCCCACTCCTGCCCTCCCCACCCGGAGCCGGGTCTCTGCCTCTGATGCAGCCCAGATTCAGGGGGTATACGGGGCTTCAGCTTGGGGGGAAGGAAAATGTCTGCGAAGTAATTAAACAGAGAGGCTGAAAGCAGAACCCCAAGGTGCCCAGAACCAGCACCGGCCTCCCTCACAAAGCCTGGCACGCGGGCCCCACTCAATATGGTCTGAATGGAAGCCGAGGGAATGGAAAGTTCACAGCCCGGAAGCTCCCGGGCCACTGCTGGCAGCCGGGCCAGCAGAGCTATTAATGGACCCTGCCACCAACACCACCACCACCGAGTCCTTTGGGAAGCCCAGAGCAACTGCCCTCCCTGGACAGCCAGCATCTCATTTCCTCTTTTAAAAAAACCTAAGAGCTAGGCCTGGTGGCACACACCTATAATCCCAGTACTCAGGAGGCTGAGGCAGGAGGATTGCCATGAGTTTGAGGCCTACCCTGGGCTAGTAATGAGTTCAACTTCAGCCAGACTGTCTCCAAAAAAAAAAAAAAAAGAAAGAAAACCTAAGAGGGCCAGGGACAGTGGGAGTCCCAAAGGTGACTTCCTACCAGAGGATCTAGGCAGGCCTGCAGCTGCCTCTGCCCATGCTGAACCATTAGTCTCGGGCCAGGATGGTCACATTGCATGTGGTGAAGTCTCTGCTACTGCACTGTCACCTTCCTGGCCCTGAGCCAACCTCATGGCTGGGGGGGACCAGCTCAGACACTCCCGGTGAGGCCGCTCACCCTGGGTGCTGTTCAGAAGAGGTCCAAGTCAGAGGTCCCCAGTCTCAACAGCCATTCCATCCCTTGCCAAATCAGGGTCCACTGTGGGCAAGGTGCCCTGAAAACGCCCACTCCCGGGACACACTGTCACGTGGGCAGAACAGACCCAGTATGCAAGTATGCACAAGCATGTGCGCACACGCACACTGATTCGTGTGGAGGGGTCTCCCACCCGTCTGCCTGCTCAGACTGTGTCTCTCAAGGGAGTTGCAGGGACGCCCCAGGGCCAGCTGCAGGCCACAGCCCTGTGTTCCAGGACCAAGGCCCGGCCCTCACGTCCCTACCCAGGCCCAGGCCTTCAGCTCTGAGGGGGCTGGCTGCGAAGCGCCCCTTGAGCCCATGTGCACGGTGAAGACCCCCTGCCAGCCCGCCAAGCCCGGGGCCGCAGCTCCCCGCTCCCGTCGCCAGCCAGGCAAGCCTTACTTCTTCACTTTGGGGTACTTCATCTCTGCGATGGCGTTGGTGGCCTCTGTCTGCTTTTCCTTCAGGTGCTGGGGCCACATGTTGTCCACCCAGTCCACCAGGTCAACCTGGAAGTCAGGCCACTGTCGGCGCTCGCGGCCTCCTCTGCCAGGCCAAGCCCAACGCCCCCTGTCCCGGGGAGGCCCCGCAGGGCTTGAGCTGGACTCCTGCACCCATGGCACCCCTTCCTCCCGCCTCTGCCCACACAGGAGCCCCGGTATCTGCCCCCTCTCTCCCTCCACAGGAGACCAGCTCAGGTCAGCCACTTAGCTCCAGGGACAGCGCAGCCCAGAGCCAGGCTGGGCAGGGAGACGGGCGGGCGGCGGGCAGCGGGGAGGGGCCCCTGCCGGCACCTACCACAGTGGGACGCTTGACCAGGTGCTCCAGCTTGGTGTGGCTGAACTCCAGGCTGATGACGTTGTACAGCTTGTCCCGCTGCGCCTCGGGCGTCTCGTAGTAGCGCACGAACTGGGACATGCTCATCTCCGTGCCCTTCTGCGTGTTCACATCCATCACGTCCACCAGCCGCCGGCTCCCTGGGGGCAGAACCCGCACGACGCTCGCTCCGGCCAGCTCGGGGCCACAGACCCCTCTGGAGACCCCCCCAAAGTGACACCTGTGCCCCCTCGGGGTTCCCTGGTGTCCTTGCTTCTACCCCACGCTTGCTCGCTGACCTTCCTTGCCCTGCCAGTTTTCCTGACCCGACCTCCCTCCATCCTGTCTGTCCGCCGCCACCACCATGGCTATTGACTGGCACCATTCTCCCAGGTGGCCTCCATGGCTTCCTAAGGAGGCTCAGCTCCTCCTGCCACTCTGGCTGCCCACGCTGCTGGGACACGCTCCCCCTCTATGCTAGAACCTTCCGCGGCCCCCACCGCCCAGCAGAGACTCCCTCAGCGCGGCCGGCAGGGCCTTCCTGTGCAGTCACAGCACTAGGACAAGTCTCAGGGCTGCAGGAAAGCCAGCTGCTTAGCGGCCTCCCTGCCTCGTCCGCAAGACTGGCACAGTTACTCGGCCTTCCTGAACCTGAGCCTTCGTCCTGCCAGCGCAGGTGCTCGGGCGGCTGGGAAGAATGAAGCACACAACTACGCATGCCCAAGGCACAGCGTGACACCCCGACGGGAACCCTTGCCCCGGGAGCCCATCACCACCGCTAGGGACCGCGCCCCTGTCTGCGCTGGGCTTTCTTCCCGCCACTCTGTCAGCACAGGGAGGGCAGCCTGCTGTCAGGCTCACTCCATCCAAGCACCTGGAGCACAGCCCGGCGCACGCAGCAGCTCGGCGGACGCTTATGGGAGGCTCCAAAAGTGATGCTTATCGACGGGACGGATGACTTTACCAAGGAATGACAGCTGAGCGGAAGACAGTGCGTGCGCCCACTCAGCACGGCCACCCTTCCGCAACCTTGGGGCTCTGCGCCAGCTGGGCCAGGGTGGTGGCACGCACCTGTGACGGCAGCACTCAGGAGGCGGGGCCAGGAAGACTGCGTTGAGCTCAAGGCCAGCCTGCACTACATAGCGAGACCCCGTCTCAAAACAGAGAAAACCATAACCCAGAACGCTGCACCTGTCACCACGTCCCGGAAAGAAGGGAGCAAGCTCGGCACAAAGCAACTAGAGCCTTCCGGGCCACCCAGCCCTCACCCCGGTGAGCGGCCCTCAAGGCGCTCTCCACCCTTCCTGGGCTCTGTCTGCTCATCGGTGAAATGGGAACGCCAGTGTCTCGGCCAAAGAGGAGAAGGGCCAACACCCGAGGAGAAGCACTTGAAAGAGAAAAAAAAAAGAGAGAGAGAAAAAAAGACACACGAAGCCGACGGCCATGTTGGGGGTGATTTACGGAGGAAGCTGGCACCTCCTACGCGACACACTCCATGGGAAGCGCCATCTGGTCTGGAAAGACCCCAGCTCCCCGTTAGCTCAGGGGCAAATCCGTGGTCTGTGGAGACTCAGAAGCACCAAGGTGACCCCTTATTCACAGTGACCCCGAGAGGTTATGGGCACAGTTACCAAGGGTCAGCAAATGACATCCCCAGGGCCAGCCCGGCCCATAGGTTAAGAATGAGAATGGTTTTGATGCCAGGCTATAGCTGAGCGGCACAGTGCCCGCCTGGCAAGCGCGAGGTCGTGAGTTCGGTTCCCGGTACAAAAAACAAAAAAAGAATGGCTTTGATATTTTTAAGTGCAAGGGTAGAAATCGAAAAGAAAACGTTTTGTGGTACGAAAATCATACAGAGCTCCAGTCTGCAGGCAGGTCCACAGATGAGGTCTGTTCGCACGCGGCCGTGGTCCCTCGTTTCCGACCAGTCGCCACCGCAGTGCACGGGCTGAAATTGAAATGTTTACTCTCCGCGCTGTATGGAGAAAGTCCTCGGCTACACACAGCTCTCATTAACCCTGGAGGCTCAGATGGGCCGGGTGGCTCATCCCGCACCCCGCTCGGGGTAAAGAGCCTGCTTTATGACCGGCCAGAGTCAATATTTGTTGAATAAATAAACACAGCGCCATTTACATAGCAGGAACTGAATAATGAAAGTAAGGAAATATCCCCTTACGTGTGTAAGAGAACACGGGGCTCCTATCTTTTGGGTGTAAGTTGTCTTTTCTGTGTCTTTTTGTTGTTTGTTTGCATTTGTTTTGGAGGGTACTGGGCATTTAAACCAAGGCCTCTGCACTCAGCTACATTCCCATCTCTTCATCATGACTGAAACCACAATTCTCTAGTGATATAATTAAACAAATGGACAATTTATAAATCTGGTGAGGGTCACCAGGCCTGGTGGCGCACCCCTGTAATCCCTATACTCAGGAGGCTGAGGCAGGAGGATTGCCGAGGGTTCAAGGCCAGCCTGGATGACATTGGAAGACCCTGTCTCCCAAAAAAGGAAAAAAATCTGATGAGGTGAGGAACAGCTAAGAATTTCAAAAAAAAAAAAAAGAATTTCAAAGAATGTACTCACAATTTATTTATAAGTTACAAAATTGAAAAGAATAAAGTAAAAAATCCTGCAAAAAATTATCTGAACCATGTAACAAACAGTATTTCTGATTAAAAAAAAAAAAAAAAAAACAGTATTTATGATGAAAAAAGTTGAAATTGTTTTGTTACCTAGAAAAGAAAAGAGAAAATGTCGAGTCCTTTCCGGCAGAACACACAAGGCCTCACAAATGCGCGTATCAGCCGGGCATGGTGGCACACGCTTGTAATCCCAGCACTCAGGAGGCTGAGGCAAGAGGATAGTTGCGAGTTCCAGACAAGCTTGGACTACAAAGTGAGCTCAAGGCCAGCCTGAACTGCATAGCAAGACCCTGTCTCAAAAAAAAAAACAAAAAAAACCCAAATGCACATGTCACCCTTAGATGGGAAACACGCTAATCTCTGTGTTGCTAAGATTTTAGCCCACCTGCTGCTGAGGCAAGCACCTCGGCCCGTTTTCATTTTTTTATTTTGAGAAAGGGTCTCACTAAGTCATCCAGGCTGGGCTCAAACTTTGGATCTCCCTGCCTCAGCCTCCCAGAGTGCTGGGATTACAGCTGTGCACCACCAAGCCCAGCTTTTGGGTTCAAGGTCTAATTTTCACTACCCTGGAAGCAAGATAAGACTGTGTCTATTTTATAAGCCCCGAGATAAAGTAACTGGTTCAAGTTCTGTGGAACTTGTGTGAACTCTTTCTACTGATCATAAGGGTTAACATTTACTACGCTCCCGGCGCGGGCACACCCGAGACACGGGGCCACCGCTCTGGGAGGGAGAACTTTAGTTAAGCACAGTAAGCGGATGAGAAATTGGACCCGAGTGAGATGCAGAACTGGGATCTGGGTTTTGTTTCCTTTTTTCTTTTCTTGAGAGAGGGTCTCGCTATGGAGCCCATGCTGACCTGAAACTCTGGCGATCCTCCCCTCAGCCTGGAGCTGGGATCTGAAGCGATTCAAGCAAATCCCAGAACTAGGCTCTCACCTGCCCCTGCAGCACTGCAGGTTGCGGCCCCGTGCTAGGTGGGGCTCCTATGAAGGACCCCAGCTTCAGTGGCCTCCCCACCCGAGTCCTGGGAAGCGGAGAGGGAGCCTCAGTCTGAGTTTGTGTAGGGAGGGTGCAGCTCCACCAGGGGGCATCCGAAGCCTGTGCCTGAAATCCCGGCCCGCTCCGGGCAGTGCCGGACCACCCGGACCTGGCCCCAACCAGTGCGCTCCCCTCGGGGTTGGGAGGGGCCCACCCGGCTGAGAGCCCGCGGGGAGTGCTGCCCGCCGCTCCACACCCTGGCGGGCCTCGCAGCTCGGCCCACTGCGAGACCTGGCCACGCTCAAGGTCAGGAGATGGGAAAGAGCGCAGCACTAAACCCTCAGGCCCGCCCGAGGCTGCTGCCGGTCAGCGGAGCACGCCGAGCTCAGTGGTCCCTGCGAGGTTAAGCGGAGTCTTTGGGTTCAAATCCCAGCTACGCCTCTAGCCCATGGCTCGCGCCTGCCTGTTAGCTCCTTTGAGCACGTCTCTCCGCCTGTACGGTAGAGGAAAAAGTCCGCACACATTCTACACGGGCACATCGTTTTTTGGGGTTTTTTTTTGAGACAGGGTCTTGCTATGCAGTCCAGGCTGGCCTCAAATTTATGGCAGTCCCTCCTGCCCCAGCCTCCTGCATGCTGGGTCTACAGGTGTGCACCACCATGCCAGCCCAGCCCCCACCGCTTTTGTGACAGGGTCTCCCTGAATTGCTAAATTACCTGGCTGGCCTCCAATATGTGATTACTCCCCCGCCGCCCTGCCCTTTTTTAAGGTAGGGTCTCCAAAATTGTCCAGAGTGTCCTCAAACTTGTGATTCTTGATGGGTCTGGTGACACCTGTAAATTTGAGGCCAGCATGGACTACATAATCAGTTCAAAACCAGCTGTTCTACAACGTAAGACCCTGTCTCAAAAGAGGAGGAGGAAGGGGAGGTGGAGGGGAGAGGAGGGGGAGAGGAGGGGGAGGGGAAGGGGAGACGGTGGAAAAGAAAGAAAACACCCACCTCAAACAAAACTTGAAAAAATAATTTTAAAAGTAGTATCTGGGGGCCGGGGATATAGCTCAGAGGCACAGGGCCTGCTTGGCAAGCGCCAGGTCCTGAGTTCGATTCTCGGTACCCACAAAAATATATATATACATATTTTCAAAGTAGTATATTCAACAGTCATTGGTGGGGATAATGAAGTGCCTGTAGGTCACCAAATGCAGCAAGGACATCTTGCTTCAGAGACGTTAAGGGTTTGTACACAATCACTTTCCTGTGCTTGTAAATCTGAAACAAAAAGACTATGCAGACTCTTTCACTTTCAGAACTGTTCTGACTCACCAACCTGACTTCCAAAGTTGCAGAAATAAATATAAACCAGGTTGGTGGTACTGTAATCCCAGCACTAAGGAGGCTGAGGCAGGAAGATCGCCAAAGGTTTAAGGCCAGCATGAACTACATCACAAGACTTGTCTGGAGGGGTGGGGTGGGGCTGGGCGGGGAAGGGAGGGGAGGGGAGGCGAGCAAAGGCTGGGAATGTAGCTCAGCTTTGGTAAGCATGAGGTAGTGAGTTCAATTCAAGGTACCAAAAAAAAAGGAAAAAAAGGGCCAACGATATAGCTTAGTGGCATAGTGCCTGCCTGGCAAGCACAAATAAGAAAGGAGAGGAAAGGGGAAAAAAAGGGTATAAAAATAATACCCTTGGGGCTGGGGATTTAGCTCAGTGGCACAGCGCCTGTCTGGCAAGAGTGAAGTCGTGAGTTTGATTCCTGGTACCAGAAAAAAAACAAAAAAAAAGACAAAAAAAAAAAAATTTAGCTGGAAGGGGAGCTTTAATAATAACAAAAACTGGCCGGGCATGGTAGTGCACGCCTATAAACCTCCTATAATCGCAGCACTCGCGAGGCTGAGGCAGGAGGAGCATTCCAAGTTCGAGACCAGCCTGGGCTACAAAGTGAGCTCAAGGCCAGCCTGAACTGCATAGCAAGACCCTGTCTCAAAAAAAAAGACGAAAAAAAATAAGCCCTAAGTAAATACAAATTTAAATTAAAAACAAAAACACAACTGTGACGTTGCCTGACCCACAGGAAATACTGAACGTTTCCAGCACCAAAAGCAAATTAAATACAGTAAGTAAATACGTAAAACGCGGGGTGCGCAGAGCTCTGGGGACCTGCCCCCTCACTCAGGCTTTGCCCAATCCCCGCTGCTCTGCGAGGATGTGGCAGCCCTGCACCTCCAGGGTGCTGGGAGGAGAGCTGCCCCCCTCAGACACAGGGTCCAGTGCTAACCCTGGAGCCCAGGAATGGGACCTTATGTAAGAACAGGGTCTTTGCAGACATGATCAAGCTGCGAGGTCTCTTGGGCCGCAGGCAGGCCCTGCACGGTGACAGGGTCCTCCTAAGATAAGGGAACTCTGCACACAGACAGAGGGCAGCGGCAAGGCAGGAGCAGCGCAGGGGAGGATGGTCCTCCCCCAGAGCCCAGGGCCAGCGGGTCACGAGGCACGCGCTCTGAACAAAGCCTCACGGTCTACTGCCTAGATGCATCACAAAGAGAAAATGTCACTTGTAGATGACATCCTACCAATTCCCCCTCAGTGATTTTTTTCATTTTGTTCTGTAGTTTGTGCTGGGACTCGAATCCAGGGCCTTCACACTGCACTGTGTCCTCAGCTCTTTTGTACTGAAGACAAGGTCTCACCAAGTTAAGAGTTGCCCAGGCTGCGATCAAGATTGAGATCACCCTGCCTCAGCCTCCCAGAGTTCTGGGGTCACCGGCACGTGCTGCCACCCTTGGCTCACCTGGTTCTTGGCTCGCTCTCTCTTTTGGGTTTTTCTCCAGTACCAGGAATCGAACTCACGACCTTGCACTTGCCAGGCAGGCCCTGTACCGCTGAGCTAAATCCCCAGCCCCAAGCTAAATCCCCAGCCCCTTGGCTCACTCTCTCTTCTCCTACCCCATCAGCACCAGTCTTTGTCTGCTCACTCTTGCATCTGGGATTCCAAAATGGCACCTGCAGTATCCATTTGCAGTATCCATTTGCAGCTCAACAAATGTTTGTTGAATGAATGTTTGTTATGTGGTTATTTATGCTATAAATGAGAGCTGAGTTGAAGAAATGCCCTAGGGTTCTATGGGTGGGTCTGTGCAGCTGGGAAGACACACCCCACCCAGAAAACCTGAGCAGGTAGGAGCCCAACCCTGGGACCATGGGACTGCACAGGAGGGGAAACCTGTTTATTTCAGGGTACCAACCAGGTCCCTCAGGTCCCGGTGGCAATCTCAGGGCTCCTCTGCTCCCTTGCTGCCCTCTGTGACTTTTGGTCCCAGAAGTCCCTGGGGACTGCAGCTGGGGGGCTGGCTGCCAGGAAGAGGTCCCCAGCTGACCCTGCTGAGGAAAGGGGAGGCAGGATTTGGGGGGCTTCAGCCACACATTCCTTCTTGGGCCCAGGGCAAGGTGAGGGTCCACAGAGGCCAAGGGGTGGATGGACTAGGAGCTGAAGGTGGGGAGACCGCCAATAGCTTCCCTGGCCGCACTGGGAGCGGATCCCCCTCCCCAGGTGTCCCTGAAGAAGGCGCAGGGGGAGGGCCACAGGGGAGAAGAGGAGGGTAAGAAGTCATTTCCGAGGGGACCCCCGGGAACAAACACACCCGTAACCGATAATACACAGCTGGGGGGCTGGGGATTTAGCTCAGCGGCAGAGCGCCTGCCTGGCAAGCGCAAGGTCGTGAGTTCGGTTCCCAGTACCAGAGAAAAACCAAAAAAACAAAAAAACAAAAAAAACAAAACAAAACAAAAAAAAAACACAGCTGGGCCCCTGGGGACGCCGCCGGGAGGCAGGCAGGGCGCGCAGTGACCCCGGCCGGGCGGCAGACTCCGGCCTGGGGTTAAGGCCAGCTCTACACCACGGACAGCGAGGGGACGGCTCTCGGGGCTCCGTCGAGGAGCGCCAAAGGATGGCAGAAGCAGGCCCTCGGAGCAGCTGCAGCGAAGGTGCTGATGAACCCGGGGCCCCAGGCAGGCGCGGAAAAGGTGCGGATCCCGGCAGAGCGAGGGGCCGAGACGGGGCGCCCGCGGAGGCGCACCAGCGGGGAGGGGGTATGGCCGGGGGCAGAGCGGGAGCCAGAGGGGGCGGCGCCTGCGATCTGGTCCCCCTCCCGTCCAACCCCCAACTTCCAGGGCCCGCATGGCGGAGGAAGGCGGCGATGACCCGGAGGGCAGGACACCCGCCTCACCCGACGTCCGGGGGCTGCAGAACGGCCCCAGCAAGTGCGAGCCTGCTCCGTCCGCCACCACGCGCGCTGCGCTGCGTTCTGACTCGGGACCGGCGCGGAAAGAAGGGCGTGAATCGGCACAGGTGACCGCGCCATCGCGGCTCTGCGCTCCTCGTTCCCTGTGTGGTTAGGGATGGGGCGGCCGCGGCCAGGGGTGGCTGGGGTCCGGGCCTGGGGGACAGGACCCTCACTACACTTTCTGTCTACTCTTGTTACTGTTTAAAAGTTCCCGGACTCGGGGTGTAGTCTGATGACAGCGCTTGCCTGCCACGCGCGAGGCCCTGGCTCATCCCCGGCACAGAAAGCAGACACATGGGCACACCCTGCCGCTTACTAGCTCTGTGGCTTGGGAAACTCACTCAACCTCTGCAGAGCCGCAAAGTCTTTCCTTGTTCAAAGGGTTCTCTGGGACAAGCCTAACCCAAGGGCACGCGCTGGGGTCTGTAATGCCCTTCGCCGCTGAGCCGCCCTAGGACTGAGGCCAGCATCACACTCCTCAGCTGGACAGAAGGGGAAATGGTCATCTCCTCCCTGTATCCACATCCGGGCTCTTTCGGATAGAGCGGTGGGTGTCTGACCTCTCCCCCACACTGGTCTTGCCGAGGCCCAGGAACACAGGGAAGCTGCCCCAGGGCACCTGGGACCGGGCCAAGAGCCCTGGCCCAAGCAGCAACCTGCAGGCCTAGAGCAACCTGCAGGCCCACTTCTAGGCCTCAGGGCCTCGGGGGCAGAGCCTGGAAGAAGTTGGGCTTTGTGCTCTTTTTTTGCCAAAGAACTCTCTTGGAACAGAGCTTTGAGAGTCAGATCCACAAGAGAAAACAAACAGCACAGGCTGGGGGCTGAGGCAGGGGGGTTGCTCAGAATTCAGACCGGATGCCTAGGAGTTCTCTTTGAGACCCGCGGGGTGATGGCATTTGGGGCCCTTTCTTAGGACCCACACACTGACTTCCAGTCAGGTTCCTCGATGCTCGGCACTTCCCAGCAGTGCAAAATGGGGAAGTTGAAGGGAAAGAGGAAGTGGTCTTGAGACGGCCAGAGGGGGCCCGGGTACAGCAGGCCTGCCAGCCCCTGCCTGGGCCGGGTGACCAAGAATGCGGGGTTGAAGACGGGCACAGTGCCCGAGGCCTGTCATCTGGGAGGCTGAGGCAGGAGGATCACAAGTTCAAGCCCAGCCCACGCAATTTAGCAACTCGATGAAATCCTCTGTCAAAATAAAATAAGGACTGGGAGCAGTACCATGCACAAAAAATAGTAATAATAAAGAAAATAAAAATTAAATAGTTAAAATTTAAAAAAAATTTAAAAACAAAGAATTAGGGGTTCATCTTCCCCAATCCCGGGTCTATCGCACCTGCCACCCTGGTGGAGAGAAACAGGGCCTAAGGGCTCAGCACCGGGGAGGAGGTGGGGCCCCCAGAGGGATGGGGGTCAGACAGGTAGCAAGTTCAGGGAGAAGGGGACAGGGACAGGTCACGGGGCTCCGGCCATCTCACAGAGCCGCATTTACAGCAAGGGTGCTGGCCACAGATTCAGGTCCTGCTCCCCTCCGTTTCTGAAGCTCTCTGGGGCTCGGTTTCCTCACCTGGCAAGTAGAGATACTAGGACCAGACCGGCCTAGAGATCTAACACAATCATCAAAGCACTTGGTGAACCTCACTGCAAGGGTCCTCTGAGGACCTGCCCCAAAGGGGAGGTGCAGGGCTGAGGGCACCGCAGCTAGGAGTAACCAAGAGTCACCAAGAGTCACCAAGAGTCACCAAGAGCCGTGGGTAAGTCTTCCGGGACCTGGACCTCGGTTTCCTCCTGGCGAAGCAAGAGGATGGAGGCCCAGAGCCTGGGTTTTCTCTGCACCTGTATCTTCTGGCTCTGCATCGCCACAGCTTTTTTATTTTTTATTTTACTTATTCATTTTTGGAGATAGGGTCTCGCTATGCAGCTCAGGCTGGCCTCAAATTTGGCATGTAGCCCAGACTGGCCTTGAACTCAAAATCCTCCTGCCTCAGCCTCCAGAGTGCCAGGATACCCACCACACTCAGCCTTGGGACTGTGTTTTGTTTTGTTTATGGTTCTGGGGATTGAAGACCGGGTTTTCACACTATGCTACATGCCCAGCCCTTTTTTATTTTTCATTTTGAGACAACAGTCTTGCTAAGTCACTAAATTGCCCGCAATGGGCTCGAATTTGTGATCCTCCTGCCTCTGCCTCCCACAGTACGGGATCAGAGCCATGTCCCACCATGCCCAGCTACAAGGGCTTCGCACGGCTCAAACAAAATAACACAGAAGTCCCTGGCTCATCTCAGTGCATGATAGCCGAGGCTATCGCAAACTTAGGATGATCCAGCTGAGCAAGTTCTGAACTTGACAACAACGGTCCAGAGGAAAATACACACTGAAGAAACCATGCTGCTAGTCTCCCGTTCTGATCTTTCCCATGCAGCAGGACCCGCTCTCGCGCCTTCTCGCCCTACAGCAGGTGTATCAGGGTGCGGCCCCAACGCAAGTCTAGCTACATTTGTTTCTAAGGTGCTACCCCAGGGGACCGGGGCTCACACTAGGAAAAACAGCAGTTTCCCAGAGCGATACAGATTTGGCTTCAGCACAGAGCTTCCCCGGGAAGGGATGGCAGAAGACCCCAGCAGGTGGAGAAGACAGGGCCGAGAACCCTCCTCCCTGGGCTCCGGCCGCACGCTCTTCCTGCTCTTGCGTTTCTGTGCGGGTCGTGCCCCGAAGTCCCCGCCTGCATGTTTCTCCTGCGCCCAAATCCAGCGTGGCTGGATCCAAACGTGCACACCCGTGCTGCTGGGGTCTAAGAAGCCTCATTTCCCAGGCGCTGAAGTGCAAACCCACACCTGAACCTCATGGGCCGGGGCTATCGGAGCAACTCAAGCCACATCTCCCCCGCCCTCAATCCACCCACCTGTGAACCGCGGAAGCAGGACTGGCAGGACTCATAAACCTTTCTTGAGTTTAAAACTGGGGGAAAAATAAATAAATAAAAAATAAAATAAAGTAAAATTGGGGAAGAAAAAAAAAAAGAGGCCAGGCAAGCCGGCCGTGGTGGCTATAATCCCAGCAACTGGGAGGCTGAGGCAGGAGGATTGAGAGTTTGAGGCCAGCCTGGGCTACAAAGTGAACTCAAGGCCAGCCTGAACTGCACAGCGAGACCCTGTCTCAAA
>NW_004955482.1:6787413-6788547 GCF_000276665.1 Chinchilla lanigera | reverse complement strand
AAACTGCATCTGGGGGCTGGGATGGACGCATGGGTACGGCGCTTGCCTCACACACAGGAAGGCCTGGGTTCTTGCCCCAGGGAGAGGTGCAGGGTCGCACCTATACACTCAAGTCCTTTCCTGTCACATGCCCCGAACACTGAAGTACACACCTACTCACACACCACGCACTCCACAGGCCACACGCCCCCTGGAACAGCTGGTGACGTGCACCCCTAGCAGATGGAGGACTTTGAACTTTGTTATGAAATTTTTAGCAATATTTTTCATGGCTTAAATTTTCTTTCCCCCAGCACTGGGTATTGAACTCAGGACTTTCACACTGAGCTACATTCCAAACTCCTCCCCCCTTTTTTCTGAGGCAAAGTCTCGCTAAGTCTCTAAACTGCCCAATTTGGGCTCTAACTTTCGATCCTCCTGCCTCAGCCTTGCAGAGTGCTGGGATTGGGGGGTTGGCCGCCCTGCCTGACTCCGGATGACCTGCCCGCACAGTGCAAAGGCGACGATGGGACACCATGTGCACCTTTTCACACAGCTGCTGAACAGAAACCCGTGCGTTTCAGGCATTCCGTGCACTTGTGCAGCTTGGAGGGTCCAACACAGCAAAGACCAAACCCCCTCTATGTGTGTATCCATGGAGATAGGCATTCATTATTATTAAACAGATACATAAAGCTTTTGCTCCATTTTATTTGGGTTTTTTTTTTTTTTTTGAGATAGGGTCTTACTGTGTAATTCAGGCTGGCCTTGAACTCATTACGTAGCCTAGGCTGCCCTCAAGCTCACAGAGAGCCTCCTGCCTCAGCCTCCCAAATGCTGAGATTATAGGTTTGTGCACCACACCTGGTGTAAATTTTATTTAATCAAAGTTGGGTTTGCTGTGTTATATCCTAAACAACTTGAAATATATTTATTAAAATTTGGGGCATGATGGCACATGCCTGTAATCCCAGCACTGAGGAGGCTGAGGCAGGAGGATCACTATGAATTTGAAGCCATCTTGGGCGCACAGTCAATTCAAGGTCAGGCTGAATGACACCGTGAGACCTTGTCTCAAAAATAAAATAGACAGGGGCTGGGGATTTAGCTCAGCGGCAAAAGCGCCTGCCTGGCAAGCGCAAGGTCGTGAGTTCG
>NW_004955482.1:6766917-6786968 GCF_000276665.1 Chinchilla lanigera | reverse complement strand
AAAAAAAAAAAAAAAATGAAAAGAAAACTGGGCATGGCAACATACATTTGTAACCTCAGTGCTTTGGGAGGCTGAGGCAGGAGAATCACTAGTTCAAACTTAGCTGGGTAACTTAGCAACTGAGCAAGATCCTGTCCCAAAAAATAAAAACAGCTGGGGTTACAATTCAGTGCAAAGGCCCTAGGTTCAATCCCCAGTACAAATAAATAGATAAATAAGAAAGGACCCGATCTAACATTTACAAAGAGGCTATCCGAATACATAGGAGGTGGAGCTGAATTAATCAGTCATTAGTGAAACGCAAACTACAGCCATAGTGAGATACCAGCGTGGGAGAACGGCCTAAAGAAGAATAAAACCATTGACCCCTGGGGAGGACGGAGAGTGCCCGAAACCACAGCAGCTCCTCGGGACAGTGATTTGACAGGTCTGACTAAAACCAAACACACACACACCCTTGCCCAACGCCAGGGCATCCGCAGTGTCAGGGTCTGGATCTAAAATGTCCCCCAAAAGCTCACGTGTTCAAGATGGGCTTTCAGATGCTGACTGCGTCACGGGGCGCTCCCCGCACCAGTGAGGGCCCCCATGGAGCTCACAGCCAAAGCTCCCAGGAGGTAGGGCCCACCTGGGGGGCGCAGATCACAAGGCTGCACCTTTGAAGGGTGGGTCTTGGCCCTGGCCCCTTCCTCAGGCCCCCTCCCTCCCTCGCTGCTTCCCCGCTGCCCCAAGGTGAGCACGGTTCCTCCGCCAGGCCCTTCCACCTGCCACCTCTGCCTAGGAGCCAGCTGACCACGGACTGAGACCTCTGGAACCATGAGCCGAATAACCCTCTCCTCCTCCAAGCTGCGTCTGTCTATTGGGCATTTTGGTCCCAACAACTGAAAGGTGATGAACATACGTGTTCGCCAAAATAAGGTTCTGGAATGTTCTGGAAATGTTCACAGCAGCACTCTCCATAGAGCCTTCACTGACAGCCACCCAAATGCCCATCAGCAGTAGAATGAATACACTGGCAAATACATAATGGGAAACTAAACAGCAATGAAAATATCTCCACCATTACACACAACAAACAATACGGATGAAGCACTCGGGAGGCTGAGGCAGGGGGATCGTTGCAAGTTCGAGGCCAGCCTGGGCTACAAAGTGAGCTTAAGGCCAGCCTGCTACAAAACGAGACAGTGTCTCAAAAAAAAAAAAACAAAAAAAAACAATGTGGATGAATCTCATGAATACAAAGCTGGGTGAAAAGCCAGGTGTGGTGGTGCACTCCTGTAATCCCAGCACTCAGGAGGCTGAGGCAAGAGGATCACTGTGAGTTTCAGGTCCACCTGGCTACAAAGCGAATTCAAGGCCAGCCCTAACTGCATGAGGAGACCCTGTCTCCAAAAAACAAAACAAAAAAACAAAGTTGGGTGAGAGAAGCTAAAACCGAAGGTGAACTTCCCGTATGATTCACAGACATAAAGCTGGAAAATAGGCAAAGCTCACCCACGTCAAGTAACCACAGAGGGTACGGAGGGCTGCGTGGGAACAGAGGAGGAGGTCCGGAGTGGTGGCTACCCTGATGTGTCCCACAAGCTCAGATGAAGCCATTCACCTCCGTCTGTGGACCTACCTATATGTATAACATACTTCAACAAAGAGGTTTGATAAGCGTAATATATAAAGTGAAAAATGTCTTTCTGTTTTCAATTTTCTTTTTGTTGAGACAGGGTCTTTTTGTAGTTCAGGCTGATCCTAACCTCACTATGCAGCTCAGGCTGGCCTTGAACTCTAGGCTGTCCTCCTGCCTCAGCCTCCCGAATGCTGGGATGGCAGGCGCACACCACCATGCCCAGCTCAAAGTTCCCAATATATGTTGCCCACCTGCCTCTGTCACACGACAACTCCGAAGAGTCACTGCTCAGCCACCAGCTCCAGCGCTGGGGTTGTGCCGAGCCGATCAGCGCAAACCGCATGCACGCAGGGAAGGCCAGAGTCGGGGAGGAGGACCCCAGACCGGGAGGGCGTGAGCCTGCTGCCACAAGAGGGGACGCGGGCCTGGAAACAGGGCCGGAAGACGAAGCAAAGAGGGCAGCAGAGGGAGCAATGGAGGCGGCCTCCGCGGCTCATTCTGGAGCGCCCAGGCCTCATGTACCTGGACTTACTACACAGGCCAATGAATTCCGTTTGGCTTAGGCCGGCCTGGGCCACATTTGTCACTTCTGTCATGTATGACAAATGTGCCTATTACCACCTCCGGAAGCCGGTGCAGACTGAGTGGAAAGTGGGCATTGTAACACACAGCCTCACCGCAGCCACCAGCGTCCTTGGCCACGCCAGGGCTCACCTGTCTCCCCAAAGCATTTATTATTCATCAGACATCTGATCGCCACAGAAACGAGCAAGAGATGCGGAGAAGGCTCACTGTCCTCACTTCGCCCGCCGTCCTGGGCCATTCGGGACGAGACAGAAACGAGGCTCAAGGGAAGGGCGGCAGCCTGGACACACCCAGAGCATCGAAAAACCACAGAGGACGCAGAAAGGGTCTCAGAAGGGTCCGGCAGGCAACGCGCTGAGGAAAGCTGTACGCCCAGCGTGGTAGCACACACCTAATCTCAGAGGCCAAAGCAGAAGGATCCCAAGTTCAAGGCCAGCCTGGGCAACGCAGCAAGACTTGTCTCAAAATAAAATAACAAAAAGGGCTGGAAACACGGCTCAGCACTTCATTGGGTTCAATCCCCAGTACAAGGAAAAGAAAAAGGGGGCTGGGGATTTAGCTCAGCGGCAAAAGCGCCTGCCTGGCAAGCGCAAGGTCGTGAGTTCGGTTCCCGGTACCGGAGAAAAACCCAAAAAAAAAAAAAAAAAAAAGACCTTGTTTCAAGGAAAAGAAAAAGGGAAAGGAAGGAGAGGAAGAAGTGGAAGGAAAGAAGGAAAAAAGGAAGATACTAAGGTTGCTATGTTGTTGTCTGAACCCCGGATCTTCTTTTTTTGTCTTTTTGAGACAGTCTCGCTACGCAGTTCAGGCTGCCCTTGAGCTCACTTTTTTTTTTTTTTTTTGGTGCCAGAAATCAAACCCAGGACTTTGCACCAAGTGCTGTGCCATTGAGCTACATCCCCAGCCGCTGAACCCCAGATCTGAGAACCTGGTTTTAAAGCTTCCTCGTAAAGACTCTCGGGCCAGGGATGTAGCTCAGCGGCGCAGCGCCTGCCTGGCAAGCCCAAGGCCCTGAGTTTGACTGCCTGCACCAAAAAAGAAAATAGTAAAAAATAATAATAATAAAGAGACTCTCACTACTTGGATGTCTGGCCATCATAATAAATAACATCAAGGGGCTGGGGATGTGGCTCAGTGGTAGAGTTCTTGCCTTGCACGCACAAGGCCCTGGGTCTGATCCCCAGCACCACAAAAATAGTAATAATAACAATAAGAAGAAGAAACCATTTACTGAGCACTCCTCCTCCGTCATGACGCTAAGCATACATTCATTCAAGTTCTTACACTACAGCCCTATCCTGAGGTGGACTCCATCACTACCCCACTACACAGACGAAGAACCTGAGGCACAGGTGGGTTAAGCAGCTTGCACAAAACCACACAGAGAGGAAAGCCTCAAGGTGAGGGTGTCTAACATCAAAGGCCAGGCTGGAGGCAGCGGGCCCAGCTGCCCTGCACCAGCCTGATTAAGAGGCCCACCTCTCCTCTGCCCCTGCTGGGGCCATACATCCCCTTTGCAGTGACACTCACTTCCTTCACGATTTCTAGAATCCAGATTTAAGGAGAAATAAAAGCTTTTTTTTTTGGAGACAGGGTCTCAATACGCAGTTCAGGCTGGCCTTGAACTCACTTTGTAGCCCAGGCTGGTTTCAAACTCGCAATGATCCTCCTGCCTCAGCCTCGTGCTGGGATTGCCACCATTCCCAGCTCTTTGCCCATCCTTCTGTGCCAGTTAGTCTGCCTGGATCATCAGAAACCTCACTGGGCAGCTGCCCTCACCCTCCATACAGGCCCCAGAGTGGACTTTTATAAACTTTCGATTCCATCACACCACTTCTGGCCCACCAGCATGGCCATTGTCAAAATCACAGACAGAAAGCGGCAGGTACTACTATGCATCTGGCAGTCCCAGCTACTTGGGAGGCTGAGGCAGGAGGGTCACCTCAGCCCAGGAGTTTAAGGCCAGCCTGGGCACCACATTAAGACTCTATCTCCAAAAAAAAAAAAACCAAAACCGAATCTATCTCCAAAGGGAAAACAAAAGCAGACAATAACGACTGTTGGCAAGAAGAGCAACCCGAGTCCTCACACAGAGCTGATGGGAAAGTAAACGGCACAGTTGCTCTGGGGGAAGTTAAACTCGGTCCCGAGAGCTCTGGTTTGACAGTGGCCCTCAGCAGTTCCTGTGTGGCAACTTTAATCCCTCCACCCGGCTTCATGGGAGGTGGGGGCTGGTGGGAGGCGTCTGGGTGGAGGGAGGAGATTCCTCAGCAGTAGCCTAACGTGTTTCGCAGGGGACCGGATTGGTCACCACCACAGCAGGTCCTTCCATAGCAGGCTCCACCTCTCCCGCGCTCACCCTGCCTGTTTCTGCCATGAGCTGACGACAGATAGGGCACCCACCGGAAGCCAAGAAGATGTCAGCACCAGGCTCTTAATTTCCTAAGCCCCAGAACCATGAAACAAAACAAACCTCCTTTCTCTGTAAATTACCTAGCTTTAGATATTCTGTTACAGCAACAGAAGACGATTAAAGGCAGCATGTGACCCAGTCATCCTCCTTCTAAGTACTACACAGGCCGGGCGTGGTGGCACACGCCTGTAATCCCAGCACTCGGGAGGCTGAGACAGGAGGGTGGTTACGAGTTCGAGTCCAGGCTGGGCTGCAAAGTGAGCTCAAGGGCAGCCTGAACTGCGTAGCGAGAACTTGTCTAAAACAGATCAAGGACTGGGGATATATAGCTCAGTGGCATAAGCGCCTGCCTGGCAAGCGCAAGGTCCTGAGTTCGATCCCCGGGACCGCAAAAATAAATAAATAAATAAAATTAAAAATAAACGAACAAATAAATAAAATAAAAAAGATCAAGGCAAAAAAACCCACAAAACTAAGTATTAAAACAAAGTACTAAGTACTAAACACAGCATAAAGTATATGCTCACACAAAAGGTTGTACAGCAAGTCACCGCATTACTCAGAAGAGCCGAAGAGCAAAAGAACTAATACATCCACCAATGAGTAAGTGGCAAGGAAATGTGGCCCATCTGCACAGGGGCGTATTCAGTCACTAGTTACGCACTCAGCGGTGGAGCACATTCTTAGCATGCACAAGGCCCGGGTTCAATCGCTAGAATCAAAGGGGAAAAAAAAAAGAAGCAAAAGCAGTAGGCCGGGCGTGCTGATGCACACGCATCATCCCAGCACTTGGGAGGCTGAGACAGGAGAACTGCCACAAGTTCGAGACCAGGCTGGGCTACAGGCCGTGTCTCAAAATAACAAAAAACTAAAGGAGGAAAAAAAGGAGAACTAAACACTGACACAGGCTACAACACAGGTGAACCTTGAAAATGTGCTGAGGGAAAGCCAGATGCAAGGCGTCAAATATTATTTGATTCCACTTATATACGAGGCTCAGAGCAGGAAAGTCTGATGTGGAGAAAAGCAAATTCATGGTCGCCAGGGAACAGGAGAGGAGGCTCGGAGGGTACAGGGTTCACTTTCGGCAGAAGGGGTCTGTAAATAGCGGCGATGCTCACATGGCAACGGTGGGCAGATACTAAAAGCCAGTGAGTCGTACATTTGAAGATGGTTCAAAGGGGGATTTTACGGTACATGAATTTTATCTCCATTTAAAACATGTGTCTGGGCATGGTGGCACACATCTGTCATCCCAGCTACTCAGGAGGCTGAGGCAAGGGGATCAGAAGTTCAAGGCCGGCTTGGGCAACTTGGCCAAACCCAGTCTCAAAATGAAATTTCAAAAAGAAACGGCTGCCCGGGCATGCTGGCGCACGCCTGTATTCCCACCACTCAGAAGGCTGAGGCAGGAGGATCGTTGCAAGTTCGAGACCAGACTGGGCTACAAAGTGAGCTCAAGGCCAGCCTGAACTACATGGCGAGACCCTGTCTCAAAAAGACAAAAAAAAAAAAGAAACGGCTGGGCCGGGCATGGTGGTGCACACCTGTAATCCCAGCACTTGGGAGGCTGAGGCAGGAGGATCGTTGCAAGTTTGAGACCAGACTGGGCTACAAAGTGAGCTCAAGGCCAGCCTGAACTGCATAGTGAGACCCTGTCTCAAAAAGACAAAAATAAATAAATAAGTAAAAATAAATGGCTGGGGCCGCAGATGTAGCTCAGCGGCACAAGCACCTGCCTGGCGAGCACAACGTCCTGAGTTCAATTCCTGGTGCCAAAGGGAAAAAAAGAAAAAAAAAAAGAAACAGCTGGAAAAAAAAAGAAGAAACTGCTGGAGATAGATACAGCGCAGTGGTAGAGCACTTGCCTAGCATTCCTAAGGGATTCATCCCTAGTGCTGCAAAAATATAGTATGCCCCCACTGTAAGGAAATAATCAAATCACATAGGAACCCTGTCACCCTACTTTTACTCTCCCCACTGCACTAAAAGTCAAAGCCAAATTCCCTCCGGAGCCCACAGGCCCTACTGCCCAGGCTCTGCGGCCTCTGCTCCCTCTCCTATCTCCCGTTGCCCTCTGCAGTCTCCGCACTCCACACTCATCCCGCCCTTGTGGGCCTTTACACCTGCTGAGCTATCAGTGAAAACGTCCTTTCTCCCCAGCAGGAGGGCAGGGACCCCGTCTGCGGGATTCCCAGCCCACCCTGTAGGCAAGAAGTCTTCCAGGTAGGTATGGAACTACTTCCGGTGCGATCTGAAATGCCACCTGCCACCTGGTCAGAAGTAGGGATCACTAAGTCACGTGCCACACGGCAGGTGCTCAGGGAGTTGCCGGGCACTGGCAGGGCACCGAGTGCCAGGCCCCACCCCAGGCCTCTCTGGAACTCTGAGGAAGTCAGAGTCTGAAAGTCTTTTAGGGGTCACGGAGCACCCAGTGTTTACCCAGCAACCTACAAACAAACACAGAGGAGAGATCTGAGACTGCGCCGCTGACACCCAAGCTGGCGGCTTCACTCCAGGTCGGCCTCATAAAACCGCACCGCGAACGCTCTCTGCTAGGGCTCCCTAGGACTTTGCAACCTGACCTGTCGTCCAGAACCGAGGACGGAGAACAACTGACAGTTGCAGCTCACACCTGCTCCTGTCCCCTCCCGAGGACACCTCCTTTTCAAGGGCAGGGACAAGTCTAAAAGGGCGGACGGTGACGGCCTCTGCCCCTCCTCTCTCCGGCTCCCTCCTGCACCCTCTCTGAGCCACGCACAGAGCCAGCCACTTACCCACGAGGAGCTTGACGTCCCGAACTGTGAAATCAGGGTCGGGCATCCTGGAGAAAGAGAAGCACAGACGCGGGTGAGGGGCCGGGAACGGCGGAGCCGGACTCCGCCCTGGGCCCGGGGAAGCCACTCTTCCGAGAGGGTTCCCCGCGCTCCACTGGGGAAGTTGAAAAGAGATAACACAGAGGGAGGGAGGGCGGGAGGCTGGGGCGCCCCAACACAGGATCACCCCAAAACCATGGAGCCCCTTCCCCACCCCAAGAGGCAAAAAAGCCTGAATCTCAGCAGAGGACAAGACATCGCCGTCCAGCCGGCCCGCTTCCACCAGGAAGCCTGAAGAGCGGGTCAAGGGCCAAATGCCTGCTTTCCTTCGGGTGGGCAGCCTCTGCGGCTGGCTCTCCCCCTGGAAAATTCTCCATGCCAAGCTGCGCAGAAAGTGGGAGGGACTGCTTCCAGTTCCCAGGGGAAAAAAGCCACACACCCTACAGGTCCAGGGATTTGCTAAAGCTGCTGCAATGACCGAGGGGACGCTGCTAATTAAGCGAGACGCTGAAGGTTAAATTCCCACTCCGTGTCTGGCAGGAGGCGTTGGAGAGGCAGCCTGGGGTGACACCGTGCGCCTCCCCCGACCCCGACCTCCGCCAAGGGTAGAACCTGTTCTTCCAGCCTGCCTCGGTCTCTTTCCTACCTGCAGGTCCTGCAGACCCCTGGCAATGAGTCCTCTGCAAGGGCCCGCTCTGCACACTGGCCAGTCTCTGAAGACATCGCCTTCCAGGGCCACAGCGCAGGTTCTGCCTCAGTTTGCCAGTTTGAGATTAGGAGAGGAGGAGAGCTACCCTTCTCAGCAGAAGGCCGTGGCATGGACCCAGGGCACATGGGGGGGCATCACCGCTTAAGCACCCTACGTCCTCACTGCCCGAATGCTTGAGAAAGACACCCTTTCCTCTGGTCAGGAGATGCTACTGCCAGGTCACGGGGAAGGCCCTGTGCGGTGAGCAGCAGCGGGAAGAACAAGAAGAAATCCATCCCCAAGCTATCACTGTGTTAGGGAGGAAGACAGAAGAAGCAATGAGTTTCAACAACTTACTTAATTCCTAGTCCGTCCTTTTCTCGAAATATCAGGGGTACCCTGAGAGCTTCTCTCTGTACGTACTCATAGTTGAAATCTGTTTGGATATTTGAATTAAAACAAGTTGGTTAAGTTATTCAGGAGCAAATGAACCACGATCTATCGGAAGAGAAATGACAGAGGAAGGGGCAGGGACCTGCTGGACACAGACGCTGGCTCCAAGGCCAGGAGCTTGTGGGACGATGGGGCGCAAAGCCCACGAGAGGCCAGGCCCACAGTTGGCTCCTCCGCCTACTCAGCCATTCTCCGCGCGCCCCACGGGTTCAAACTTGTCAATGAACAGCCCCGGGCCAGCCAGGGCTGGGGAGGAGACTCAGAAAGGCCCACGCTGAACAAGCCCAGCTACTGCTGGGAGAGACGCGGGAACAGACAGACAAATGCATTGCAGGCTGAGCTCGGAGAGGAAAGGGACCACAAAACTGAAGGACGCCACCTGGGAGGATCTGAAGCCCCAAGAGGAGAGGCAGGGAGGAGGGCTCTCCCTGCCGCTGAACGTCAGTGAAAATCTTATTGTAATATCCTGCATGGAAAAGGGGAGGGGGGAAGCCGGTTTCCCTGGAAACTGTGTATTTGGTGCCAAAATAACTAGGGAACTGGGCACAGCTTTGTTGTCTCCGGAGAGGAATTCTGCTGGGGCATCACAGGACTTGCTGGAACTGGATAACCAAGAGGGATGCGCTCCAGGTGGACTGCGCGAGGGGCACGAGGAGCCCAAAGAAAAGCCCACAGGGTAGATTCCGCCCGGCATCGCCCTGGTGCAGACCCTACATCCTCCCCCAAAGCCCTTGAGAACCAAGGAGGCCTGGGACTAACTGCTCTCCGTCCTCAATCCCCAAACCGGTAGAGATCGGACCCCACGCCTCTGAACGGGGAGGTGAAAGACGCTGAGATGAGTCCTCCTGTTCCCCAAACCCTCAAGGGGCTACAGCAATCCTGGAGGCCACAAGCCCTCCCTGGCTGGTCAGAGGGAGAGAGAGGAGTCCCCGGCCCCTGGAGCTGCTGCTGCCCGGAGAAATGGTTCCCCCGGGCAGCCTTGGGGGAGGAGGCAGCCCGGGCAACTGGCTCAGAAGAGAGAGAACAAAACCCGACGCAGGGAAAGCCCTGACCTCAGCGGCTCCCATCCCCAGGGGCTCGCGGTGAATGGGGATTCCTAAGGATTTAAAGGAAGGGAAGTTTAAGAAGCTTCTATTTTGAATCCACGCTAAGGGCTCCTTCAGTTTCTGAGCTCCTCCCTTGAGTTTTGGGGCCAGATCTGAATTAACTAGCAAAACCCTAAGGCCCTGTCCTTTGAAAGGAACCAGGACAGCAGCTTCGCAGATGCCCCGTAGGGTTCTCTCCCTGGCAACCCTGCCTACCTGCCCCCCACCCCCACCCCCTGCTTCAACTTCCTTAAATGACCCTGAAAAAAAAAAATCTGAAATCCTAGGCTGACGATTCCTGACAAATAACTAGGAAGTTTGCATAGTATTTTCTCATAGGCTCTGCCAAACGCCTCAGTACAGCGTGTGTGTTAGGGGGGCTGAAATCCAATTTATGTGGAGGAAATTTAAATGCAGCTGGGATTGGCACCCTGCTCTTGGACTGGGCAGGCTGGGAAAAATGTCTTCTTCCCTCCCGCCTCTTCTCCCCCAACCCACCCAGCCCAGTGCCCCAGGAGGCAACCAGTACAAAAGAGAAACTTCAAAAATGCAAAGCCGGGACAGTGGCTTGGGGGTAACCCATGGCCCCAGCCACTCAACCAGAACCTGGAGGGAGGCGCCTGCCCAGCTGTCAGCTCACCCAGAGGAAGGGGCTTTTCGAGGGGCAGGGGTGTGGGGATGCACAAGATGGACACCGAGTAACTAAAACTCAAACTTTTGCGAGGAGAGACAAGGACCCCACAGCCCAGGAAGCAAAGGCAGCCAGGGCAGGCAAAGGCATCTCCACACTCCAAAGGCATCTTCCAGGTCGGGCTCCAGGACCCGAGACCATGCTCAACCCCAGGCTCACTCAGGTCAGGGCTCTCGAAGCCACAGACCTAAGCAGGAGCAGCACCCCAACATCTGGGGGGCACCCCAGCCTCTCTCCTAGTAGGAGGGCCAGACAGAAACCCAGGTCCTGCAGGTGGCTTTCCAAAAGTGCTCTGCACTGGAGGAGCCGGAGACCAAGGACCTCAGGCCTAAGACAGACTGTTTCTCGGAGTGATGCCCGGATCCCGATCCCGGCCTTCAAACTGTCAGGGGACAGGGATCTCACCCTTAAGCCTAAAAGGAAGTCACCCATAACCCCACTGGCTGCTTCAAACTGTCAGGGGTGCAGCCAGAGGCCTCAGGCTTCCATGGGGTTCAGGCCAACAACCAGCAACTGAGAGCAACGGGTCCCTGCTCAAGCTGGCAGTGGCCCACGAGGCAACTGGGCTCACCAGAGGCCAGGCCTGCAGGGGTATCACCCCAATGATCCAAAGGCCCCGCAACCGGGGCTCTGCCAGTTTCTAAATAGAAGGGTTCAGAAGTACAGGGACTTGAGAGACTTCAAGCCTCGGGGGGCCTCAGCCCCCACACCCCAGGGGTATCCCAGGGGCGCCCCAGCAGCCATCCAGCCCGGCAACTGCACCTCAGCCAGCGCAGGGAGCGCGACCGGCTGGGGAGGGGGAGGACGCGGAGCTCCCACCCCCTCTCATTCCGAGTGTCCGTCCCCAGGTCCCCCTGCGTCCGCAGCCACCAGGCTCTGCCCATCCGGGGCTGGTGGTGGGTGCAGGCTGGGCCTAGGCCCGTGCCCGGCCCCCTTCCCGCCTGCCCTCCTCCCTCGCCACCCCACCCCACCCCCCAGTGCTCGGCCTCGTTTCGTCACCGGATCCCCTGGAATGGGGGACGCGGGCGCGAAATACGAACCCAGCCACCGGCAGCTCCCTCCCCACGTGCACGCGGCCCGCGGCGGAGGGCGGCCCGGGGAGGGGGCGCCTCACCTTTGCCCTCCATGGCGTGCACGAAGTCCCCCTGGTACAGCTGGCTGCGCAGCTTCTCCTCCAGGCTGAAGCCGCGGACGCTGACGATCTCCTCCACGTCCGACAAGTCTTCGTTCTCGTCGTATCTCTGGCGGTCAATCGGACGCTGCGGGGACCCAACCAGAGAGCCCGGGACATTACTGAGGGAACTGGGGGTCTCCTGTAACCGTGGGCCCAGCACGAACAGGTGCAGGAGCCGCGCGCCCCCCTGCACCCCACCACTGCAATCTGAACAACTTTGCGCAAATGCCAAAGATGCTGAAAAGCAGGAAAAGGAGAGGGGCCCACGCCCCGAGGGTCCGGCTGCGCCCTACACGAAGCACACCCCTCCTGCATCTTTGGAAGCCAGAGCAGGGGCATCTAGGGGCTCTCCCTTGCCCCCCACCCCGGGATGTGCCGAGCTTTGCCCACCCAGCTGGGCGCCTGGTTATGTAACCCGCGAAGGGGGCTCCGAGCACCGGCCGGCGGGGCAGATGTAGGCCCCGGGAGGAGCCGCAGCGGCGCCGGGCTCGGCGCTCGCAGCAGCCCCGCCGGCCGCGGCGGCAGAGCCGGGAAGCCGGAACCGGGGGCCGGCGGCAGCGCTGAGGCTGGAGCCGCCCCCGAGCTACCGCGGGAGCTGGAAAGCTGAAATGGAAGGGCTGAGACCCCAGCCGCCCCCGCCGACCGACCGCCAGTTCAAGAAGAGAAGGTGAGAGGAAGAGGTCCCGGGCTTGGGAGGGGGAGAGGCAGACGGCCCGCCACAAAGCTCCCATCTGAGACCCCAAAACGCACCAGCAGCTGCCTCATCTCCCCACGAGCGCGCGCGCACACTCACTTCCTAAGGAGACTCCCCCACCACTCCCCGCATCCCCTGCCTCCTCCCTCCGGCGCCCGGCCCCGCAGCCCCCGGAATCCGGGCGAACCCCGAGCCCGCTCAGCCCCCCTCTACGCCTTTCCGCGCTACCACCTCCCCACTTAAGTGTCTGAGACTCTGAGCCTCACAAGGGACTGGAGGAGTAAGCGGCTTGCTTCCTTTTGCATGCAATTTATTATTTTTTTCCGGTCCTCTTGCAAAACACAGAAAAAAAAGGAAAGAAAAGGCAGCAAGAAACAACCAAGAAAAAAAAAAATTAAAAATAGATCTATCGTATACCAGATACAGATTTGAAAAAAAAAAAAAAGCTACACACCAATCTTCTTCCAGAGTCTTTCTCTGCCTCCATTTTTTTAGGAGAGTTCACCAATTAATTGTCAACACCCCTGCCCCCTGCATTTTGGCGGAGGGGGGGAGGAGGGAAGAGCAAAGAAAACAAACCAAAAAATAAATAAATAGAGCAAGCCAGAGCCGAGATCTACAAAGTTTTGCACCAACACTTAGGCAGATCCGTTTGCAAAGTCCTAGGAAACCATTTTCAGCAGTTGGGGGGGGAGGCGTCGACGTCATAATCCCCGGAACGTAAACATTGTTGCCGATCGCGCTCGCAGCCCGCGGCCGGGCGAGTGTGGGGGGGCGTTCAGGCCGGGATGGGGGCCTGGGGGGCGGGGGCCCGAGGAGGTGCGGGGCGGGGAGGGAGCTCGGGAGGCACCGGGCGCCGTTAGCGCCCTGGCATCGCTGTTTTGTTGTTGGGTCACGAGTGCGCCTCTGCACGCAGGCGCCGCCGCCGCCCCGGAGTTGTGTGCAGAGCTGACTTTTGGAGGGCTGAGTTGCAGGCGGCGGGCGCATCCCGGCGATGGCGGGGCAGGAGGGAGGGAAGGAGGAGGGGGTGGGGAGGGAGGTGCAGATTTGCACGGCTGGCCTCAGCGGGAGGCGCGGAAATGCAAGCCGAGCTTGCTGGCGAGGAAGCCCCCGGGGCCTGGCACCCCCCCCCAAAACGACCCCCCACCTCAGTCCCTGCTCCTTTACCCACGGCTTTCTTCAGACACTCGATCCAATTACCTGCGTTGGCGACCCACATACAAAGCATTTTGTATATGTAATTTTTTTTTCTACTTCATGTCTTTCGGAGGGGGAGGGGCGATCCTGTCCAGATCCCCGTTTGCGAACTTGCCATATGGAAGGGGCATTTGCGGGGCCAGAAGCAAATTGGCGCAGCTCCGTATCTGGATGGTCTGCATAACTTTTAAACTCCCTGAACTGAAAGATAATTGGGCCACACGCACCTACAGGTACAGGAAATACAACCAGACCAAAGCTGCTTCAGACCGCAGCTGACCGGAAGCCGCTGCCTTTTCATTCATTCATTCTGCTCGCCTCGGCGGAGTCCTTTAATAGGCAACCAGCCCTGAAACATAAGTTGGACTTTTTGTAAAGGTCCTTGCGTTCCTCAGGAGGAAGAAATTGACGTTCAGGAAGGAGATACCCACAGAATCGGACCTAGCGCTCCTAACGCAGCTCCCAAACGAGCCAAAGGTAAGCCGTGTTGGCTCTGTATAAAAGTGGTGTGAAGGCGTGAGGTTGTCCGGGAGGGGGCACAGAAGCTTGGGGCGCACCTTGATTTGATCGCGCACTGCTTCTTAGCGGAGGGATGGGCACCCTTCCTGCGCATTTGGCATGTCCCTAGCTGCCGGAGGTCCCCTGCCCTCCACCCTAGGGCCTGTGACTTCCCCGGTGGACCTTGCCATCCCGTCACGTGCATCACTCAGGTCCACTTCAGTTTTAAGAAAAGCTGATCCTGAATTTCCTGTAGCCCAACTCCTGTGCCATGCAGGGTCTGGTCTTGGGGGCACATCCTGATAAGATAACATGGCACAAGGGCCACAATAAAATCATCATATGTCCATAGACAGTAGCAGGCATTAACATGTTTTGTTTTTGCAGTGCTGAGGACTAAATTCAGGGAACGCGGGTCTACACTGCTGCTTTCTTTCTTTTTTTCTTTTTTTTTTGAGATGGTTTTTTTTTTTTTTTTTTTTTTTTTGAGACATTGTCTCGCTGTGCAGTCCAGACTGGCCTTGAGCTCACTTTGTAGCCCAGGCTGGTCTTGAACTCGCAACCATCCTCCTGCCTCAGCCTCCCCAGTGCTAGGATTACAGGTGTGCGCCACCACGCCCGGCTGAGGTTAGAATCTTGCCAGGATCTTACCCTAGGCACTTTCAAAAAATACTATGTTTTTTTTCTTTTAATTTTTATTTTTTGGTGTGGTACTGGGAATTTAATGTAGGGCCTTTGCACTGAGAAACATCCTCAGGTGGTTTTTTTTGTTGTCTTTTTTTAATAGAGTCTCACTAAATTGACCAGATTGGGTTTGAACTTTCGATCCTCCTGCCTCACCTTGAGATTACAAGCATGCATCACCACACCCAGGCCTGACCTCAGACTTTTCATCCTCCTGCCTTAGCTTCCCAAGTAGCCGGGATTACAAGCATGCGCCACTGCGCCCAATTTAACGTGGCACTTTATTTCTGCCATTAACCCTGTGGGCTAGTTGGAGGGGTCATTTTGCAGATTGGGAAGCTGAGGTCCGGAGAAGTCACACATCTGTGTGATTGTTCCGCCGTGTCACCTCCATGTCAGTAAGCAACCAGACAGATGTGGGGAGGAAGTGGCTCCTGACCCAGATCAGATGTAAACCATGTATGTCACCTTGAGAGGCGGCATCACCTCCGCTCACCTTAAAATTTCCTGTCGCATCATCTGTAGTGTTTTTCACCCATTCCTGAAGGCAACTTTTCGAAGTTTGTTTTAATCCACGTTCACAAGCTGTAAAAATCCTAAGTAGGAAGAAAGCTAACAAACACTGAAATGTGTCTCGGAATAGACGTCACCCGCCTTGACCCTGCTGCGGCCAGAGCAGCCCTGAGCTTGGGCGAGGGCTCTTCAGCCCTGTCAAGAGCCAGGGACCATTTTATTTGCTTCTTTTGAGAGAGAGAGGACCCCTTTAGAGAAACCCACGGTGCTACTCCCTATTTTGCAAGCAAGCAAACTGGGACTGAAAAGGCAAAGCCACTCACCCCAGATCACACAGCTTTGCAAGTGGGACTCCAGTCGGAGCCCAGCAAGACTAGTGCATGCCTTTCAGCTGTCGCTGCCCCTGCAAAGTGAAATAAACTGCTCAAGGAGGGCTCCTGGGCTGCAGGGTGGTAAAAAGTAGATAAAGTGCAATGACTGGAAAATAGGGTGCTTGGTCTTCATCTGCCTGCGCCCCATGTAGCTTCGTGTTGTGCCCCCAGAAGCTGGCAGCATTAGGAAAAGGTCCACCAGCAGCCACCTGAGTGTAAAACAGGTCCATATATCACTTCTGCGGGGAGTTCCTGGCTGTCAGGGCAGGAAGGGCTTGGCTAGTCACCTAATTTAATCCCCTCCCTTTACAAACCTGCAGGAAACTGCAAACCTGAGCAAAGAATGAGCCGCCAGGGTTTGTTCCCCTTTGACTCCCCGAGAACGCCTAACCCTGCCTCCATCCTAAGTGGTCACTCAATAAATGTTGGGCTCTTGATGGATCACCTTCCCCAGCATATTTGCATTTTCTCTTTATCAGTAATTGGCAGATGAAAGGCTTTGTACTCCAGTTAAAAGAATTCCAAGCATTTGCTCCAAGTGGGGGAGGAGGTTATTTTGGGCCAGAGGGAGAAGGGCCCAGACCCGTGAGCTCCAGCTTGGCCGATTGTCCCTAAGAGCTGGAAATAGGTAAGGAAACTGCCAGAAGCTGAAGGTCCTTATGCAAAAGATGCTTTTTCCAGGGGCGGTGGGGGGTGGGTAGGAAAACAGCAAGCCAGTTGTATGGGAAACAAATAATGACTTCCTGGACCTTCCTTGCGAAAGGCCCAATCAAATCCTGCCTGTGTTATCCCGTTCATTCATTTCATTGTGCTTCCCCCCCTCAAAGGCCGACTGAGCCCCTCTCCTCCCAGAGGCAGAGAAGGAAGAAGAGAGGAGGAACAGCTCTGCTGGTGCTGATGGGCATGCTCTGGGCCTGGCCTGAAGATGGAACAAGTTTAGGACCAGAACCCAAGACTGTAGAGAAAGCCAGGCTTTCTCCACTTACAGTAGCTCCTGACTTTAGGAGAACTTGCTTTTAAGCAAGGCCCCTCACTCTTGTTATCTCTCTGAATTCTTTTTTTATTGTTGTTGTTCCCCCACCACCACCAGGTATCGAACTCACAACCTTGCACTTGCCAGGCAGGCGCTGTGCCGCTGAGCTAAATCCCCAGCCCCCTATCTCTCTGAATTCTTGCCAAAGCTCTGTGAGGAAGGGGTTTTAATTCCCCACTTTCAAAGCTTAAGCTCAAAGAGAGATCAAGTTACTGGAACAAATTTTACAGCTGTGAAACAGCCGCCATAGGATTTGAACCCAGCGCTTGTAGGACTCCAAAGCTCACAAGGGTGAACGCTGCGTAAGCCTCCCTGCAGGGCTGTGCCATCGAGCATGTTGGAAATAATGTGTATCTCCACTTAGGCAGGCACCTCTACCCGAATCCTGGCTTTTGAGCACTTGGAGTATGGGTACTGGGATTAAAGGTCTTTGTGTTATTGTGCTGGGGATTGAACCCACGGCCACACAGGCTAAGCATGCCCTCTGCCATTGCACTATACCTCGAGCACAAATTTTAATAAAAATTAAACAGTGTAACCCCAGAGTGTTTTGCACTATTTATCTTATTGCTGTATATACCTCAAGGTCTAAATTGGCCTTGGGTCCCCATAATCGACCTCTCCAGAACATTTGCGGAATGAATGAAGGGTCCCAGTGGGAAGAGGCCATCTGGTATGGTGTGAATGCTTGCAGTGTTAGTCTAACCGACTGGCCCAGAGTGCCTGCCAGGACCATGGCACCAAGAGGAAACCTGGGGATGCCAGCTGGGTATGTGATTGGCCCACCTGCCCAGATCTTGCACATAAGCTTTTCAAGGACAGATAACGATAACGGGACTCGGGGCAGGAATCCTGTGGACAAACTCAAGCACCGTGATGGAGTCAAACCAGAGAACAGTCTTAAAAGTTGAGACACTAAATCACCATGTGCCTGATGAAACAATACTGAATCATTACAAAGAATAAGATAGAGTTGGGGGGAGTGGCTGAGTGGTAGAGCACTTGCCTAGCACACGAGCCCCAGTGTTCAATCCCTGCACTGCAAAAAGGTGAGCAGGTAGCTGTGTATACTGTTTGCAACATTCCACGGCATCCTTAAAACGATGCCAAATACTACCTTGGGATGGTCACTGGCATAAAGCAAGTGCTCACCTAGCATGCATGAGGCCGCAGGTTCCCAGGCCCACAAAAAAGAATTATGTTTCATTTATTGTTTACACCTATAAGGCTTTTAAATCTTCAAATACTTGAAGCGTAAAGGAAGGAGGGCAGGAGTAGGGTGCCTACCATGTGCAGGCCCAGGGTTTAATCCTAGCACGGCCAAAAAACAAATGAGGCATAGAAAATAAATACAATAAAGAGTTGTGCATCTAGCACCCAGCACTTTCTCCAAGTCTTAGGACTTGCCATATTTTGTATTACTTTGAGATTTAAAATGTATTTTATTTTAATTCCAAGGAGCAACAGACCATGCTATTTCTGGTAAGTGGTTGTTCTCAAATACCTTTTTTTTCCTTTCCTTTTTTACCCCTGAGTGCCTCCAGACTGAAATTAAAAAGTAAGGCAGAGGAAAATTATACACAGACTGGTTGTCAGGCTGTGGCTACTTCGGGAAGACTTAATTTTCTAGCTAAAAATTTGCCTTTCATATCTGTCTTCCTGTGTGAAGACTGGAAAGAAACTTGGAAATAATTGGCAAGTTAATTGAAGGGTTAATGCCAGGAAGAGAGTCATAAAAGTTCAAAGATTCTTTAAAAACTTGCATCTTTGGGTTGATGGACAAGTGTGTTAGCCAATGGAAATAAAAGGCCAGGCATTACTTCATCATGCTCCATTGTCATTGGTTGCCAAGTCCCGAGGGACAGACGAGAAGGCTGGCAGTTAACCCCTTCAGGGAGGACCATGCCCTTTGCATTTATTTTGGAAGATGAAGTAGGGGCAGAAGAAAAGCTTAGAAATGTCCTGAAACCCTCAGGTGTCCCCCGCTTTGGGATTTCACCTAACAAAGGAATACTCAGGGATAAACGTCCTGGAGAAAAGTTTCGAACTTTGTAAAATCAGCTGACCTTTCAGAGTAAGAGAGTAGTTTGATTCACTTTTTTTGTGTGCTGTCAGAACAGAGACCCGTGTTGGAGAGGCTTCCATTAATCTTGCGAAGTGATCAGTCACTGAGAAGACTGAATAGCATTTCCTGCCCAAAGATGCAGAGACAGATGACCTTTTCGGCAGCCCTCAGACCCCCAGCTCACAGCTGGGGAGAGGCTGTGTCAGCATTTACTTTCCGTCTCACCCTGCCCTTTGTTCAGAACTCCAGGCCTTTGTGTTCAGCCTGCTGCAAGAGTTCTCCTGGTTGATGCTGCTGATTTTTTTTTTTTTTTTTAACCACCCACATCTTGCAACTTATGGGAAACAAACTATTTGGCAGGAGATTCTATCTAGAGGTGCCCCAAAGAGGGAAGCAGAATAGGTGCGGGAAATGATGAGAGGCTGCTGGACCTGTTGGCTTCACTGTCGCCCCTTCCGGGGCTCCCTGCGTGCCGTGGGCTGAGTGAGACAGAGCGCAGAATGAATACCGATGCCCCACGTTTAGGCGGCCCCGTCCCGGCAAAGCTTTTACGCTTGTGACGACTTAGAGAAGCCTCTGCTAAAGCGGAAGCATTTACACCAAAAACATCCTGAATCCCCAGAGCCTGGTGAGCTACCTGACCTTGGACAAAGCGCTCGGGTGCACTCTCAGCTTTTCATCTGTGAAATGAGCATTGTAATGGGAAATGCATCCGAGTTACAGGGCAATTGCGTGAGCTGACGTTCTGTAAAGGTGCTTGGCCGACATTGTATCTTCACTCAGATGAAGCTGATCTTCTTCTGGCTTCACCCTAACGACTTAGCTAGAGATGCCCGGAACCATTCCGGGCCCTGAGCACGCTGCGTGGACTGCGTGGGGAGAGCTCCGGCTCAATCTCCAGGGCCCATGCTGCCCGCTTCCCCGGCACTGCCCTGCCAAGCCGCCTCCTCTCAACACTGTCACTTTGGGAACCTGGTTAGGTGTCCGCTTCCTGCCCCCACCTCAGGCTGCGCACCTCCCCAGCCCCCCACACCGCATCCAAGCTTGCTCAGGCCACTCTATAACATGGCAGCGTGTTAGCGGATGATCTGCGGGCTTCCTCCTGTCCTCCCGCATTCTTCCCACCCTCTCTAACCTGGGCAGTGTCCCACTCCTGCAATCCCAGGACATGGAAGGCAAGGATCGCAAGTTCTAGTCCCACCCAGGCAATTCAGCGAGACCCTGTCCCCAAGTAAAAGGGGTGAAGTGCGTGTAGCCTGGCGCTGGAGCACCCCTGGGTTTGGCCCCCAGTGTGGGGGTGACATCCGTTAGTACTTACTCATAAAGCCAGTGCCACTTTGATTCATACCCAGAGCAGCCTATAAGGGAAGCCCTCCTGTTCACCTTGAAGCATCTACGCCTGGCAGAGTGCAGGGCTTTTCCACGGGTGCCCGTGGGTACTCCGAATGAAGACAGTTGATACTGCTCCCCACC
>NW_004955482.1:6762645-6766506 GCF_000276665.1 Chinchilla lanigera | reverse complement strand
TTTTTTTTCTTTTTTTTTTAAGACAGGGTCTCGCTATGCAAGTCAGGCTGACCTTGATTCACTATGTAGCCCAGGCTGGTCTCAACCTTGCAGCAATTCTCCTGTCTCTGCCTCCCCCATGCTGGGATTACAGGTGTGCACCACCTGCCCCAGCTTTGTTCATCTTATCATTGCTTATCTTTACCTGACTCATAAACTCATAAAACTACTCAAAAAACATTGGTTAGCTGGGTATAGTGGTGCATGCCTATATAATTTCAACCACTCAGCTGAGGCAGGAGCATCACAAGTTCATGGCCAGCCTGAGCAACTTAGTGAGACCTTGTCTCAAAATTGTTTATGAGCCAGGCATGGTGGCACAAGCCTGTAATTGCAGCACTCCAGAGGCTGAAGCAGGAGGATTGTTGTGAGTTCGAAGCCAGCCTGGGCTACAAAGTGAGCTCAAGGCCAGCCTCAATTGCATAGCAAGACCCTGTCTCAAAATGAAAAAAGAAAAACAAAATTTGTTTATGAGAAAGGGCTAGAGATGTAGCTCAGTGTTCAATTCCCAGCAAAGGGTAGGGGGAGCTTATTGAATGAATGAATGACTTCTCCATAACTCCAAAGTATGTTTATTTTCAACTTGATCAACAAAGTCTTACTGTGCATCTCTTTGGAGAGCCTATAATTTATTTCTTTTTTCTTTTGTCTTTTTGAGGCAGGGTCTCACTATGCAGTTCAGGCTGGCCTTGAGCTCACTTTGTTGCCCAGGCTGGTCTCAAACTCACAATGATCCTCCTGCCTCAGCCTCCTGAGTGCTGGGATTGATTATAGACATGTGCCACCATGTTCCGCCTAGAGCCTGTAATTTCTTAAAGGCCATAAAGAAATGTCGAATGCATGCAGGTAGCAGGCAGCCCAGAGGAGAATGGTGCGGTGCACCTGTCCACAGCCAGACTCTTCCACACTGCAGACTGCCACCATGGTCGCTGGATCCCTGGACACAAGCGGGGCTGCACGGCCCCCTGGAGGGCCAGCCGCTGTCACCCCCAGGTGAAACTCTCAAATCTGCATCTTCCAGGACCCAGGCTACAGATGCCTGTGCCAGCAGCTCCCCAGGCGCAGCTCCAGAGTTAATCCCTGAGCACCTGGCCGCCTCCCGGCTCCCTGCTTGGTAGCAGAGGGGCTGGAGACAGAGGGCTGAAGTCTGCGGTGTGTAGAGCCAGCTGTTAGGACCTCCGAGTATCCACAGTCCCCAGAACATCCTGAGTTGTGTCCTGCTCTGCTCCTGATCTCTGGCTTCGATTCATCAGCCTGAGTCCTCATTTCAGCCTGGTGGTGATGCCTCCCGGTCTGCCCTCAGCGTGGGCTTGACACCAATGCAGTTTGTAACGATGGGCTCACATGGGTCACCTGACTGCCTGCCAGATCTTAAGCCCTGGGGCCAAGTTTTGATGTTTGTTTTTCCTCCGCCTTGGTTCTATACACTTGATAGGACCATAGTGGCCGGAAGGGTGCAGAGCTGAGCTGAGTGCCCCTGGAGGAGTGACCTGGCCTTCCTGAACCTCATTGTTACAGAGGGAAAAACAACATTGGAGGATGGAATCAGAAGGTGGGGAGCACAGTCCTCCTTTCTGGGCTCCTTTTCCCTGAAGCAGTGACCACCATCATTTATATATTTCTGTTATTTTATTTATTTATATTTTTTTTGGAGCTGGGAATCAAACTCAGGACCTCACACTTACCAGGCAGGCACCCTGCCACTGAGCTATATTCCCGGCCCTTTGTGCGTGCGTGTGTGTGTGTGTGTGTGTGTGTGTGTGTGTGTATGTGTGTGTCTTTTTGAGACAGGGTCTCACTATGCAGTTCAGGCTGGCCTTGAGCTCACTTTGTAGCCCAGGCTGGTCTCAAACTCACAATGATCCTCCTGTCTCAGCCTCCCAAGAGCTGGAATTACAGGTGTGCACCACCACAACCGGCTATTTTTGTTATTTTAATACTTTTTTGTCCTCCCACTTGGAAGGATGTCAACATAACAAAGCACAGATTTTATTTTACTTTTGTTCACCTCCATAACCCAGACCCCCAGAACAGAGCTGGGCACATTGTAGGTCTGCAGTAAGTATTTGTTAATACAATGGTTGATAAATCTCTAATAATAGTAGGTAGAACTTGGTCGCTGGAATCTGAACAGTGGAAACAGTGTAAGTGGGACAAAGGAATGAAGCACCGTAATAAAAAATACAGATTAGAAAACACCTGTGATCTCAGTATTTGGGAGGCTGAGGCAGGGAGATCACCACGAATTCTAGGCCAGTCTGAATACATAGTGAGATGCTGTCTCAAAGAAAATGTACAAGTTAGGAACTGTGGTTGAAAAGTCCTGTCTGCACCATTTACCAGCTGTGTGGCTACCATCGACTTCAGCTTCCTGACCTGTAGAACACAGGTCATAACAGAACCTCCCAGGCAGGAAGGGAGGCGGGAGGAGATGGCAAATGGAAAACACTCAACAGAGTTGCCTGGCACATAATAAGTGCTCAGCAAACACTGGACACCATTACAGACTGCAGTACTGCTGGGGCTAGAGGAGACCTCTGAGTCAATTAAACAGTTGCTAAGCACATAAAATAGGTCATGGTCCAGCAAGTTCAATTAGCGTCTATTGACCTGAGTCTGGGAACTGGAGGAGAGAAACCACGTCTGCACTGTCATGATCTCAGACCTGGGAGATACTAATTAATGTTTAAAACTGCTGGGAAGATTATACACTGAATTCCAATATGGCCCGGAGAATAATGTCAGTTTCCTACTGTTCAGGGCATGATCCTGGGCGCTGCAGACAGAGCACTGAGCTAAGGTGCACATGGTGGTCCCTGGCTTTGGGAACTTACAATGTAGCGGAAGAGACAGATGCTCCAATAGTTGCACAGATAAATAGAATAGTCCAGCTGACAAGGATTCCAAAGGAGAGGGGATTTTTTTTGAGGGGGTTGGTTTTTTGAGGCAGGTCTCACTATGTAGTTCAGGCTGGCCATGAACTCATGGTGATCCTCCTGCCTCAGCCTCCCGAGTGCTGGGATAACAGACTTGCAGCATCACACAGGGCCCTTATTTATTTAGCAGTGCTGGGTATTGAGGCTGGGACCTCAGCATGCTACCCAAATGCAGTGCCACTCACTAAGCTACACCCCAGCAGGAGAGGGACAGGACACATAAGACAGGGGCGTGCCGTGGTGTGCAGTCAGGGAGGAAGTGATGCAGAGCTGAGCTCAGGGGAGGAGCAGGGCTGAGCTAAGCTTCCTGCTGAGGAAGAACAAACAGCAGATGCAGAGGCCTCATGAGCAGGTGCATGTGTGCCAAGGGAACCAACAGAACGCTAGTCTGACCCAAGTGGTATGGGACGAGGGCGGAGTCCAAGAGGAAAAAGACTGGGAAAATAATGAGGCACTCTGGGAATAAATGGGGCAGAGTGTAGGAAAGCTAAAGATGTGTAGACCAGGCGTAGTGGCGCACGCCTGTAATCCTCACACTCGGGAGGCTGAGGCAGGAGGATCGTTTCGAGTTGAGACCAGCCTGGGCTACAAAGTGAGCTCAAGGCCAGCCTGAACTGCATAGCAAGACCCTGCCTCAAAAAGATCAGAAAAAAAGAAAAAAAAAAGCTGAAGGTGTGATCAACCTAGAGCCTGGCATTCACCCCACTGGGAGAATTTTAGAAAAGCACCCAAGTCTTTGGGAAGCACGGTCAAGGATGCTGTCCCTAGGAACCGGGCATAGTGGTCCCCACGTGGAATCCCAGCACCCAGGAGGCTGAGGTGGGAGGATCACCATGAGTTCAAGGCCAGCCTGAATTATACAGCAAGGCCTTGTGTCTTTTTTTTT
>NW_004955482.1:6750733-6761475 GCF_000276665.1 Chinchilla lanigera | reverse complement strand
TTTTTTGCCACTTTCTGAGTTCAGTTCTGGAACTCTAATCTCCTGAGTGTTTTTAAAAGCTATGATCAGAAATACAATGGAGGACAGCAGATATAGCTTAGTGGCATAAGTGCTTGCCCAACAAGTGTTAGGTCATCAGTTCGATTCCTGGTACGAAAGAAATACAATGGAATATTTTATGTTATTTTATTATTTTATTTTATTTTTTGGTTCCAGAAATCAAACTCAGACCTTGTACTTGCCAGGCAGGTGCTTCTACCACTGAGCTGTATTCCCAGCCCACGGTGGAATATTTTAAAAGCTGTGACCAGCACACTGAGTGCTGCTCCAAGGTGCCATCCAACAGGACAGCAGGCTCATAGAAACACTGCAATGTGTCCTTGTCCGCTTTACTCATCAGAGCTGCTGGGCATGGTGCACCCCTGTAATCCCAGCACTTTCGAGGCTGAGGCAGGAGGATCGCTATGAGTTGAGAACAGCTTAGGCTACATAAGCAAGTTCAAGGCCAGCCTGAACTGTATAGCAAGACCCTGTCTCCAAAAAAAAAACCAAACAAACAGAAAAATATTTTACTCACTAGATCTGGAACCATGGCATGGCACTCCTGGCTCTTCCCAAAGTCAAATGACTCTGAAAGGGAAATGTTTGGAATCAGTTTCAGACATCAAGTCAGCCAGGACAGCGCAACTAAAGACTCAAAAGAGAACTTCAAGCACTGCTTCAGGAAATGGCAAGAATAATAGGATAACCCAGCATGGTGGAGCTCGCCTGTAATCACAGCATTCAGGAGGCTGAGGCAGGAGGATCACTGCAAGTGAGTTCAAAGTGGTGGCGGGGGTGGGGGCGGGGGTTGAGGGGAACTGATCCTGTGTCTTTTACTGTAATACTCTGGTTTTGTTTTTTTGTTTTTTTTTGTTTTTTTTTGATATAGGGTCTCGCTATGCAGTTCAGGCTGATCTTGAGCTTACTTTGTAGCTCAGGCTGGTCTCGAATTTGCAGTGATCTTCCTCCTGCCTCAGCCTCGCCAGTGCTGGGATTATAGGTGTGCACCACCACATCTGGCTTGTAATACATTTTAAAAATTTAAACCAGGGGGCTGGGGATTTAGCTCAGCGGCAAAAGCACCTGCCTGGCAAGTGCAAGGTCGTGAGTTCGGTTCCCGGTACCGGAGAAAAACCAAAACCAAAAAAAAAAAAAAAAAATTAAACCAGGTGTGATGCACACTTGTAATCCTAGCACTTGAAAGGCTGAGGCAAGTGGATTGTTACAAGTTTGAGGCCACCTTGGGCTACAAAGTGAGCTCAAGGCCAGCCTGAACTGCATAGTGAGGCTCCATCTCAAAAAGACAAAAAAAAATTTTTAAACATTCACCTTATTTTTCTATCACATACCCTATATATATATACGTTTGTATCCTAACTGTTTTTTATATATATTCTAACTTTTAAGCACAGCATTTGTGATGTTGCAAAAATGTATGGTCCTCCTTCCAGTTTCTTCCCAAACAACTTCTAAAATTCTTGGAATTTCCAACGTAAATTGTCCTTTTCTATGCTAATGAGTTGACTAGTGGCTGCAGCCCCTAGGCAGCTTCAGGACAGGGCTGGTTAGTCACCAAAAAGACCAAGGCAGGCTCAGAGGGTGGGGACTTTGGGTTCCACGCTCCAGCCCCTGCCTCCAGGAAAGAGGGGTGAGAGGCTAAGGGTAAACTGATCGCCACTGGCCAACAATTTCACCCATTTTGGCTACATAGCAAGTTCAAGGCCACCCTGAGCTGCATAGTGAGACCCTGTCTTTAAAATTCAAACCAAAAATAAAAAAATAAAATAAAATAAAATTCAAACCAATGCCGGGCGGGGTGGTGCATGTCTGTAATCCCAGCACTCAGGAGGCTGAGGCAGGAGGATTGCTGTGAGTTCGAGACCAGCCTGGGCTACAAAGTGAGCTCGAGGTCAGGCTGAACTGCATAGCAAGACCCTGTCTCAAAAAAAGGCAAAAAATAAAAAACCACCCCCAAAACCAAAACAAACAAACCAGGGCTGGGATATAGCTCAGCGGCACACTGCCTGCCTGGCAAGTGCAAGGTCCTGAGTTTGATTTCCGGTACAAAAGAAAAAGAAAGAAAAGAAAAACACACACACACAACAAACCCAAGTCAAACCCAAAAGGCCAGGAGGTATGGTGCTTCACTGTGTTGTGGAGGATCTACGTTCGATCTCTGGCACCACAGGACAAAAGCCCTAAAGGACAGGGTGTTAACCTGAACATGTGGGGGTTCCTGAAGGGAGCTGTGCCCCGTATGCCTGGTCCTGTTCATCTCTGGTCTGTATCTTTGGAAGCATCCTTAGTAACGATCTGGGGGCTAGGGATTTAGCTCAGCAGCAAAAGCTCTTGCCTTGCAAGCGCAAGGTCGTGAGTTTGATTCCTGGCACCAGAAGAAAACAAACAAAAAAAACAAACAAATTTAGTAATGATCTGTTAAAGTTTTCCTGAGTTCTCCAGATTGCTCTAGCAAATTAAAACTGAACTGGGGACCAGGGTACCTGCCTGGCAAGTGAGAGGTTCAATTCCTGGTACCAAAAAAAAAAAAAAAAAACTAAGCTGGAAGAGAGGGTTCCTGGAACCCCAATTTGTAGCCAGTCCTTTAGAAGCGCTCAGGGACTGAGCTGTCAACCTGTGGGATCTGAAACTATGGCCAGGAAAGAAGCATCAGAATTTTCTTCTCCTTTTTGGGGTGAGATTGAACCCAGAGCTTCACCCATGCCAAGCATGTGCTCTACCACTGAGCTCAGCCCCAGCCAGAGGGTCTCAAGACTGAGTTAGAGGACACCCATCAGGAGCTGACTGCAGAATCTGGAAAGCCGACACATGGGTGGGACTGAAGAGAAATTCCCACACATTAGGTGAGCCGAGGTCTCGGAAATATATCATGTTGTGGGAGTCTAGGAGAAACTGTGTTTGTTTCTGCCTGAAAACCTGGCACTGCGCAATATATTTTATGTTCTTACCTGCCCACAGCGGAACAATCTTTATTACTTTGCTTGACAATAAGTAGCTCTGAAAGTAATTTAATGTCTCAGCTTTACTATGACACACTCTTTACTGGCCATTCCTCACCAACATAATGGCACATTCAAGTTAGGACGTCTAAAAATGTCCTGAAGTAACTGATGCTAAGACCACAATAAAAGGTAATGCAGACGTGAATGAGTTCTTTTTAATTATAATAGAAAGGAAGGGTAGAGGTGATGGCAGCACCGTAACATGACTGCACCTAACACCACAGAGCTATACACTTAAAAATGGTTAAAGTGCACACACCTGTAATCTCAGCACTCTGGAAGCTGAAGCGAGAGGATCACTGCATGTTCCAGGCCAGCCTGGGTTCCACAGTGGGTTCAAGGCTGGCTTGGACTACAAAGTGAAGCCCTGTATCAAATAAATATAAAGAAACAATATAAATATAAATACCATAAATTAAAGTAAAATAAAATAAAGTAAAGGACTGGGGATATAGCTCTACATTCTGTGGATTTAATCCTAGCTACAAAAAAAAGTTAAAGGCCGGGAGCAGTGACATAGGCCTGTAATCCCAGCAGTTGGGAGGCTGAGGCAGGAGGATTGTTGCAAGCTCAAGGCTGGCCTGGGCTACAAAATGAGTTCAAAATCAGCCTGAACTACATAGCCAGACCTTATCTCAACAGAAAAAAAAAAGTTAAAATAGCATGTTTATTTTTATTTTTATTTTTGTTTTATCTTTTTGAGACAGGGTCTCACTATGCAGTTCAGGCTGGCCTTGAGCTCACTTTGTAGCCCAGGCTGGTCTCGAGCTTGCAACCATTCTCCTGCCTCAGCCTCCCCAGTGCTGAGATTACAGGCATGCACTACCACGTCTGATAAAACTACATATATACAGTTTTTTTTGTCTGTCTGTCTGTCTTTCTTTCTTTCTTTCTTTTTTTTTTTTTTGGTCTGGGGTACCAGAAATTAAACTCAGGACTGTGCCCTTGCCAGGGAGGCACTTGTACCACTGAGCTACACCCCTGGCCAAAATGGCATGTTTAATGTTGGTATTGTTTACCAGAATTAGAAGGAGGAAGGGAAGTTGGGCATGGTGGCACCTGTGTCTAATCACAGCACTCTGGCGGGCTGAGGCAGAAGGACATGAGTTCAAGTCCAACCTGGACAATTTTAGCAAGACCCTGTCTCAAAACAAAAAATCAAAAGGGCTGGGAACGCAGCTAAGTGCAAAGGCCCTAGATTCAATCCCCAGTACCCACCCACCCTCAAAAAAGGGAAGGGAGCCAGGCATGGTGGCACACACTTTAGATCCAGATACTGGGGAGGCCCATGTGGACGGATTGATGGTTGAACAGAATACAAGGCCCTGGGTTCCATCCCCAGCGCCACAGATAGAGAGATGATAGAGAGATACAAATGAAACAGAACGGGAAGAAAAATATATGGTGCAAGGCTTTGTGACTATAGCAAGGATTTAAGCCTTTACGCTTTCTATACACCGTTTACGTTTTCAGAAAAATGTATTATATATCACCTCTATCATTTTTTGAAAACTGCCATTACAGAGGTCTAGACAAGGGATTGTGACACAAAGGACGAGTCAAACCCTTCACCTCACAGCTCTTAATTCAGGCCAAGAGAAGGGGCGCAGCCTGCCGGCATTGCACGCAGCCCCGGCTGCACCAGGCTTGAGGCGTCTGGCCAGGTGAATGAATGAAGGGGCGACTGCTGCCAGGGGAAGGTGGCACAGCAGGGTCCTAGGGTGCCAGGAGACGGACAAGCAAGTAGGCGGGCTGGCTGGGCCTCACCTTTAAAGAGCTGTTCCCCAGGTGGGAAGATAAGGCCCCAGAAGGCCACCTGGCAGTACAAGGCAGCAGGGCCCCTGCATTCTGGACGCACCCACGTGACAGCCTTATCTTTGCGTGGTAGGGTTATTTATTTACAGAAGGCTGGGGCTCCTTGGGGAATCACTCGTCCAGGGATTGACGGAGCTACTGTGCCAGGTACTGACTGGGGACCGTGGTATCCAGTAGGTGCCTGATAAAGGTTCACTGCATTGAATGAAAAGCTTAGCCCCAGCATTCAACAGGCACTTAATAAATGCTCCTTACAATGAATAAATATTGGGGCTGGGGATTTAGCTCAGTGGCACAGCGCCTGCCTGGCAAGTGCAAGGTTGTGAGTTCAATTCCCGGTACCAGAAAAAAAAAAAAAAAAAAAACACAAAATGAATAAATATGGCATACATGAATCACTTGCACCACGTTGTGCAGTGTGATAAATGTTGAATTGTGAGATGGAAGAAATACCGGGGGTCTAGTGTGCAGAAAGTCCTCCAGTGTGGCATAAATCTGCCTCCCTGATTTGAGTTCCAGACACTTACACTCAAAGACCCAGGGAGGAATCCAGACCATTCACCTATGTAGTGTTCCATCTTCCATCCATCTGTCCATCCACCCGCCTATTCACCTGTCCATCCATCCATCTCTTCATCTGCCTATCCATCCATGCACTCGTCCATCTGTCTACATATCCACTCATCTATCCATCCCTCCACCCATCCACCCATCCACCTACCCATTCATATGTCCATCCATCCATCCATCTGTCTATCCATTCATCTATCCACTCATCCATCCATCATCCATTCATCCATCTATCCATCTACCTATCCACTCATCCATCATCCACTCTTCCCCCCCCTTTTTTTTTTTTTTTTTTTGTTTTTCTTCCGGTACCAGGAATTGAACTCAGGACCTTGTGCTTGCCAGGCAGGCACTGTGCCGCTGAGCTAAATCCCCAGCCCCCCACTCTTCCTTCTATCCATCCTACCACCACTCATCAAAGAATCACGTGTGCCAGTTACTGGGGACACAGCAGTGAACAAGGAAGGGAAGAGCCTTTTTTTAATCTCATTTGTCAACGTGCTCATGGAGAAGACAGAAAAGTAAGTAAACAATTATTTTAAAAAGAGCAGAGACTGGGGCGGGGGATTTAGCTTAGCGGCACAGTGCCTGCCTGGCAAGCACAAGGTCCTGAGTTCAATTCCTGGTACAAAAAAAAACCCCTAAAAACAGACATCTGCTTCTGCAGTGCTGAAGGCTGGAAGTCCGAGACGAAGACACAGCAGATCGTATGTCTGGTGAGGACCTGCTTCCTCACTCACAGGTGGCCCTGGCCTGCTCTGGCCTCATGTGGAGGGGACAAGGGTCCTCTCCAGAGCCTCTGCTAACACCCGTCTCATCCACGAGGGCTCCACGCTCATAATCACCTCCTGACGCTCTCACTTGAAGGCTTGGTTTCAGCGTGTGAATTCTGGGGCACAAACAATCTGGGGCACCAGGCCTGGGACAAGGTGCGGGAAGAGTGAGGGAGACACACACAGGCCTGGAGACAGGAATGGACTTGACTGACCAAAGCTGGGTGTGACGGTGCACACCTGTAATCCAACCCGCAGGAGGCTGAAACAGGAGGACTGCAGTGAGTTCAAGGTCAGCTGAACTAAAAAAACAAGGAGTCAATCTGTGGGCAAAGCAGTGAGGGCTCCTGGACAAGCACAGGAGGGAGGCAAAGACTTGGTATTAGGGAGACAGGCAGGGCCAGGTCAGATTAGCTTCCCAGGGAAGAGATTCCACGGTGTAATAGGCTGATAAAGGCCCCATGATGTCCTTGTCCTACTTCCTTTTTTTTTTTGGAGACAGGGTCTCCCCATGCAGTTCGGGCTGGCCTTGAGCTCACTTTGTAGCCCAGGCTGGTCTCAAAAAATTTTTTTTTGTCTTTTTGAGACAGGGTCTCCCTACGCAGTTCAGGCTGGCCTTGAGCTCACTTTGTAGCCCAGGCTGGTCTCGAACTTGCAATGATACTCCTGCCTCAGCCTCCCAAGTGCTGGGATTACAGGCCTATGCCACCACACTCTGGTCTCCTTTTTGTGTGTGTGTGGTGTTTTTTTGTTTTTTTTGGTACCAGGAATTGAACTCAGGACCTTGTACTTGCCAGGCAGGTGCTTATACTGCTGAGCTATATCCCTGGCACAGGTTTTCCTCTCAGAGCCTCCAAAAGAAAAAACCCTGGCCGCTTTAGTTTTAGCCCCTACCAATTCACCTGGGACTTAACACTCTACAGAAGCCTATGAGAATTTGTGTTGTATCGAGCTTCTAAATTTACAGTCACTTGTTACAGCTGCAGTGGGAAAGGGATAGAATCATAGAAAGAACTTCACTGTGTATATTTTTTGTTCCTTGCCATAGCTGGGATTGAACCCAGGACCCCACACATGCTGGGCAAGCACTCTGCCGCTGAGCCAGCTCCCCAGCCCAGGTGTACACTTTAAACAAAGACTTTTCTGATGTGATGTAGGTCAGCCTATAGCGCTTGCCTAGTATGTGTGAGGCCCTGGGTTTAATCCCTAGCACCGCAAATAAAGGAAAAGACAGGCTTTTGTGGTCGCTGTTACAGAACGGATTTTAGGAGGACTTCCAAGAGCTGCAGGGGGTGGGGTGGGGTGGGACGGGCGTGACAGGAGACATCTGGGTGAGTGGTAATGGTGGCCCGGGCAACACGGAAGCATGCAAGCCAGAAGGAAGAGCTCAGAGTTTAAGGAAACTGTAAGGGCCAGAAGTGCCTGGATGCTTCGGTGGATTGGAAGCAATGGGGGAAGGACCCAGCGAAGGGAAGGCACAGGAGGGTGTCACCTCGGGGGACCAGCACCCCAACTCCCCACTTCCTCTGGGGCCTCACACACCCACTCTGCACTTGACAGGTTGCTCCCGGAACACTGGGTGCTTTTATGTGATTAGCCAGGAACGGGTTCTCTGAAAAATAAATCCCCTCAGTCTAAAGGGCTTTTATGAGGCAGGGCAGGGGATTAAAGGCAGCAGGGCTGCAGAGAAATCCCGGGGTCAGGGATTTCTGAGCGTGGAGACTTTTCATCTAAACCTTAAACGTTTTTATTTTTCACTCCCTGAACTCCAGAGTGTCACTTTAAATACATGTTTGGCAACATCAGCTGTTCTATTTTTCTTTTTAATGATACAAAGAGAGATCCTGGAAATGGCTCAGCCCCGGGCTGGGGGAGACGAGGGAAGCTGGCAGCGGCGCTTGCAGGCAGAGGGATCTGAACTTCTAGGAGATCAGAGACGGAACTTGCAGCTACCCGGACACCGAGCGGCCAGCCTGAGGCAGGACTTGTAAAAGGAGTCCCAGGTTCCTCAGCGCGGACACAGGGCAAAGGATGCATCTCTGCGATAAAAACATCGCTCGCTGTGCTTCTGCATCTGTACCTGGGCTTATTCCTGCACCCCTGTCCTCCGCCCTCCACGCGGCGTCTACACAAATCTTCCTCTGCCTCCGCACTGCACCACCCCCCGCCCCCAGCCAAGGCCGGGCACCGTGCACATGTGTTGTCTTAGGTACTCAACTGGTGTATAAGTAGCTGCGATTATTGTGCCAGCCTTCTGGATGGGGACTCTGAGGCTCCAGAGAGTAAACGGAACCCACTCACCCGCGCGGGGGCCTGGGCCTCTGCACTTCAAGGCATCTCTTGGCTCGCTCTGGATAGGAGGCCGCCCCTGTGGCTGACCAATCAGAAGGCTCTCTGCGCAACGCGACCAATGGGAGGCAGGTATAGGGCTGCTGGGCGGAACCAACCAGGGCATTTCCCCGCCTCCTCCCAGCAGCGTAGCTCGGAGTGGCGCCGGCCCGGGCGTCGGGCTCCAGGCTACCGCGGCCTTGCGGGTCTGTCCTGTCCTCTCGCGGCTGCTCTCCTCCGCGGGCTTTGTGCTGCCTACGGGGCCTTTCGTGCATGAGCGCCTCTATTCGGGCGCTGGTTTTCCCAGATGGGGAGCCTCAGGGACACACTCACAGATCAGCCAATTCATTTGATCTGGAAGGAGGCGATCCTTCCCCCCGCCCCCGCAAGAGGGAAAACAGTAGCCACCGTTGATCGAGCACCGTGCTGACTGCCAGACAAATGTTCTTTCACAGCACATTCGCGGCAGCTCCTCCTGCCAAATGTCATCGCTATTCCCACTCGACAGATGGGGTTTGGAGAGGCTGGGTCCTTGCCCCGCGCGGCTCCGTTATCTACTGGCGTCAAATCCAGGTACGTGTGCCTCACTCCAGGGTCTGGGAGTTTCTCTGTCCAAATCTATAACATACTCGTTGCCCCTGGATACACTCATTAGGACCAAATTTCTCGCTGGCTGAAGACTCCACGCCACTCCATTCCAGGGTCTCCCCATTGATTTCTGTTTTGTTTTGTTTGTCTTTTTGAGACAGGGTCTCGCTATGCAGTTCAGGCTGGCCTTGAGCTCACTTTGTAGCCCGGGCTGGTCTCCAACTCTCCACGATCCTCCTGCCTCAGCTTCTGGAGTGCTGGGGTTACAGGCGTGCGCCACCACGCCCTGCTCCCCATTGATTTCTTAGGGCTGCTTGTAACAGCCACCTGACATGGGCGCTCAGGATGAGGAAACCACATCATCCCACAGTCCTGGAGGCCCGGGGTCTGCGATCAGCCGCTCTCTACGGCCATACCACCGCGGAGTCACCAGGTCTTGTCCAGCATCCCTGTGTCAGCCCGGCCACTCCATCTCCTACCCCCTCCCCGCCCCACCAAGGCTCTCGGGGGTCCCTTCCTGGCAGCCTCTGCCTTCAGGGAGCCTCCTGTGTTTCTTGCCTTGTAGATGGCTGTCTTCTCCCTGTGTCTTTTTTTTTGTGTGTGTGGTACCAGGAATCGAACGCACGACCTCGCACTTGCCAGGCAGGCGCTGTGCCGCTGAGCTAAATCCCCAGCCCTTTGGTGCTGGCATTCAAACCCAAGACCTTGCACATGTTTGGCATGCACTCTACCACTGAGCTACACCTCCAAACCCTTGAGTCATGTGGGTAGTTTTTGTTTTTGACACTGGGGATCAAATCCAGGGCATCCACATGCTGCCACTGTGATGCATGCCAGCCCTTTTTAATTATTTGTTCATTTGTTTCTTTTCTGAGACAAGGTCTTGTTATGTAGCACAGGCTGGCCTTTAACTCTTGGTGATCCTCCTGCCTCAGCCTTCTGATTGGGGGATTATGGCTATGCCTGCCTTAAATTCTGAATTTTGCACCCAGTCTCTTTTGTTCTGACAGTGAACAAAAGAACTCCTTCTTTTGCTCACCCCAGTTCTCCGACTGTGAAAGCCTTCTGAACCACTCAGTCAAACTGCCTTCCAAATCACCTGTGAAGCTGGGGCCAAGCCTGGCCGCAGCACAATTTCCTGCATTCTGCGTGACTCAGGGACGCACAGGGAGGCTGGGCCCCACTAGGGCAATTTCTGAACTCTAAGAAACAACCTACACAGACACAGACGCTCAGGGCTGGCGAAGGAGTGAGTCTCCTGTCCCTGAAGGCATACAAGCACCACTGTGTCAGCGTGGTCTTTCTCAGGGCTAACTCTGGGGTCTCTAGCTGTAGGGCAGTCAGAGGGGAACAGAGTAACAGGCAAATGACTGAGATGGCTTCCGCCACAGGGGCTTCCTACCCTGCATTTTAACACCTTTGGAGGTTCTGATGCAGAGGGATCATTGAAGGAGTAACGTCCTAAGCCACCACCTGGTTTGAGAGACTTGTCCTCACTTTTCTTATCCATAAAATGGTGATGTTAATACCATGGAGTTGTCATAAGAAACTCTCAAATTTAATGTATTTAGTAGAATAATAAAATACTTTATGACAGTTCATAGAT
>NW_004955482.1:6710627-6746095 GCF_000276665.1 Chinchilla lanigera | reverse complement strand
CGCGGGCCGCCGCCGCTGCCGCGTGCTCCATGCATCCGGAGCCCGCCCCGCCCCCGAGCAGCAGCAGCAGTCCGGAGCTTCCCCTCGGCGGTGGCAGCGGGAGCAGCCGGAGCCGTCGCCACAGTGCGGACGGGGAGCCCCCGGGGTCTCCGCCGCCGCCCGCCGTCAGCTACCCGGACTGGGTCGGCCAGAGCTACTACTCCGAGGTGATGAGTCTCAACGAGCACTCGATGCAGGCGCTGTCCTGGCGCAAACTCTACTTGAGTCGCGCCAAGCTCAAAGCCTCCAGCCGGACCTCGGCGCTGCTCTCCGGCTTCGCCATGGTGAGCTCGGGCCGCCCTGCCCTGCCCCGCCGCCCCGGCCGTGCCGCTCCGCCCGCAGCCCCGACGGGCTCGAGGGGCGCAGCCTTGAGTTCCGGGGCCCCGACGCGGGGCGGTGCCGAGCTGTGCAGGTTCCCAGACTTGGGGGACTCAGGTGCCTCCAGATGAGCAGGCTTGCGGCAGCAAAAGTGAAAGGGACTCCGGAAGGATGCGTCCCTGAAGTTAGAGCGAAGTTAGAACCGAGCCCTGCCTGCGTGCAGGGGAGGGGCGGGAGCGTGGGTGCGACGCACTCCGGGACAGGTGTTAGGAAGTGTGACCCGAGGAGAGCCGTGTGTGCCCTGACACTTGCGGCGAGAGGGTGTTTATTTATTGGCTTCGCTCGCCTTCCCTGGGAGAGGGGATTTCCTGACGCTCATTTGCACATTTTCTGAAAGCCTCAAGCCTGGGGTTTGACAACCACTCCCTAGCTCAGTTCTTCGGCAGAAACTCGCCACTGAGTCACTGTGTGGGGGAGGAGGGCTGGACAGGTTCCCCTTAACCTGCTTTTGCTTGGTGAGGGGGCGGGCACGGTCCCCACCCGCTGTGCCCGTGAGAAGCCTCTGAGCGCTGGGGTGGGTGAGGCTGCAGCCCGGGCAGAAGTGGAATCCTGGGGCACAGCACTACTTAAGTGTATTATTGTCACTTTGGGTGACATCAGTCTGTGCAAATGCCCCCCTTGCCCCCCCTCCGGCACTCCTGCTTCCCCAGTGAGTGAGCCCGGCCCTTGGCGTTGAGGAAAGGAGCGGCCGCACCCTGGTGCTTTCTTGGAAGAGCCTGCGTCTGGGTCTCCCTGTGTTCTGCAAACAAGTGGGCCCCTGTGAGAGCGCCGGAGCCGCCAGAGGGGAAAGCAGTGCTCAGACCTCAGGGCGTCACTCCCTCTCTGGAACTTGGCTTCCAAAATGATACTTGCAGACTCCTTTTCAAAAGTGTCTCTGACTTTAAGAACACGGTTGAAGGCACTCTTAAAAAGAGATGGGAGAGGGCCGGGGGTATAACTCAGTGGTACAAGCGCCTTCCTGGCAAGAGCAAGGTCCTGAGTTCGATTCTTGGTACAAAAAGAAGAAAAAAAAAAAAAAACAGAAAAAAAGCAGAGCAAAAGGGAAGAGATGGCTCCCTAGTTTTCAGCTTAGGCCAACACGAGTATTTGTGAGCTATCAGACCCTGTCCCATCCCTACAGAATCTCCAAGAATAGTTGACATTTACCAAAAACTCCCTGAGCCCCAGGCACGGGGTGGATTCCTCACTCCTGAGCGTGCTGCTCTGTCAAGGGACGTTTGCAAGCCTTGAGCTCACCTGGCAGGGGAGGATTTGAATCCTGGCATCCAAAACTTGGTTAGCTACATGTGCCCTTTGTGATGTAGGGAGCTCCGGTCATTCTGTAGCCAGGGGCAAGGTGAGACTGAGCCTAGGGAATCGAAAATAGAACAAAAAGAGTCTCTTTGAAGCCAGAGAGAGTTTTACACCTTGAGGGGAGGGAGCCATCAAGTTTGGTCCTTCCCGCCAAGCGCTCTGGGCTTAAGATGGTAGGGCACAAGCCAAGGTTGCATGGTGGCACACACAAGCCTCTAATCCTAGCACTCTTGGAGGCTGAGGCTGGAGGATCCTAAGTTCAAACCCAGCCTAGGCAACATAGTGAGACCGTGTCTCACAAAAAGGAGTTCGAGTGTGAGGGTGCAGCTCAGTGCAAAGATGGGGTTCAGTCCTCGGTGCTGCAAAACAAACGGTGGGGCACCAGTTCCCTTTCTCTTGTGATCGTGATCCTAATCGCCGCTGCCCCTTCCCACCCCAGGAGAGGCAAATGGTGACACTTTCGGTCTTCTCAGCTTCTCTTCCTTCCTGAAGGACTGGCCTCCTTCCTCTTGCTAAAAGCAGGGCAGGGAAGTGGGGAGGCTGGACAGCCTGGGCCCCGGGTGGGCTTCGCCGACCCTCACTTTGCCTGGGCTCCTTACCTTTCCCAGCCTGGTGGCTCCGCCCACTGGTGGCCTCGCCTAAGTTTTGCAGGCTGGGAAGGGCTGGACCGGGGAGCAGTTAGCAGAGGGCTTGTCTGGGAGCTGGAACCCTAGGGGAGAGGCCAACACCCAGCTCTTGAGGCAGCCTCAGGGAGGAGGGGGTACCAGGCGGGCCCAAAGCCATGGCGACAGAGTGACAAGTTTCCTGGATTACTCCCCCTTGGCCTGTGAGTCAGCAGCACCAGCTTCCTGCCCCCCCAGGGCTTCCTTCCTGGAGAACTCAAGGAGCCCGCATGAGCTTCAGTCCCCAGGCCTGGGAGGGCTGGTGGGGATGCTGAGTTCACCTGGAGGCTGAGATGGTGAGGTTGAGGGAAGGTCCCCCAAAAGGCCTGGTGAGGAGTAGGTGATTCCCCACTCGGCAGTGTAAAGATCTGGCCAGGTAGGCCGGGCGTGGTGGCGCACGTCTGTAATCCCAGCACTTGGGAGGCTGAGGCAGGAGGATCGTTGTGAGTTCGAGACCAGCCTGGGCTGCATAGTGAGTTCAAGGCCAGCCTGAACTGCATATCTAGACCTGTCTCAAAAAGACAGAAAAAAAAAAAAAAAAAAGGTCTGGCCAGTTGCCTGCCAAGTGTTGGGGATAGGCGCGGGGACCTGGGGCAAGTGGCTTTACCTCTTCGAAGTCCGCTTTCTCCTATGTCCAGAGGTGGAAGGTGGAGTGCACCTGGGTGGTAGAGTGCTTGCCTGCCATAAGCAAGGTTGTGGCTTCAGTGCCCGGCACTGCAAAGGAAAACAGTGTCTCCCCCGGAGCCCCGTGTGGATTCCATGAGGCTGGCCCAGGTGAAGGAAGAGTTGAGGAAGTTTAGGATCTGGACTCTGCACATCGCAGACTCAATTCCTGCTCCTCACGGCGATTCTGCAAACAGCCATGGAAGGAGGCAGGGACCCTGCCCAGGGCTGGGAGCCATGTCCCAGTGCTCCTGGAGAGAGAGGACCCTCGGGGCCTTGCTGCGGGCCTTGCCTCGGTTACCTCTCAGCGTGGCAGTTACCGCTCAGCTTGGCGCTAGGCAGCCATCCAGGCCTGACCCGTCCCCCGCAGGACTGCGGCGATCCGGGCCGCTGGGGAGGGCAGGCTGTAACGTTAGCCTAAGCAGATGATAATTGGGAAGGTCAGCCTGCTTCGGTAAACAAAATGCTTTCCATGACCTGGGATCAATTATTTTTGGATTATCTGCCTCCTCAGGTTCTCCGCCTGCCAGCACCCTTTTGTTCCCGGGGTCCGGAGCCAGTTTGAAGGTGGCAGGGAGGTGGAAGGAAATGCTCAGAGCATGAGACTTTAGTGAGCGGAGATCGGGGGGATGGAGACGAGAAGTCACTGTACTTGCTCTGCTGTAGGCCCATAGTGATCATCTGGTGATCACTAAGCCCTTGCTGTGGGTCTGCCCCTGGGCCACAGGCTCTGTCCTCCTCCTGCACCCTGGGGAACTGCTGGTCAGCTGGAAAGAGCCTTGTGACAGGTGTTGGAAGCGAACAAGCCTCGGAGCAATAGGGACAGAGTTGAGAAGCTGATTCCAGCCGAGCAAAGTAAAATGCAGCAGCCTGATCTGCGCGCAGCTTTGGTTCCGGTCCCAGCACTGGCTGTTAGGGCTTTTTGACCTTGAGGAAGTCACTTACCCTCTCTGGGTATCTGTTTCCTCATCTATCAAGTGAGGCAAGCAAGCCATGGTGGTGCATGACTGTGATCCCAGTATGCCGGAGGCCAGGGCGGGAGGATCACCACAAGTTTAAGGCCAGTCTGGGTTACACAGAGAGTTTGAGGCCAGCTTGAACTACATAAGGAGGTCCTGGCTCAAAATAAATAAATGCATACATACATACATACATACATACATACATAAAATGGGGCATGGGAAGCTGAGGCAGGAGGGTCACAGAGAGTTTGAGGCCATCCTGTGTTATATGGTGAGTTCAAGACCAGCCTGAATTACAAAGTGAGACCCTGTCTCAAAAATAAATAAGGGCCAGCCAGGCGTGGTGGCGCACGCCTCTAATCTCAGCATTCAGGAGGCTCAGGCAGGAGGATCGTTTTAAGTTCAAGACCAGCCTGGGCTACAAAGTGAGCTCAAGGCCAGCTTGAACTGCATAGCGAGATCCTGTCTCAAAAAGACAAAAATAAATAAATAAATAAGGGTAAGGTCCTGAGTTCGAGTCCCAGTACCAAATAGATAAATACATAAAATTTAAAAAACAAATGTTTAAAATGGGGCAACAGGGCCAGGTAGAGTGCTTGCATAGCATATAAGAGGCTCTGGGGTTCAGTCCTCAGCACTGTGAAGCACATAACAATAAAAAATAAATAAAATAGGGTCATAATAGCATCTCATTGGTGTGAGAAGGGGTGGTTATTTGCAGAGTGTTTACAGCACCTGACCGGGGGCCCAGGAAGCTGGCCGCTGTTCCCGTGGTGTCCAAGCAAGCGCGCGCTGAGTTAGAAGAATGTGATTCCAGCCGAGCCCTGGGGATGGTGGAGTTAGGGTTGGAGAAGAGCCCTCTGGTCTGCAGAATGCCAGAACAGTTCCTGAGAGAAGCAGTACGGTCCCTGGCAAGGCTGGGGGCTGGAGTGACTAGGCTCCTGTATGAGCCGTGGAGGGTCTTGATTGGGTATTTAGGAAGCTTGAACTCTTACGTAGGCAATGGGGAGCCATTGAAGGCTGTAGACAGAGGGGCCATATGAATGTATAATATTGGTGGCGATGATAGTTATTAGCTCCTGAATCCCTGTTGTGCCAGGCATGAGCTTTTCTTTCACTCTTACTTAATCCTCACCGCAGCTCTTGGAAGGAGGTACTTATTCTACACAGGAAGGCGCGTTCTCCTAGAGGCCCACATTGCTAGTGAGTAGGACTCAAGTTCTGGTTTGTCTGATTTGGGTTTTTTTCCGCTCTGCCACCACAGCCCCCTTAGCTGGTTGAAGACTGGGCCTTTGAAGCCTTCCAGATGCCGGGCTCGGGGTGCCCCATTTGTGTGCAGGGCTTCCTGCAAATGGAATTTTGCAGAATGCTGGTGAGAAGGGCGTTGTCAGCCCAGCAGAGAAGCCTTTGTCCAGGTCCCTAAGGGCCTGTGGCAAGTTTCTGGAATTCCTAGGTGGGGCCAGGTGAGCCCTCTGGCTGCCAGGTCCCTGGCCTGTGAAAGAGGAGCCCGAGCAGATTTCCTGAGCAGCACTATGGGGACAGCTGGGGGCTGCAGGGAGAGTTCCCTCCGTGGAGGAAGAAAACTTTAAACACATCAGCAGATTCCCTCTGATGGCCCTGCAGAGGGACTTTAGCCATCCCCCAGGACTGGAGGAACGTGGACGCAGGGGTCTAACCTAGGACATGGCCACCTTTTTCAGTAGAGGGCAATGCTATCTCAGTGGTACCTGCCCAAGCCTGCCACTGGCCACAGAGTGTATGTAAATTAATGGACAGCATGGCAGTGGGCCAGTGAAACTACTTAGAAAAATTAGTCTGCTGACCCCAGGTCTGTGGTGTCCAAATTCTTTGTGTGCTGAGAATCGAACCCAAGTCCTCAAGAATGCCAGGGGTGGTCGTGAGTTCGATTCCCGGTACCGAAAAAAAAAACCCCAAAAAACGAAAAAAGAATGCCAGGGGCTTACCTTTGAGCATAAAACCCTATCAAAATTGTTAGCATTGGATGGAGGAGGTGGTACACATCTGTAATACCAGCACTTGGAAGGCTGAGGTAGGAGGATCGCCATGAGTTTGAGGCCAACCTAGGCTACATAGCAAGACCCTATCTCAAAAAAAAAAAATTGTTAGCACTAGCCTTAGTGATTTATATGGTTAGAAATTACATATGTGCCAGGTGTGGTGGTGCACACCTGTAAAGCCAGCAATTGGGAGGCTGAGGCAGGAGGATCGCCATGAGTTGGAGACCAGCCTGGGCTACATAGTGAGAGCCTGTCTCAAATCCCCCACCCAAAAATTACCATATGTAAATATGAATTATGATAAAACATCCTGTAATTGTATTTTTTTGTTTTTTGTTTTTCTTCTGGTATCAGGAATCGAACTCACGACCTTGCACTTGCCAGGCAGGTGCTGTGCGGCTGAGCTAAATCCCCAGCCCCAGCATCCTGTAATTGTAAACACACATAAAAATAGAAATGGAATAGTTGAAAATAGCAGATATGGGGGCTGGGGATTTAGCTCAGCCGCACAGCGCTGCCTGGCAAGTGCAAGGTCGTGAGTTCCATTCCTGGTAGGAGGGGGAGATAGCAGATAAGCTAAATAATCAGTGAGTGTTGTAGAAGGTCTAATACAATCTCCTAGCTCCCAGAGGATCAAGGCCTTACCTGCCCCTGTCCATTCAGCTTCCTCAGCCCCTAGGGAGAGTAGAAGCAGCAGACATAACTCCATTGTAGGACATGATTGGTAAGTGTGGCCAAGGGGAAGCATTGATTGGAGGCACTCATCACAGTCTAAAAATACTTATCTGATTAGTAGTTAGTGCCATATCTCCCCAGCCTCCTCCTTAGGAACTGAGATACTGCTTTTTGTTTTGTTCCGTTTTTTGAGACAAGAGTCTTGCTAGATAGCATGGGCTGATTTTAACTCAACTACCAGCATATAGCTCAGGCAGGCCTTGAATGTGTGGCAGTCCCCCTGCCTCAGCCTCCTGAGTGCTGGGATTATAGCCATGCGCCAGCACAGCTGATGGAATCTTGCTGTTTTATTTCTGCATTATTTCCAGTAGAGCTACACAACCCTCAACACAGTAACTCTTTTCCACCAACGAATGAATGCCGTGGTATTCACCCCAGAGGCCAGGGTTGGGGGACACTTGGAAGATAGAAATCTTCAGAAATTAGAATTATCTCAATGAAGAGAAAGTCTAGGCCTGAAACAGCCTGGTGGGCCACACGTGTAAACCCAGCACCCTGGGAGTCTGAGAGAGGAGGATCGAAAGTTTAGACCTATCCTGGGCAACTTGGTGAGACCCTGCTTCAAGATTTAAAAATAAATAAGTAAACAAATTAAATAAATAAAAAGGGGGTAGTGCTCAGTGTGAAGGCCCCGGGTTCAATCCTAAGTGCCACACACACACACACACACACACACACACACACACAAAAAGAAGTCTAGACCTGTCTTCCTTTCCTTGGCTGCAGATTCAGCCTGTTAGTGGCTTATGACATAAATTTGGTGAGTGGCCGCCAGGATTTTCGTAAATGATCTAAGAGAGGAAAGCGATACCAGCGCACTGTCTCTGAAGATAGATGGTGTTGGCGTGCTTCAGGGTGAGTGGTGCTTGGGCCCGCTTTGTTAAAAGCGTGTGGGTCTATTTATAGGAACATTCGGAGCACTGGACTGTCCTGGTCAAGGGGGTTTGTAAACCACCCTCGCCCTTTCTTAATAGACGGTTTGCGCTTAAGTGGGGCTGGGGGCTGGGACTGCTCGGATGGCCCAGTGTGACCCACTTGAGAGTCCTGGTGGGATGAGCCCGAGACAGGGTGGGCTGAGGATGGGGAGCTGGTGTCTCCCAGGTACAGGCGCTGGCCTCAGGCCTGGGCTCCCAGGTGCCCAGGTCTCCATGGGCCCTGCACACCTAAGGAACGGACGGTGGCACTGGGGATGGCAGACACTTGGCAGAGTCAGCCAGGATCACATCAGATCGCGTTGGCCTCGGCCTTCCCTTGGGCCTTGGCGTCCCCACCTTGGGGGAGGGTGTCGCCCTGCCTGCCCTGAGGCCCCATGTGGCCAGGTTCAAGGAGGCTCAGGGCTTGCTGGAAGCTGTGTATTTTGGGCTAACGGCCTGCTCTCAGGCTATATTTACCTTGTGAAGCTGCTTGCAATCTGATCTGATCTCTCTGGGCTCTGCTGGGCCCGAGTCAGCTGCCAGACCCCACGAGGCCCTCCTGCCTTGACTGTCCCCCTCGGGGACACATTCCCCAAGTGGGAGGGTTCTGGAGAAAGCGAGACTTGGATGCGGTGAGGCCTTGTCACCAAGATCCGTGACTTATGCCAAACCCCGGCTTTCATCTCGCTCGGAATCGTGCCGTGCGTGCGGCCCCGTGGGGATGCCCTTGGCTTCTGCTGCACGGTGTGCACATGGCCAGTGGGAATGCGGGGTCCGGTGAGGTAGTGGGGTCCCTCGCAGAGTGGGCAGCAGTCACCTCTTCTTCCTCCAATGTCCCCCCTTCTCCCCAGCTCAAGGCTTGGTGTCCCCACTGGGTGTGTCCGCGCAGCTGCGGTTTCTGGCCCTGGAGCTTGTGGTGTGACCAGTGGTGTGTGAGGGGGCTCTGGCCAGGTGGAGCGGGGTGCACTCCCCTCGTGCGGGGTTGGAGACAGCACGGGGAGCCCAGAGCGGGGGCCGGGATGGGGCGAGCGGGGTTCACCTTCCCCAGCCTGGGATCGGTGTCTAGCAGTGTGTCTCTTCCGCTGCAAGCTCTGTTTTGCTTTTTAGCTGAGATTTATTGGGTTTCTGCTGGGGCAGGCCTGTGCTAAACATTTACACTGCAGAGCCTCATTTAACCTCCCTAGTGACCAAGGGAAGTGCCCTGGACCCTTATTGCACATGGGCTTTATTTTATTTTACTCTACAGTACCGGGGATACATGCCGGGCCTTTGTGCTGAGCCACGGCATAGCCCTTTTTAATGCTCTCTTTTGAGAAAGAGTCTCACTAAGTCCTCTGAGTTGCCCAGGCTGGGATCAAATTTTTGACCCTTCTGCCTCAGCCTCCCAGAGTGGTGGTATCGCAGGCCTGTGCCACTTGTAAATGGGCTTTAGAGTGGCTTTGACTTAAGGTCTCCCAGCCAGTGGGAAGATAACCCTTTGGACAGCTGATCTCACCTCTTCTGAGCCTCACTTTCCTCATTTGTAAAAGAATAGTATAATGGAGCCACGCATGCTGGTGCCAGATTGTAATCTCAGCGCTCCAGGAGGCCGTGGCAGGAGGATCACACGTGCAAGCCCAGCATGGGCAACGTGGCAAGCGCTGGGGATGAAGCTCTGTGCAGAGGCCCTGGTTCAGTCCCCAGTACTGGAAAAAAAAGGGTAATAATGATGGCACTAAGCACTGCAGACACTTTACTGTATGCCAGGTCTTGGCAGAGGACTCTGTGTTCTTTTCATCTTTGGATGCTCATAACCACCCAAAGCAACAGACATGCAACCTGCAGCTTAGACAGGCTGTGTGTTAGGGTCGAGGGCACCAGCACATGCCTGGAGCCAGGGCTCTTTGGGAGAGGGTGGCTGGGATATAGGGCAAGGCCTGGAGTTACCTGCAGACACGATCCCTACCCCCAAAGACACCCTAGCGCCGGCCTCCGAGCTCAGAGACACTGCGCGCCAGGACCTGGAGCAGCCAGGCTGAGGCCTCTCCTGCGCGTCCTTCTCGGGTTTCAGGTTCCGGGACTCCGGGCCAAAACAGGAAGAGGAAGCGAGGGGCTGGGGAGGGGGCGGGAGGCGCGGGCCTTTCCCAGGTGAGTTCAGGGCTGGCAGCGGAGACCAGGGGCCGCTCCAGGAGGACTGCAGGATGTGGCCCTAACCTGCCTGCCCTGCTCGCCCTCCCTGCTGCCCCCTGTCCCTCACCCGCATGGACCAAGAGTTCTCAGGGTTGGCTTTAGGCCACCAGTGATCTTAAAAACAGTCAAAATCCTGATGGCACTGCCCCAAATTTACACAAGCTGGAACTGTTTGGTAAACTCCCAGGCTGCAAAATATGTATCTTCGTCAGTTGTGGGAATTCTTTTTTTTTTTTCCTCCTTTACTGGGGATTGAATTCATTGCCCTCGTACTGAGCTGCATCCCTAGTGCATATGTTTTAAGACAGAGTCTTGCTGACGTGCCCAAGTCGGGCTTATACTTTTGATCCTCCTGCCTCAGCCTCCCAGAGCAGTGGTGTTAATTATGAGAACTCTTAGGCAAAACAAAGGAGCCCATTGAAATGGTCTCAGCAGACCTATGAAAATATAAACCTGGATGTTTTAAGATCGAGGGGCTGGGGATTTAGCTCAGCGGCAAAAGAGCCTGCCTGGCAAGCGCAAGGTCGTGAGTTCGGTTCCCGGTACCGGAGAAAAACAAAAAACAAACAAACAAAAAAAAAAGATCGCCCACCCTTTTCCTGAGATTCTCAGAGGTCAGCTCAGCCCTGGAGTATGACCTTGATCTAGCCACTCCTCCGTTTTCAAAGAGAGGGGAGAGACCTGCCCAAGGCCCCAGGGCAAAGCCAGGGTGTTGATGGGGCCCTGTGTGCCTGTGTGGCTTTCTAGCTGAGCTTGTCCTCTGGGACAACTTCAGGGAACAGTGGTTTTGCATTTTATTTTATTTATTTATTTTTTTGTTTTGTTTTTCTCTGGTACCGGGAACCAAACTCACGACCTTGCGCTTGCCAGGCAGGCGCTTTTGCCGCTGAGCTAAATCCCCAGCCCCCAGTTTTGCATTTTAGCTTCTAAACTGATTAAGTGGGCATGGTGACACCCTTGTGATCCCAGCACCGGGTGGGCAGGGCTGAGGCAGGAGGACCACTGTGAGTCAGAGGCCAGCCTGGACCACATGGCCAGACCCTGTCTCAAAGAAACAAAAAGAAACAAACACACTGAATAATAATGATAGAGCTCACTTCCCGGTACCGGAGAAAAACCAAAAAAAAAAAAAAAAAAAAAAAAAAAAGAAAATGATAGAGCTCACTTTTCCTGACATTTTACTGCATGCTGAGCACCAAGTATTTCGTGTGGATTAACTAATGCTCCTGACAACCCTCTGAGGCTTGTACCTTTACTCCCATTTACAGATATGTAAACGGAGGCAGAGAAAGTTTAAAGAACCTGCCAGAGCCGCACAGTCTAGCAAAGGGCAGAGGTGTGAGAGTTGGGAGCCAGGCAGGCCGGCAGAGGAGAGCTGACCCCTGCCTGGGGTCCTGCTGCAGGGCTCAAGCTGCAGCAGCTTCCTCCCTGCCTGGGGCAGTGTAGTGCAGACTGTTGGGCCAACTTTAGCATCACACTCCCATTCTGAACCTGAGCAGGTGCTTTGTAGAGCGTCACTACCCTGCCAGGCGTGGCAGTGCACACCTGCAGTCCCAGCTACTCAGTATATGTGCTGCCGAAGCAAGCACAATCCCAGCTACTTGGGAGGCTGAGGCAGGAGGATGGCAGGTTCAAGGCCAGCCTGAGCAACTTAGTGAGATGGTCTCAAAGTCACAAAAAAACTGGCATGCATCTGTAATGCCAGCACTTGGCAAGGCTGAGGCCAGAAAATCACCAGTTGGGGGCCAGGCTGTCTCAAAATAAGTAATCCAAAAAGGGCTGAAGGGGTAGGTCAGTTTGAAGGCCCCCGGTTTAATCCCCAGGACCACACACAAAAAAGCAGGGCGGCCACGCGTAGTGGTGCACGCCTTGGGATGAGGAGGCAGGAGGATTGCTGTGAGCCCCAGGCCAGCCCTGCCACACAGAAGCCCTTGTCTCAGAAAGCCGACAAGACAGGCAGGGTGGAGGTGACTCGGTGGGTAGAGCGCTCTCCTGACGCGTGCGGCCGTGGCTTCAGTCCCCCCCAGTGCTGCTGGCTGTCGTTGACGCCTGTGGCCCTTGGCCCCCAGCACTCTGGGGCCGGCCTGGCAGCCGCTCGCTGCCCCGCTGCTGCTGCACCAAATCTGATGAGCTGGCCGCTTCGCATGAGGGTGATTTGCAGGGCCCAGGTGACGGGAGCGGGGGGCGCACCCTGGAGTGTGGCCCTGATGACCCCAGGTCTCCAGGAACCAGGGAGCAGTGGGTGTATCCCCCACCCTCAAGACTGCCTGGGGCTGCTGGTGCCTGCCTGCCTGCTGGGGTTGAGCCTGGCTCTTCCCAGAAGCCTCTGTGTTTCCTCACTGTATGTGCTGCGCTCCTTCCCAGAAGGGCCTGCGTGTGCCCTGGGGCTGCCCTGTCCAGCCCCAGCTGCGGCTCCTGGTCCCCGGCGCAGGGCAGGAAGGAGCAGCCGTGTTGGGGTGTGAGAGAGAGTAAGACCGACGGGTGGCCAGGGTGCTTGTTGAGGATCGAACCCACGCCCTTGCATTACTGTGGAGTGACAACCCAGCCCCTATTTTAAATCACTGTAAGATGTGCATAATGTCAGATTTACTATTTTAGCCATTTATGGTGGTTGGTTGGCAATGGCAGTGCTACCATTTGGCAAGTGTTTTCCATGTTCCAGGAACTCTCATGTAATTGTTAAGGTAATCCTGTGTATTAATAGGGTATCCCTATCTTACGTGTTAAGCTCTCCTGAGGATAGCCAGGTGTAGTGGTGCATGCTTGTGATCCCAGGCACAGCGCCTGCCTGGCAGGCGCAAGGTCGTGAGTTCAATTCCTGGTACCGGCAGAAAAAAAGAAAAAGACTAGCCAGGGATACATAGTAAGTTCAAGGTCAGCCTGAACTACATAGCAGAAAAAAAGAGAGAAAGGAGGTTGAAGCTGAGAGGTTAAATGACTTTCCCAAGGACACTCAGCGAATGGGCTCCAAGCGTGCTTTTTCACCGGTTTTCTCTCCTCTCTCAAGCCGGGTGGATGGGTTTCTTTAGGGCCCCCACTCTCTTTGTGATACCAGGAATTGAACCCAAGGCTTTCACTCTTAGGTACATCTAAGGTCTTTTTCTAATTTTTGCGCTCACCCAGGGCCTCATTCAAGTTGCCCAGGCTGGGCGCGAACTTGAGATATCTCTGCCTCAGCCTCCCAGAGTGCTGGCATTCCAGGTGTGCACCACCACACCTGGCCTCATGATGCCCATTACATCCACGTGGAAATTGAGGCCCAAGGTCCCAGAGGCTGGCGGGAGGAGGAGCAGGACTTGAGCATGGCTCTTTGCGCCCTGCCACTCATCCAGCTGCCTGTCCCCTCCCCCAGGTGGCCATGGTGGAGGTGCAGCTGGACGCCGAGCATGACTACCCGCCGGGGCTGCTCATCGCCTTCAGCGCCTGCACCACGGTGCTGGTGGCTGTGCACCTGTTCGCACTCATGATCAGCACCTGCATCCTGCCCAACATCGAGGCGGTGAGCAACGTGCACAACCTCAACTCGGTCAAGGAGTCGCCCCACGAGCGCATGCATCGCCACATCGAGCTGGCCTGGGCCTTCTCCACTGTCATCGGCACGCTGCTCTTCCTGGCCGAGGTCGTGCTGCTCTGCTGGGTCAAGTTCCTGCCGCTCAAGAAGCAGCCGGGCCAGCCTCGCCCCACCAGCAAGCCGCCTGCCGCTGACATGGCAGCCAACATCAGCAGCGGAATCACACCGGGCCAGGCGGCGGCCATCGCCTCCACCACCATCATGGTCCCCTTCGGCCTGGTCTTCATCGTCTTTGCCGTGCACTTCTACCGCTCACTGGTCAGCCACAAGACGGACCGACAGTTCCAGGAGCTCAACGAGCTGGCCGAGTTCGCGCGCCTGCAGGACCAGCTGGACCACAGAGGGGACCACCCGCTGACGCCCGGCAGCCACTATGCCTGAGCCTGCCGGGCCCAGGCACTGAGGCCTGCACGCCCTTCCTTCCTGGTGGCCTTGACCCACGCCAGCTCAGGGGCGCCTGCGCGGGGCCCTGGCTCCGCGGGCACAGAGAGGCAGGAAGAGGCTTTCGAAAAAGGGACTGCACCTTGAGACTTTGCTCAGAGAGAATAAGCACTTCCTGTTCTTCCAGGGCCAGAGAGAGGACAGATGCTCTCTTTGTCCCCTCCCTCCACCCCCATGTCATTGCCACCCAGATGCTTCTGTCCCCGCCTCCCTCCCCACTTGGTGGTGTGTATGTGTGTGTGTGTGTGTGTGTGTGCGTGCGTGTGCGTGAACATAGAAATATACTACTAAGGGACACCTCCTCCTTGTGTCTGCATGTGTGTTTCGGCTCGACTCCCTGGTGTGATTTCTCCTGGAGTTCGGGTCGGGTGAGCCTCCAAGCAAAGTTTCAAAGCTTTTGGGAGCCAGATGTGATGGCCCAACGCCTGTAATGTTAGCACTCCGGGAGGCTGAGACAGGAGGACTGCAAGTTTGAGACCAGCCAGGGCAACTTAGGGAGATCCTGTGTCAAAATAAACAAAAATGAGGCTGGGGATGTAGCTCAGTACGAAGATCTGGGTTCAGTCTCCCGTACAGCAAAATTTAAAAAGAGGGGACTGGGTCTGTGGCCTGGAGTGCAGCCCTTGCCTGACTTGCAGGAAGCCCTGAGTTGGATCCCCATCACTGCAGAAATAAAAGAGCTTTTAATATTTTTTTTTGCAGAGGGGAGAAATTTCCAAGCAACACGGAACAGCTGCATGACTGCTAACCAAAATGTGCACACACTCATTTCTTTCTGTTGGAGGCAGTTACGTTCTGTGAAGTCACCATGAACCGTGAATACTGGATTAGCGGCTATGGGAACCACTGCTCCTAGGGGAAGCCAGGAGCCAGCCTTAGGCCTAATGTTTTGTCACTGATAAACATGCTAGCTTGTCGTCTGTATAAAGACATCTTTATATTGTTTCAGGAACACTGAACTCACGGCTAATAGCACTGTAGCTCAAACCAGAACAAAGCTTATCTAATACATGGGGTTTTTTTTCTTTTTTTTCTGTCTTTTTGAGGCAGGGTCTCACTATGCAGTTCAAGCTGCCCTTGAGCTCACTTTGTAGTCCAGGCTGGTCTCAAACTCATGACGATCCTCCTGCCTCAGCCTCCCATTTGCTGGGATTACAGGCATTTGCCACCATGCCCAGCTAATACATGTATTCTCTCTGGAAGACATTTTTAAAAATTTGAGGGCTTGGGCTGGGGATTTAGCTCAGCGGCAAAGCGCCTGCCTGGCAAGCGCAAGGTCCTGAGTTCAATTCCTGGTACACCCCCCAAAAAAAACCAGACAGGGTCTTGCTGTGTGGTCCAGGCTAGCCTTGCATTCATGGAGCCCAGGCTGGCTCTAAATTCAGCAGTTCTTCTGCCTCAGCCTCCCAGGTACGTACCCCCATGCCCAGCTATCTGTAAGACATAACCTTCATGGGTTTAGGATGCCACACAAATCCCTTTGGTGCTAAAGAGATTGAACCCAGCGCTTTTGCATCTCTGACTGAGCTACATCCTTAGGCCACTGGGTTCTACTTTAAGCACCTTTGGCACTAATAAAAAGCACAAAAATGTGACATTGAATAGACTGAAAAGGGCTGGGATGTAGCTCAGAGGAAGCACAAGCGCCTGCCTGGCAAGCGGAAGGTCCTGAGTTTGATTCCCGGTACCAAAAAGGAAAGAGAAAAGGGGCAAGATTTGAAAAAAAAAAAAACTGAAAAAGGGTACTTGTTACCAGTATGGGAGCTGAGTGTCCCTGTTAGACCTTAGCAATTTGGTAAATTCACAAATACTGGAATTAGAAAGCCAAGCCTGGTGGCACATACTTGTAATCCCAACACTCGGGAGGCTGAGACAGGAGGATCACCCTAGGTTTGAAGCCAGCCTGGACTACGCAGTGAGACCCTGTCTCAAAGCAGCAAAAACAAAAACCTGAGGGTAGTGCAGTGCTGACTTCGTGGTTTGTCACCCTGAATGCCTCCTCCTGAAGCTAAGGCCGCTCCCCTGCAGAACCTAATTCAGCATCCCCTTCAGGCAGCCTGGTCCTTGTACACCACAGCTGCATGACACTGATGCCCAGTTCCCCACCTGTGCAGGAGTCCTCTAGCCAGGCTGCTTCCCGTCCTTTGCACATGCGGCACAGCGCTGCTAGCTGCGCCTCGTCTCCCTCCCTTGGATGAGTTCCTCAGCCTTTGTTCTGCAGGGTGCGTGTTCTTGGAGCGTGCGGCCCCCTGCTTCTGTAGAATGCCCTGCGCGTTGGGTCTGTGCAGCTTTCTCATCCTCCCCGCGGGAGGGTGTGGTGTGTGCTGGGGAATGTGAGGGGAGCCGCACAGGGAGCCGCGGAAAGCAGCGAGGTCCGTTAGCTGGTACACACGCGGGCCGCCCCCAGCTCGGCTGGCACCCTTCCGAGCAGGGACTGCTGTGACCTCCTATTCCGCAGATAACAAAATGGAGGCGCAAAGGAGTTGAATCATCTGGCCAGGGTCCGGGGTGACAAACGCTGTGGCTTGGCCGAGGCCCTCGCGCAGGTCTTACGGGGCCGACTCTGGGTTAGCAGAAAATTGGGACGATCAGGTGCACTGGGCCCATCTCGCTGAGTGACAAACGCAGGAGCTGAGATGTAGCCAACCCGGGCCCGGCCCCCGGCCAAATTTTGCCACAGCCCGCCCAGCCCGGGCCAGCTTCCCTTCTAAGTGCATTGCCTGTCAGGCCCATGGAGGCCCCGAGTTGAAGACCTCTGCTTGTCCCAGTATATAGTTTGGGCGTCCAGCATAGCCGGAGGCCGGGGTTGACACACGTGACCCACCAGTCACCTCAGATTCGCCCCATGTCCGGCGTCCTGTGAGCCCAGGAACCACCTCTGGCTAGGCACAGGCCGCGCTGGACAGAGGCCACTGTACGCAAGCCTCTGTCTCCCCAGAGAAGCCCTGGATGCCCTCTGTCCATTTCTCTAGCTCCCCGCTCCTTTCTGTCTACTTGGGGAGGGTAGTGAACCCAGGGCCTTCACACTGAGCTATATCCTCAGGCCTTTTTAATTTTGTATTTTGAGACAGAGTCTTGCTAAGTTGCTGAGTTGCCCAGGCTGGGATGGAACTTGTAATCCTCCTGCCTCAGCTTCCCAGACTGCTGAGATTACAGATGCATACCACTGCACCCAGCTACACCTCCCCTACTTCTAAATGACTTTATAGTTCCATTTTACAGATGGAGCAACTGAGGCCACTTGCTGAGGGCCACGTGGCCTGTTAGTCAAGGTTCTTGGATCCAGCTCTATATCAGAACTCCCTAAGGAATGGATAGGTATCCCTGGGCATGGGACCTAGACATCCCATACCCTGTTTTTGTTGTTTTGTGTGGTACTGAGGGTACCAGGGCCTCATGCATATTGATGTTAGCATTCTAACACCCACCTCCGTGCACAGCCATTCATTTGTTTATTTATTCATTAGATTTTTGTGTTTTGTTTTTGGACACAGGGCTGGCCTTGAATTCACTATATAGTCGAGGTTGGCCTCAGCTTCTCCAGGGCCCGGATTTCAACCATACGTCACTATGCCCAGCTATTTTTCTTGTTTTTTGGTTTGTTTGTTTTTGGGGCTTTGAGATAGGGTCTATGTAGTTCAGGCTGGCTTGAACTCACTATGTAGTCCAGGCTGGCCTTAAATTCAGAATCCTCCTGCCTCAGCCTCCCAAGTAGCTGGGATTCCAAGCATGCACACTGCACCCAGCCATCACAGCTTTTAAAGCTTCCACAGGATCCCGAGGGGGGAACCCTGTTCTGAGGTGCAGAGGTGGGCCCCGCCCGGTGGTGGCCAGTGTGGCGGGCACTGCTCACTCCCACGGGGTGACTGAAGACCTGCAGCCCCTCCCCTACTCCGCCCCCAGGCGACCCGGTGTGGCATGGCCCACCTTTCCTCTCTCCGCCTTTCTGCTCCCCTCCTGCCTCTCACCACAGGCCCTGGGAAGCCACCCCGCGTCTTTATTGCCGCACACTCAGGCCAAAGGCCGTGACAGCAGGGTCCCCACGGCAGCCGGGAGAGTCGCACCGGCCCCTGTTGGCAAAGAGCACCAGGTGCTGGGGAGGGAGGCGCCAGGGTGTTCCCCGAGAGGCCGCGCTCCTGGCTTCTCCGAGCTGCACCGGTCTGAGCAGTCCTGCGGGGGAGGGGAAGGCGTCTGAAAGACCTGGACCAGCGCCCTCTTCTCCGTCCTCACACACCGCCAGAGGGGCTGCGGAGGACCCGGCTGACAGATGGGCGATGTGGGGTCCCCACCTCATCCCCACACTGACTCCAGCCCAGAGCTCACCCCGGTGGCCCAGCGTGGCGGCCTGTGCCTGTAATCCTCACACTTGGGAGGCTGAGGCAGGAGGATGGCAGAAAGTTCAAGGCCAATTTGAGCTACATAGTGAGCCCCTATCTCAAAAGATAAAAACAAAAAAGCTGGGTGTGGTGGTACATGCCTGTAATCCCAGCACTTGGAAGGCTGAGGCAGGAGGATCACCAGTTAGAGGCCAGCCTGGAGTACAAAGTGAGTTCAAAGCTAGCCTGAACTGTGTAGTGAAACCCTGTCTCAAAAAGACCAGAAAAAAAAAAAACCACAAAAACAAGAACCCAGTCCTCTCTGCCCACCCCCAGACTTCAGGAGACCTGCATGTCATTTGGGCCCTGGAGCTGCCTCCCCGCCTCACCTGATTCCTCACCTGACATCAGTCCCCTTCCTCTTCCTCCCCCTCCTCTTGTGTCTGTGAGAATACAGCCAGGGCGTCCTGGAGCACGCCATCAGGGTCCAGAAGCTTGAGCTGCAGCGGCCAGGGAGGGATGCGCTAAGGAACAGGCCCAGCCTGCCCGAAGCGGCCCTGGTTTCTCCTGGGCTCTGTCCCTCTCTGCCTGTGGCCCCAGGGCCCCGGAGGGCTGCCCACCTCAGGAATGGGGAACTGGGTGGGTGCAGGGGCCTCATCACGGCCAAAGTCGATCACGGTGCCGCACTTGGCCACACCCTCCACCCAGAAGCCCTCGAAGAGCTGGCCATGGTCCAGGTGGAAGAAGCGTCCATGCCCGTGCTTCCGGCCTCTCTCCCAGCTGCCCTCGTAGCGGTTCCCGTTTTCTGGGAAAGGACAGGAGTGTGGACGCTGGGCACAGCCAGCCCAGCAGCCAGGGCCTCCACCAGCCTGGGGTCGCCGGCAAGTGGGCGCTCCATGTGGAAGTGTATCACCAACAGTAACCTTCACAGTAATTTTAGGAGGTGGCTTTTTGTTGTTGTCGTCTTTTTGAGACAGGGTCTCGCTATGCAGTTCAGGCTGGCCTTGAGCTCACTTTGTAGCCCAGGCTGGCCTCAAACTTGCAATGATCCTCCTGCCTCAGCCTCCTGAGTGCTGGGATTACAGGCGTGCGCCACCACGCCTGGTCTTAGGAGGTGGCTTCTATTTGCGTTGTTTACCATCATCCAAGGACTAGTTCATTGATGAGTTGCTGAATGGGCTCATAAGAGGTGGGGCCAACGGGGCATCATGGCAGATGCCAGTAATCCTAGTACAGTGGGAGGCTGAGGCAGGAAGATCAAAAGTTTGGGACCAATCTGAGCAATGTAGCGATTTAGCAATACCCTGTCTCAATATTTAAAAATTTCAAAAGGCCCAGGGACGTAGCTCAGTGAGAAAGCCCTGGATTCCATCCCCAGCCCAAAAGGAAAAAAAAAAAAAAGGTAGGGCCCTCGTTGAAGAAAGTGGGTCATAGGAATGTGGCCTCAGAAGCCACTTTCTGTCCGGCTTTGCCCTCTCTGCTTTCAGGGTGCCATGACAGGATAGAGCCAGTGGACCATGGACTCCAGCTCTGAAACCGTGAGCCGAAACAAACCCTCTCCTCCATGAAGTTGTTCGAAAGTGGTTTGTTACAGCAACACAAAGCTGACCGGTGCACCCACCTGTGTGTCCCAGCTGCCCCAAGGAGAAAGGTGAAGCAGAGGGGTGAGGGCCCACACTGCTCAGGGCAGTAGGGAGCTATGGAAGGCCCGAAAGGAGGGCAATAAAGAGGTCCACCTGATGCTCTTCCCTGGTTCCATGCATAGCTGGCTCCTTCCCTTCCTTCAGGTCTCTGTTACAATGCTCAAATGAGGTGGGCATGGTGGCACAAGCCTGTAATCCCAGCACTCAGGAGGCTGAGGCAGGAGGATTGTTGCAAGTCCAAGACCAGCCTGGGCGCCAAAGTGAGCTCAAGGCCAGCCTGAACTGCATAGTGAGACCCTGTCTCAAAAAGACAAAAAGAAAAAAAAAAAAAAAAGACAAAAAGAAAGAAAGAAAAAAGAAAAGCTCAAAGGTCACCTCCTCTGGGAGGCATTCTCTGACCAGAAGTCCAGCTAACAGCTCCTGTTCCCAACCTCTTTGCCATTGTTTCTTAAGAATCCCTAAGCACTTTCTCTTCTCTTTTGTTTTTGTTGAGATACTAGGGATGGAATCCAAAGGCATCATACCCCTCAGCTGCATCCTCAGGTTTGTTTTGTTCCTTTTAATTTGGAGACAGTCTTCCTAAACTGTCCAGGGCGGCCTCTAACTTGAGTTCCTCCCGCCTCAGCCTCCTAGGTAGCTGGGATCACAGGTGTGTGCTCCATAGCACTTTTGACCCACAACTAAGAGACTGTATGACCTTGAGCAGGGGACTTCAATTTTCTTCCCTCAGTTCTGTCTAATTTCTAGAATTGTTTTGAGAATTAAACGACCTCAGGGGCTGGGAATTTAGCTCAGCGCCACAGCGCCTGCCTGGCAAGCTCAAGGTCGTGAGTTCGATTCCCGGTACCGGAAAAAAAACCCACCACCATCACCCCCCCAAAAAAAAAACAAAAAAAAAATGACCTCAGGGCTATGATTATTATAGGTAGTAAAAGCAACTGTCTTATTTATCTGCTTATTGTCAGAGTCCCTTATTTTTTAAATTTTATTTCTTTTTTTTTTGGTTTTTCTCCGGTACCGGGAACCGAACTCACGACCTTGCACTTGCCAGGCAGGTGCTTTGCCGCTGAGCTAAATCCCCAGCCCCTTAAATTTTATTTCTAAGTTCCCTTATTAGAGTGTAAGGGCCCAAAAGGAAACTACAAGGAGGGCAGCTCAGGCTGGCTTTGTGGGGGCGTGGCCAGGCAGGGCAGAGGAATGTGACCTCGAGGGAGGAGGGTCTGGGCGTGGCCGCAGGGCCTTGGGCGGGGCCTACAAAAGTGGGCGGGGCCTGGTTGCAGGGGCGCGCGGGAGGGGCACTCACTCAGGCGCAGCATGCCCTCCCCGTGGGGCTTGTCTTTCCACCAATGGCCCTCGTAGATGTCACCGTTGCTGTAGTACATGCGGCCCCACCCGCAGCGCTGGCTGCCACACCACTCACCCTCATAATACTCCTTGGGTCCGAAAAACTGGACCCCGTAGCCCTGAAAGCAAAAAGGTCCCTGGTCACGGCGTCCCCACCTTGCTAGGGACCCAAACCACACACCTGAGCTGCTTCCGCCCTGCCCCCTGCTGCCGCTGTCAAGCAGCCCCATGGCTTCTCCGCCGTCCCTTCCCCTCCTCTCTACCGGCACTCACCCTCCATACAGTAGCCAGACAGACGTGTGCGTGCGTTGCACCTGGCCCTGGACTATGGTAGGCAAGTGCTCTACCACTGGGCCACGTCTACCCTTTCCAGTCTGACTCTGATGCAAGAGTCCTTAAATTGCCTAGTCTGGTCTCCAACTTGCCATCCTCCTGCTTCAGCCTCCTGAGTTTGCTGGTGTTCACCACCCTGCTCGGCTCAGAAAGATCTTTTTTTTTGAGAGAGGGTCTCGCCATGCAGTTCAGGCTGGCCTTGGACTCACTTATAGCCCAGGCTGGTCTCGAACTCGCAACGATCCTCCTGCCTCAGCCTCCCCAGTGCTGGAATTACAGGCATGCGCCACCCCACCCGGCTTCAGAAAGATCTTTAACCACTCATCTGCACCCCCAAACGCTGGGATCAGCCACTGCCTGCATATCACCCAGGAGGCTGGGTGAAGTAGCCACCTCTACTCAGTCCCTGTTTCCCATTGCCCAAGCTGGGCTTCAATTTTCGCTCCTCCTGACTCAGCCTCCTAGAGTGCTGGACTCACGGGCATTCACCTCCATGTCTGGTAATGCTTCCTGCCTTTGAGTTTGATTCCTTCATCAGTAAAAGGGAAATGATGATGATGATAAGCTTTTCTGAGAGTTCATTCGGCTGCTGCCTTCTCATCCCAGGCTCACAATAGTAGCTGCTCAATAGCAATACTGTAGTTATTTTTGAGACACAGTCTCTATATGTAGCCCGGGCTGGCCTCATGGGCTCATGTGGTCCTCCCGCCTCAGCCTCCCAAGTACCTGGGACTACAGGTGTGAATCACCACCTCTCACTCATGACACTGTCGTTAGCTGTCGCCACGGCCCATGGTGAGGATCTGTCCAAGTCTGTGGAGCCGGCTGAAGAAACTAGTCCCCGCCTCTGCCTGGGTCTACCCCCTTCTTCCTTTCCGGTCTGTGGCCACGGGCATGGCCCTCTGCTCCTATTTCCTCCCCTGCCCTTTGCCCCAAGCCCATAGAAGGGCCATTCTCCGGAAGGGACACCCAGGGGAAAGGAGGCCGGAAAGGAGGGGAGAGGGTGGAGGGGGCCTCACTCCACACCTGGCTCCTCCGGAGCCTGCCGCCCTTGCTTCCTGTTTCTCGGGTTTTGTTCCGAGAGGCCTTGTCCATCCCCCACTTTTCCCTCTCCCACCCATCTGGCCACCGTCCTCTCCCCAGAGGACTCTCCCTTTCCACTCAGGCCTCGTTTTTGTTTTTGTTTTCAATTTTGTTTTGAAGCAAGGTTTTGCTAAATTGCCCAGACTAGATTCAAGTTTGCAGTCCTCCTGCCTCAGCTTCCCGGAGTCCACACACGTGGCACAGAACACCTGCTTCCTCAGCCTCTGTGACTGTTCCTCTACACACACACACACACACACACACACACACACACACACACACTGCCTGGCTGTCAGTTTGCCCATGCTGGAAACACTCACCGATTTCTTGTCTCTGTCCCACCAGCCTGAGTACACTCTTCTGTATTTTCCTGTCTCTCGGTCAGGAAGGCTAAGGGTGCCATAGCCGTCTCGCTTCCCATACTTCCAGTCCCCTTCATAGATGGCTCCTGTCTTCTTCCAGACCTGTGTTCCCTTCCCTGGTGACAGATGGGCCAGCACTGCAGGAGCGACCCCCTGGGGCTGGGGGCCCGCCCTAGGCTCCCGTAGGATGATTCTCTCTAGAGGGGTGAGTCGCTTCTGCAAAGAGCAACTCTAGCCTTTGCCCTGAAGCTAGACTGACAGAGAAATCTGCCCCCAGCGTTTCTGTTTTGTCTTTTTTGAGACAGGGTCTTGCTATGCAGTTCAGGCTGGCCTTGAGCTCACTTTGTAGCCCAGGCTGGCCTCAAACTTGCAGCAATCCTCCTGCCTCAGTGCTGGGATTATAGGCGTGCGCCACCACACCCAGCTCTGTTTTTGAGACAGGGTCTCGCTACATATCTCAGACTGGCCTTGAACTCACTATATTCCAGGATGTCTTCAAACTCATGCTAGAGATCCTCCTGCCTCAGCCTCCTGAGTACTGGGATAACAGGTGTGTGTTACCATTCCTGGCTTTACCTCATAATAATTCCACCTATAACCACAAGTGGCCAAGGTTCCCAGGACATGTTCTGGATATTTTCTCCAGTTCTAAACACACCTGGAGACCCATGTCCTACTAATCCAAGCCCTCCCTGCCCTTGCCCCCTTCCCCACTGCAATCCAACTGACCTGGCTTTCATACCAGCTATGCTCTTACCCCAGGGCCTTTGCACCTGCTTGTCCTTTGGCCTGGACCCTCATTTCCAGAGTCTCATCCTCCCTCCTGTAAGCCTTGCTTCATAGCCCACTTTCTCCATCCCCTCCCTTACCCCATTGTTTCTTTCCATGACCCTTGGGGGTTCCTAACACAATGGCTGTTTCCCTTATTCTGACATTTGTATTAATTATCCATCTCTCCCAGAGGGACGTGAGCAAAGGAATGAGTAAAATGCTTTTTTTTGAGACAGGGTGTCATTGTAGAGCCCAGGGTGGCCTCTAACTCACAGTAATCCTCCTGCCTCAGCCTCCCAAGTGCTGGGATTACAGGTGTGCACCACCACACCTGGCTATGAGCAAAACACTGATGGAGTGTTTAGATGGTTTAATTCACATCTTGGTCCTTAATAGCCTGGGACAAAGCCAACATCGTCCCTGTGAACTTTGTGACCTTGAGCAAACAATTCTTTGGGTTTCTCTGGCCTCAAAGAGTCTTCCTGTGTAAAATGGGAACAAGAATATCTCATAGGACAATCTAGATGTGTGTGTGTGTGTGTGTGTGTGTGTGGTAGTGAAAATTGAACCCATGACCTCACACATGCTAGATGAGTACTGTACCACTGAGCCCCATCCCCAGCCCATCCTAAGTGGTGCATGCCTGTAATCCCAGCACTCTGGGAGGCTGAGGCAGGAAGATCACAAGTTCAAGTTCAGTCTGGGAAATTTAGCAATTTAGCAAGACCCTGTCTCAAAAAGTAAAAAGGACCAAGCATGTAGCTCAGTGTGAAGGCCCAGTGTTGCAAACAAAACAGGCAACAACAACAACAACAAAACAGGACAAGGGAGAGAGATAAAGGAGTGTTGGCCGGGGATGTAGCTCAGCGGCATAAGCGCTTGCCTGCAAGCCTGAGGTCATGAGTTCGATTCCTGTGACCAAAAAAAAAAGGTAGATGCTGGGCATGGTGGTGCGTGCCTGTAGTCCCAGCACTCTGGAGGCTGAGGCAGGAGGATCATTGTGAGTTTGAGACCAGCCTGGGCTGTAAACTGAGCTCAAGGCCAGCCTCAACTGCATAGAGAGATCCTGTCTCAAAAAAAAAAAAAGGAGTTACTGAGCTTTTAAAAAGGAGCCAATATTGAGCATGGTGGTACACACCTGTAAGTCTAACTACTTGGGAGGCTGAGGCAGGAGGATCGAAAGTTCAGGGCCAGATTGGGCAGCTTATCAAGATCCTGTCTCAAAATAAAAAGCAAAAAGGGCTGGGGATCTTAGCTCACCACTCCTTGGGTTTTATTCCCAGTACCACCAAAAAAGAAAAGGAGATGAGGAAAAGGAGAAGGAGGAGGAAGAGGACAGAAATCCTCCCACTGTGACCACATGGGGGAACCTAGGGAATATTATAAGCCAGACACAGAAAGAGAAATGGCTTGTGATCTCAGTTATATGTGTCACCTTTCAAAACCCAAAAAGGTCCTGGAAACAGTGGAGCTGGAGCTGCAGAGCACTCTCACCTCACATGTCTTGTGAGGCCCCACGTTTGATCCCCAGCACCACAAAATAAATAAGTTAAACATAGAATACCATTTGACCCAGCAATTCCGTTTCAATTCTCCAAAGAGAATTGAAAACAGATGTTCAAGCAAAAGCTTGTACACAGCGGGGCTTGGTGGCTTACGCCTGTCCTTCCAGCGCTTGGGAGGCTGAGGCAGGAGGATTGTGAGTTTGAGGCCAGCCCTGTCTCAAAAAAAAGAAAAGGAAAGAAAAGAAACTCTCTGGAATTATAAAACAAGTTAGAAACTTGGTCAGGTTTTCAAATAAAAACGCTTCTCCCCCATTAGGGTGTAGATTGTATCACCAGCGCTCTGGAGCCTGCAGCCCAGAGCCCAGACCTGCAGCTCAGGGGCCCAGTTAGTCTCCCAAGGGTCCCGGGATGGCTTCTGAAGCCACCACTTCTGTCCCCAGTGAGCTCCGCAGGCTGCTCCCGCGGCCCCAGCACTGCCCCCGCGCCGCTCGGCTCCGCTCCGCGCCCCACGCACCGTGCCGCAGGTTGTCCTTCCACTCTCCCGCGTAGTGGTCACCGTTCACGGCATACACCTGGTGCCTCAGGCCATTCTTCTGGGCCCTGTCGTCCCAGCCCTTCCACAGGGGCTCTGACTTCTTCGGGCACTTGGACACGGGCATGTTGGCTGCTTGTGTAGGGCCGCAGGGTGCTGGTGGGGGGTGAGGACATCGGGCTCAGGGCGCCTGGTGTGATGCCAACTCCTGTCACAGCCAAGGGGGGGAGTCATGTGCATGAGAGCAGCCTTTGGTGGGGACCTGCTGTGCTGGAATGACACTGGGCTGTCCCCTCCCCTGCCCTCCCCTGGGGCCCCCTCCTGGGGGGCGGGGTCTGATGGCACAATTGCCCGGGAACTCAGGGAGACCAGAAGGAACCTGGGGCTGTGAGGACACCAGGGAGAAGCTGTCCCTGGAGAGGAAGGACAGTCACCTATTTAACGACCAGAAAGACCAATCTCTGGCCTTGCGTCTGGAGGAGCCTGGGGGAGGGGCAAGGTGGTGCGGAACACTGGGGTCCATGCAAAGGGAGAGGGGTGCCTGGCAGACACCTGGCTCTGGACCCCCTCCAGGGGTGCCCCTTTCCCGCCTGTCCTGCTTCACCTGTGCCCTAGATGGGATGGTGGCAAAGCCTCAGCAGGGGCACGTGAGCTGTTAGGGGAGCCTGGCCGAGAACAACTGTCTAGTTCGATGACAGCTATTTGGGGGAATGAAGGATTTCCCGGGACATCAGGCTAAAGTGTTAAAACAGAGCCAGGTGTGGTGGTGCATGCCTGTAATCCCAGCACTCAGGAGGCTGAGGCAGGAGGATCATTGCGAGACCAGCCTGGGCTACAAAGTCCAGCCTGAACTGCATATCGAGACCCTGTCTCAAAAAAGACAAAAACAAAAAACAAAACAAAACGAAAAACTGAGACAGTCCCAGCTGCACCTGGGCTCTCCGTGAGACTACCCCATCACCTACTGAATTTTCCGCACCAGACCTGGCCATGCCCGTGCTGCTTGGTGGAGTTACTGAGGCAGGCTGGGTGGCTTGAGGCCTTCCCGCAGTTTCTGGGAGCCTGTCTGTGTTCCTTGTGTCCTCAGGACCTCAGTTCTAACATTCATGTCCATCTGTCCATTTCCCTAGGCTCCTTCTTTTCCTAGGGCTACATTCATCAGCCATCCGCAACTTTTATTGAGACAGGGTCTTGCTAAATCACTAAGTTGCCTTGACTAGGCTTGAACTTGTGATCTTCCTGCCTCAGCCTCCCAGAGTGCTGAGTTTACAGGTGTGCATCACCATATCTGGCTACATTTATATTTTACATTCCCTTTAGGTTGTCACTTTGCACCCGTCTGCCAGCTGCTGGACGGTGTGGGAGTCTGGAGTCCCAGGGAGGGCTCAGGCAGGGGAGAGGGGGTCTGGCAGGCTGGGGCAGCAGTGTGAAAAGGTTTTGCTTCGGGCTGAGTGTGGGGTTTCCAATCTGCACTGGAAGCACCCTTGTATGTTCTTGGAGACCAAGCTCAGCCCTACCTGCTCCCTCTGCAATGCTGGGGCTGCAATTCCTTCTCCATGCTCTGGCCCTTACCCCAAGAGCAGTTTCCTCAGCAGGGCCCTGGGAACTGTGTCTTCTCTCTTCCTTTCCCACTATGCTCAGTGCTTGCACATAGTAGGCTTTCAGCCAGGAAGAGCCAAGCAGGCTCTGACTGCATCCTTCCTCTTTTTCTCTTTTCCTTTCTCTCCCTGCCATTTCACTTCCTCCAAGTAAAGTGATTGCCTCAACGGCGACCACCTACTTTTGGGATAAAGAGTGTCCTGGGACCTCAGACTTCCAGAATTTGACTAGTGGGACCTAGACATGAGGGTGCTCGAGCACTGCTCTGTGTCTGAGCCAGAAGTGGGGCCTGGACCATACTGGTGGTTCCAGACTCTGACAGTCATCCTCCAGAAGACAAAAACTGTTCCAGGCAAAGAAAACTGGAAGCAGAATCTGGGAGCAGAAACCAGGCTAGGGTCCTAAATATGTTATTTTCTACGCAGTACCACCTGCTCTAGGATTCATCTTTATATTTAAATCCACTCACTTCAAAAAATTGAAACATTTGTCCAAAAAGTAGACTTTACACATTATTACTAAAGGGGCTGGGGATTTAGCTCAGCGGCAAAGCGCCTGCCTGGCAAGTGCAAGGTCGTGAGTTTGGTTCCCAGTACCAGAAAAAAAAAAAAAAAAAAAAAAAGTGCTACATTAGGGGCTGGGGATTTAGCTCAGCGGCAAAGTGCCTGCCTGGCAAGCACAAGGTCGTGAGTTCGGTTCCCGGTACCGAGAAAAACCAAAAAAAAAAAAAAAAAAAAAGCACATTATTACTAAAAATGGAAAACCACTGTTAGGTACCTTAAGGAGAAGACAACTATAAAAAATAAAAATATTAAAAAGAACCAACTCCAGTCCTAGCTTGATTTTGAGTTTTGTCTTTTTGAGACAGGGTCTCGCTCTGCAGTTCAGGCTGGCCTTGAGCTCACTCTGTAGCCCAGGCTGGTCTTGAACTTACAGTGATTTTCCTGCCACCATGCCCAGCTCCAGTCATAGTTTGATACTGTGGTTTACAGTTGGCTAGGCTCTAAAGTCTCTGTTAAAATGAGGGATGCCGGGGCTGGGGATTTAGCTCAGTGGCACATGTGCCTGCCTGGCAAGTGCAAGGTCGTGAGTTCGATTCCCGGCACCGGAAAATAAATAAATAAATAAAATAAGGGATGCTCAGTGTGATGAGACATGCCTATAATCCTAGCATTTGGGAGACTGAGGCAGGAGGATCTACTGGAGTTCATAGCCAGCCTAAGCTGCTATGTAGTAGAGACCCTGTCTCAAAGAATACCCGAAAACCCAAACCAACCAAACAGATCTCCCCCCCGAAAAAAAACCCCACAAAACCAAAAAGTGAGAGATAAGCAAAAATTGAAATAGGTGTTGCTAGGCATGGTGGCGCACATATATCTATTATCCATAGTGGGCTACTAAGTAAAACCTTGTTTAAAAAAAAAAAAAGGCATAGTGGCAGAAGCTTGTCATCCCAGCACTCGGGGAGGCAGAGGCAGGAGAATCACAAGTTCCAACCCAGCCCGCCAATTTAGTGAGAGTCTGTTTAAAAATTTGAAAAAAAGGGCTGGAAATATAGCTCAGTGGGAAAGCCCTGGATTCAATCCCACATGAGAGAGGAGGGGGTGAGAGAGAGAGAGAATCCATATTAACCCCAAACCCCAAACTCCCAAACTGACACTTTCTCCTTGGCTTACTTAGCACTTTTTGTTTTTCTTCCGGTACCGGGAATCGAACTCACAACCTTGCACTTGCCAAGCAAGCGCTTTGCCACTGAGCTAAATCCCCTAGCTTAGCATTTTGAGAACCCTCTCTCTAATTACTTTTATTTCTTTTAGGTGATAAGGATCAAACCCACTCCCTAGCACCAGGTAGGCAAGTGCTCCACGAGGAGCCACACCCTCAGCGGGAGCCTAATAACTTTCCGACGATGTCTCTGGAGGTTGCTGCTTAGCCAGTGCACCCTAAAACATACCCCCGCCCCACACTTTGGAACACAGACAGGGTCTACTCCAGGAAAGTCTCAGCTTCATTGCAAAGCTGTGGATCGAGAAGGAAAGCCTTGCGGGCCCGCCCAGGTTGTTTGGTCCCTAAATAACAGTAACGGAGGAGAGGACGGGGCGCAGACATCTTGGGGTCAGCACCTCCCTACCCGTCCACCTGCTCCCACCTGCGCTTCCCCGCAGTCTCGGCTTCTTCGAGGTCTCGCTCTCAACATACAGTTGGCGTCCTAGGCTGCCCGACCCGGCCAGGGTCGCTATGGCAACGCGCCGCCCCAGCAAAGCAGCTCTGCAGAGCCCGCCCCTTCCTGCTGAGACCCAGCGGCGGGAAATTTTGAAGGGCAAACCAACGTCGCACGGATGCATACACATCACATACAAAAGTGGGCGCAAGTCCCAAAAGTCACCGTCCTAGTGGGCTGTGGTGGCTCAGGCCTGTAATCTCAGCTACCCAGGAGGCTGAGGCAGAAGGGTGGCAAATTCAAAGCCAGCTTGGGCAGTTTAGTGATTTAGCGAGACCCTGTCTCAAAATTTAAAAAATTAAAAAGCGTTGGGGTTGTAGTTCAGTGCAAAGGTCCTGGGTTCAGTACTCAGTTCTGGGGAAAAATAAAAGCCACAGTCCTTCCAGTGGCCTTGCAGAGCTGAGGGGACCTGCTCAGGCCCTCCCCTTTCCTCTCAGCTGCGTCACCTACTCCTCGACCCAGTCTTTTTTTTTTTTTTTTTGTACTGGGGATAGAACTCACGACCTTGTGCTTGCCAGGCAGGCACTTATGCCACTGAGCTATATCCCCAGTCTTTTTTTTTTTTTTTTTTTTTTTCGATCCAGTCTTTACCTCAGCCACACTCCGCACACTCACTCCCTTTCGTTCTTGGAAAATGCTGGGTTCATCTCTGCTTGGGGCTGCTGGATCTTCTACACCGGCTGGAACCCTGTTTACAATCAGAATTTCCACAGCTACTTGCCAATCCTCAGTCCTGTTTGTGTTTTGTGTAGCGCTTAGCACCAACACATTCGTGTGCACACACACTGTCTTTGAAGATAAAGTTTTTTTTCCACTCTTATTTTCAATAAATAGTAAATATTCAGGGTAGAGTGCTTGCCTAGCATGCATGAGGACCCGGATTCAACTCCCACTACTGGAAAAAAAAAAAAAAAAAAACTCATGCTGAGGTTGGTAGTGCATGCTTATAATGCCAGCACTCTAGGAAGCTGAGGCAGGAGGATCCCAAGGTTGTTTTTTGTTTGTTTGTTTTTTCTTCTGAGACAGGGTCTTGCTATGTAGTCCAGGCTGGCCTCAAACTCAGAGTGATGCTCCTGCCTCAGCCTCGGAAGTACTGAGTTCACAGGTGAGTGGCACCACTCCCAGCCTTAGAGGCTGGGCAAATTAGTGATTTAGGTGAGACCCAGTCTCAACATAAAAAAAGAAAAGGGATGTGGCTGAGTGACAGAGTTCTTGCTTTGTGTATACAAGGCCCTAGGTTCATCCCCTGCACCACAAAAAAAGGAAAAAAGAAAGAAAGCAAGCAAGCAAGAAAGAAAGAAAGAAAGGGAAAAGGGTGGGGGAACGTACCTTAATGGGAAGGCCCTGGGTTCAAGCCCCACCACCAAAAACCAAAAAACAATCAAATACAGAAAAACATAACTAATATTAATGCCTGGCACGATTACTGGCGCTTTGCCATATTTGAAAGCAGAGCCAGGCGTGGTGTTACACACCAGCAATCCCAGGATTACAGACAGCTGAGTTAGGTAGAAATGTCATAGGCAGTCGGACAGGGCCAGGCCCTTGAGGGAGTCAGTGCAGAAAACAAGACCACATCTCAACCGTGGCTGGAGTTGCATCTGAAGAGGTTTAAAGTCACAATGGCCAGATTTACAAACCTCCCTAAGGGGTAAGTGGAAGTTTGAGATCATTGGTACTACCCTTTTGAGATTTCCTGAATCAATTAACCATTATCTTATCGGGGGTGGGCCATCCTCTCCCACCTGCTAAGATTAAGACTAAAGACAAGGTTATAGATTATACAGATTATCGGCCAGTGTTGATGACGTCATCCATGTGCCCCTGCTACTATTGGATCAATACAAGCCAAGCAGCTGTACTTAGAATCCTATTGGTTGATTATAGCTTCGACCCATGTTGTACAGAAGCGGGCTCTTTGGCAGCCCACTTGGGGCCCCTCCTGTCTCCTAGGAGCGATTCGTACCCCCCAGTAAATTTCCCTAGTCAGCCTCCCCTGTTCCTTGGACTTCGGGGAATGCAAACTTGGCATATTAACCTGACAAGTTGGAAGTTACACACTTTTTCCCCTGTATCACCAGGACTCGGACGCTGAGGCAGGAAATTCCAGCCCAGGTCGAACTATACAACGAGACCCTACCCCGCCAAAGCAAGACGGCAGAGAAGGTTTTGTGTTTTTTTACTGCTGTCTGTGGCACCCGGAAGCATGTTCCCAGTTGTTCAATAAATATTTGTCAAATGAGTGAGTTATGTGCATTTGGGGACCCCAGTTCTGGGAGTCGAGGGTCCCCCATGCCAGCTGAAAGGGGGTTGTTTGGTCCAATTTTTGCCAAGGGCCAGGGATCCTGGGAAAGGCAGTGTGTCTTCCTGGGAGGCGGGCTGCTGTACAGAAGCAGCGCTGCCTGCTTCACACAGTTCTGCGCTGTCCCAGCTGTGACCCCCGCATGTCACACAGCGTCCCCGGGGCCTGTCCTGCTCCTCCTCTGCTGTCTCCCGCAGCTACGGTTCGCAGGCTGCTGATCCGCGACTTCTGGGTGCTTGGAGCCTTTGAGAACCCTGGGTGGGGGACAGAGGCAGCCTGGGAGGGAGAGGCGGGTACTTCTCACCCCTCTGCCTCAGGGGATCTCAGCAGAGAAGGCAGCGGGGTTCATCCCCTTCCACACAGGTCTGCACCCAGTTCTGTCGCCTGCCCACTCCATCCCACAAGCCCTAGTATGGTGGTAGCTTCCTGCAGTTGCTGTTCTTTCCTCACTTTTGCTCTTTGTCACATTGGGTGTTGTTTTGTTTTATTTTATTTATTTCTTTGTTTATTTTTTGAGACAGAGTCTCTCTCTCTCCTTTTTTTTTTTTTTTTTCTTTTTGAGACAGGGTCTTGCTATGCAGTTCAGACTGGACTTAAGCTCACTTTGTAGCCCAGGCTGGTCTCGAACTCCCAATGATCCTCCTGCCTCAGTCTCCAAAGTGCTGGGATTACAGGCATGCGCCACCATGCCCAGATTGAGACAGGTTCTCACTATGTAGCCCAGGCTGGCCTCGAACTCCCAGCAATCCTCCTGCCTCAGCCTCCCAAGTGCTGGGTTTAAAGGCGTGAGCCACCATGGCCTCAATTCTTTATCGGATACTGCCATCATCTTCCCTGTGCTTGAGGTGGAAACTGTGGCCACTTAACTCACCACCGGTCCCATCTCTCACAGAAATGAACAGACCAGTCCCAAATTCTGAGCCCGCCTTCCTGACTGGCCCAGCCACATTCTGAAGTCCACCCTGGCTCTTGTGCCTCTGATGCTAGGTCCTCCTTGCCCCTGTCTTCCCCTCCTCAGGCACCCAGCCAGCAGCCCCAGCCAGCCTTCACCCTGGTACAAACTGTCCTTTGGCTGGTGGCCCTGTCCGAGCTGCCTGCCACCTGCTGAGCGGCTTCTCACAGTGACCAGGCTGGCCCTGGCCCCAGCCTTAGTGCTACAGCAAGGGACACTTCTCCGGCCCTGCGGCTTATCTGAGTAGGTTGGCTGGAAGGGCAGGTCGCGAATCTATCGATTCTTCTCCCTGCGACAGAGACAGATCTGGTGGCATTTTCCACAGGCCCTTGTGTGGGTGGCGTGGGTGGTGTGGCCTGGCCTCTCCCCAGCACGTCTGTGGGCTCCCGCCCCAAATACCCTTCCACATCGCTTGGCTGATCAGTGGCTGGAATCTGGACTCCTCCAAAGGACACTGTGTACAACTTGGGGTGCAGGTCGTTCCCTCTGGATTCTGGGGCACAGGGCTGCCCGGCCCCACAGGCCTGCATATTCTCTGGGGAGGGGTGGTCTTGGGGACATTCTTGGCCACAGGGCTCCTGCCTGCCAGCTGTCCAACTCCAGGGAGCGCCGCTCCCTTGGCAGCCCAGCCGAGAGTAGGGTCAGCCTGGGCTGAGCGGCTGGGGCCCCAATTCCCAGAAGGAGCAGGAAGGACCCACCTGTCTATACAATAGACAAAGGTGGCGCCAGCCCAAGGAGCCATCAGCAGGTGAGCAAGTAAACAAAATATAACACAATGGGATATTATTTGGTGATTAGAAGGAATGAAGTTCCCATACATGCTCAGCATGCGGAGGAATACTGGAACCGGTGCAGAGGCAAAAGAACCAGACAAGGCCACTGACTATTATTCCATTCACTTGAAATCTGCATAATCCCCCAGGCGTGGTGTCCCTCACCTTTAATATTAGCCCTCTGGGAGGCCGAGGCAGGAGGACTGCAAGTTTGAGCCCATCCTAGGCAATTTAGAGGGGCCCTGTTTCAAGATAAAAAATAAAAAAAAGTGTCCAGGCTCTGTGGCATAGGCCTGTAATCCTAGCACTCAGGAGGCTGAGGCAGCAGGGTTGCTAAGAGTTCAAGGCCAGCCTGTGCTACATAGGGAGTTCAAGGGCAGCCTGGACTACATAGCAAGACCCTGACTGAAAAAAAAATAAAATAAAATAAAAAAATAAAAACATAAAAAAAGGGCTGAAGACACAGTTCAGTGTGAAGGCCCTGGGTACCCTCCCACAGCCCTGTACTATCCAGAATAGATAGGTAGGTCTATAGAGGCAGAAATACAGATTAATGATAGAAGGGAGAAGAGAAAAGTGAGGGTATAGGATTTCTTTTTGGGATGACAAAATTGTTTTAAAACTGAAGGTCCAGCAGAGTGTGGTGGTGCACGCCTGTAATCCCAGCACTCAGGAGGCTGAGGCAGGAGGATCGTTGCGAGTTGGAGACCAGCCTGGGCTATAAAGTGAGCTCAAAGCCAGCCTGAACTGCATAGTGAGTCCCTGTCTCAAAAAGACAAAAAACAAAACCCCCTGGAGGTCGCATCTCACTGTGACTAGAATAAGAACCATTCAATTGTACAATTTAAATGAGTAAAGGGTATGACATGTGAATTATATCTCTATAGTTTGTTTTTCTTCCGGGACCAGGAACCGAACTCATGACCTTGAGCTTGCCTGGCAGGCGCTTTTGCCGCTGAGCTAAATCCCCAGCCCTGTGAATTATATATCAATATAGCCGTTTTCATTTTTATGCTTTTGTTTTCTGAGGCAGAGCCTTGCTATATATTCCAGGCTGGCCCTAAACTGACCACGTAGCCCCGACTGGACTCAAACTCACACCTATCCTGAGTGTTGTGATTCCAGGCGTGCTCCGCCTCGCCCCGGCAGTAAACGTCTCCCGTGCAGAATGGGCGCCCTCTAGAGGATCTCAGATTTCCAGAAAGAGCCACAGACCAGTTTTGTTTGAGACAGGGTCTTACTATACGGCTCAAACTGGCCTTGGGCTCCTGATCCTCCTGCCTCAGCCTCCAGAGTGCTAGGGTTACAAGCTTACAAACCACGCTCCCAGCCCCACTTTGTTTCCACATCTGTAAGCACCCGAGAGACTCCAGGAGAGGTGACTGCGTGGTCGGCAGTGTCTAGTTATCTTCTCTGCTGTGCCCGGCATTGAAGCCAGGGCTTGGTCTGCCACTGAGCTGCACCCCAGCCCCTGTTTACCTTTGTACTGAAGTGTAAATACATGGAAAAGTAGATGTATCATCAGTGCATAGCTCCAGAAATTGTCACAAACTGAACACAACTTTTATGTGAGAACTCACACACTGGAACTGTCTTTCCTGGGACCTTGGTCAAATGTTTACATTTAGCTGGGTGTGGTGGTGCACACCTGGAATCCCAGCACTCAGGAGGCTGAGGCAGGAGGACTGCCCGAGTTCAAGGCCAGCCTGAAGGACAAAGTGAGATCCTGTCTCTTTAAAAAAAAAAAAAAAAAAGAGAGAGAGAAAAGAAAAGAAAAAAAAAGAAGAATATCCTTGTCACGGAGAGTTCCAGGGGACAGAACTGCTCTTGGGGATGAGCTTTGACCTCTAGCCTCCATCCCTTTTGGTCCTTTTTTTTTTTTTTTTT
>NW_004955482.1:6698233-6710527 GCF_000276665.1 Chinchilla lanigera | reverse complement strand
GGCGGCGTGGTCTCTCTATGCAGTTCAGGCTGGACTTGAGCTCACTTTGTAGCCCAGGCTGGTCTCGAACTCACAATGATCCTCCTGCCTCAGCCTCCTGAGTGCTGGGATTACAGGCGTGTGCCACCACACCTGGCAGGTTTTTTTTGGGGGGGTACGGGGAATAGAACTCATGACCTCAGGCTTGCCAGTCCATCTCTTTACTAGAAAGTTTTCCTCTGCTTCTTTTTCTGCCTCCGAGCTTTTTTTTTTTTTTTTTTTTTTGGTACTGGGAATCGAACTCAGAACCTTGCGCTTGCCAGGCAGGCAGGCGCTTATGCCGCTGAGCTATATCACCGGCCCTGAACTTCTTTCTTAAAAAATACTGTGGTCAGCAGAACACTCCGTGAGAAGCAAACATACTGTTTTCAGGAATAAACCAATGGAGAATACAGTGTTTGAAAACAGTATTGCTGCACAAGGCAAGAAAACAAATAAATCATCCCAAGGAAGAAGGCACCGCTTCAGTAGCAATTAAAGAAAAAACTGCAAAACCATTACATACCCTCTAGCCTAGGCAGAGTGTGTAGAAGTGACGGACTGTGACACTGGCTACACTGTGTGCTGAGACACCATGACACACTGCCGGTCAGTCAGCCCTGCAATTAGGTAAATTCTTCCACAAAAACATCTCAGCCAGGTGTGGTAACAAAAGGCCAGCACTCTGGCAGGCTGAGGCAGGAGGATCTTGAATTTAACCTCAGAGTGAGCAACTTAGTGACTTACCAAGAGCTCGTCTCAAAATAAAAAAAAAATTAAGAAGTGTTGGGAATATAGCTAAGTATGAAGGTAAAATCCAAAAAAAAAAAAAAAAAAAGCACCACTTAGTGACCACTCTTTATTCAATACATAGCTGGTATTGTTAATGAAGTCTGGGGCAAAAACGCTGGCTGTGGGCCAGCAGACTAGGATTGGCCACCTGCCACCAAACACCAGTCCTGGAGATGGGGTCTCTAACTCTGGGGAAAACAGACAAAAGCCTTCGCGATCTGTCTTCCAGGGGCCGTCAGAAGCTCTGGGATTTTATAGAAAATGACCGCAAAGGGATTGGCAGAGTGCCCCCATCCCACTGGTGATTGCTGTGTCAGCCCTGGACCTGGGCGGTTCTGGCCCGGAGGGGTGGGAGAAGAGTGCTCTGGGGCGTCGTCCCCTGGGGATGGAACAGCCTTATGCTCCTAGGTCCCCCCGCCCCACCAGTGATCGAACTCACGACCTTGCCAGGCAGGCGCTGTGCCGCTGAGCTAAAGCCCCAGCCCCTAGCCCTGTGCTCCTAGGGAAGAACTGCCCTTCCAGGCCCAGCCAGCCTGTCTCTCTTGGGGTAGTTCCGGTCCCTCGTCCTAAAGATGTCTACTGACCAGACCGACACTCTTTGAATCAAAGATGCCTACAGAGCGCAGCTCAGAGGGAAAGTTAGACAAGCAGAAGCAGAGAGGGACCAAAGGAGCAACCAAAGCAGTGACTGGGGCTCCTTCCCTGAGCCATAGGACTGCACACGTCTCAGACGCTGCCTCCCCAACGCTGTCCTGTTATTTATTTTAAAATTTCGTTTTTATTTATTTTTGGACTTTTTTGAGACAAGGACTTGCTATGTAGTTCAAGGTGGCCTTGAACACACTATGTAACCCAAGGTGGTCTTGAATGGGTAGTGATCCTCCTGCCTCAGCCTCCTGAGTGCTGGAATTACAGGCATGCACCACTATGAACAGCTAAATTTTATTTTTCTTAGCCCGTGTTTGCTGTACATAATGATTACATTCATTGTGGGGATTCGATACCAGAATGTAACACATTTTAACTCTCCTTACTTCCCCCTCCCCTAACATTAGTATTTTTAAAAGTTTTGCTTCTCACTATAACATGAGGCTGGTAGGTATTTTAAAGATCAGGACCAGGTGTGGTGGCGGACGCCTGTATCCCAGCACTTGGGAGGCTGAGGCACAAGGATTGCCATGAGTTTGACGCCATCCTGGGCTACATAATGTGTTCAAGTCCAGCCCGAACTACATAGCTATACCCTGTTGCAAAAAATAAAAATCTGCACTTTCAGGTTCACCAATGTCAGGTGACCTCTGTCGAGAAGGAGCCAAGGTTTTGGTCCCAAAGTTCTTGACGTGGGAAGACTACATTCCCTCTTACTGCACAGAATTACCTCTAAGGGACTAGTACAATGGGTAGAGGAAGACATTTTTGTGAAAATACACACATGAATGTAATTGTTACACGTTATTATATAAGGAAAAACTGCAGAATGCCTGCAGGAACCAATGTAGATTGGGCCAGGCACACAGGGGACACTCAATGTTTAATATAAAAAAGAATTCTGCTGTACCTATATCCAGCAATACTATATTGCATACTTAAAATCTTACCAAGGGTGTAGATCTGTTAAATGTTTTTATCACAATAAAGTAAAATTATATAAAACAATGCTAGATGTGGTGGGCCATGCCTGTAATCCCAGCAATCGGGTAGGCTGAGGCAAGAGGATCACAAGTTTGAACCCAGCCTGGGCAATTTAAGGACTTAGCGAGACCTTGTCTCAAAAAACAAAAAAGGGTTAGAGACGTAGCTCATTGCAAAGGTCCTATGTTCGATCTCCAGTACCACAAAAACAAAACAAAACAAAAAGCATATATATATATACAGAGTCCGCCAAAAAACGTATGTACACTTGAGGAAAAGAAAAATATTATGATGTTTTTTTCAACAGATGGTGATACCCTCGTATGGGGGACCCTAGAGGATGTCATCCGCGGCAGAACACCCACCAGATTCCTGGACCTTCGGAAGAAATTGAAAATGTACATGCAGGTTAGCCATGGTGGCACACGCCTGTAATCCCAGCACTAGGGAGGCTGAGGCAGGAGGATCATTGCGAGTTTGAGGCCAGCCTGGGCTACAAGGTAAGCTCAAGGCCAGCCTGAACTGCATGGTGAGACCCTGAATCAAAAAGACCAAAAAAAAAAAAAAAAAGGAAGAAACAAAATGTATGTGCAACAATCTCAGTGACCAAGGTTAGCCCAGCAGCAGTTTGCTGTACTAATAAACCTCTGGAAGCGAATGATCACCACTGTGAGCGCCTCTTGTCATTGTAGAGCCCAGAGGTAACTCCTATTAATTTCATGATGTCTCAATAAATGTAGTATTAAAATATTTATACAAGTTTTTCTTTTTCTGAAGCGTGTACACTTTTTTTAGCGGACTCTGTGTGTGTGGGTGTAAGTCAGAGTCTCCAGCTCTGGACCTTTAAAAAAGCCAGAGGCGGGTAAAGAAAGAAACGAGGCGGGTTTTTCGAGGCTGACGTCGTGAGCTTCTTGCCGTATTTAAATGAACATGCGCACAGCCCCGTTCCTGTACTCCTCCTCCCCGTTCCTGTACTCCTACCCCGTACGCCTGCGCCAGTTGACGGACCGGCAAGCTCTCTGCTCCGCCCACCTGGTGGGCGGAGATACTCGCGTGAGTTCGGAGAACCCGCATTCTTCCGTTCATTAAACAGTTTTCCCCTGTGCACATGCGCAGACCTCAACGCTAGACGGAGATTCCTGACTGGCTGGTGGAGTTGCGCCTGCGCCCTGACCATCCTTGCCGGAAGTGGGCGGGATGCGTTACAGGGCCGAAAGGGCGGAGCGGGAGGCTTCCGCAGAGCGCATGTTATAGAGGGTGAGGACGGCAAACGTCAGCCTCTCCGCGTTACGTACTAAACCTTCCAACTTGAAGACTCCAGTGAAAACGCAGAGAATTTACTTTTCGATTTTTTTGTTGAGACAGGTTCTCACTATGTAGTCCAAGGTGGCCTTAAATTCACTATGTAGCCCAGGCTGGCCTCGAATCGTGGTAATCCTCCTGCCTCAGCCTCCTTAGTGCTGGGATTACAGGCGTGTACCACCACTCCCGGCTTCTTTTTATTTTTTATTTTGATATAGGTCCTCTCTAAATTGCCCTGGCCGGCTCGAGGTTGAGATCCTCTGTCTCAGTCTCAGGAGTGCCTCGCTGTGCCTGGCAGTTTCTATTTAAATAACACTTTCAGCGCACATGCGGGCAAGCAGTCTTGAAGTCCTCTAGGCACGAGGATAAAGAACATTAAAGTGGGGGAAAGTTTCCCTGTCCCTAAAACCTTTATTTTAACACACGGAGACAAAAATAATTTGGGAAACTTTTTTAAAATCTAAAAGTAAAAACTGGTAGGGGTGATGAACGCCTGTAATTCTAGCACTCGGGAGGCTGAGGAAGGAGGGTCGCTGCGAGTGAGGCCAGCCTGAACTGCCTCAAGATAAATAGTAAATAATAAAAGTAAAAAGGACTGAGGGAGAAAAAGGTTTTCATCTACATGTACACATGGTTCATGGGAAATTTTAAAATGAGAACCAGAAAAGAAGAAAGCCTGCAGAGTTGTGTGGTTCTTGTCAGCAAGGTTGCAAGTGCTTTGAAGTCCTGGCACGTGCGCATTAGCTGGGACTCGTAAGCAGTTAGGAGAGCAGGTTGTGGCCTACTAGGTGAGGGGAGGCTCAGGTGACTGTCATTCTGCCTCTGCCTAGACGGACTTCCCAGAACACTACTGCACAGTTAGCTATGGGACCGGCCTGGGCTCAATCATGACCCTGTAGGGTTGCTCCGAGGATGTCTTGGCCAAACACTAGGATGACATACAAGAGCGTGGGAAACCCAGCTTGGTGGTGTACATCTGTAATTCCCAGCACTCTGGCAGGCTGAGGCAGGAGGATCTCAAGTTGGGCAATTTAGGGAAAAACCCATCTCAAAAAAAAAAATTTTTTTTTTTTTTTTTTTGGTTTGATTTGAGACAAATTCTGCCTATGTAGTTCAGGCTGGCTTTGAACTCACTATGTAGTCCCGGCGGGCCTCTAACTTGTGGCGATCCTCCTGCTACAGCCTGCCACATCCTGGTATTACAGCAGTGAATCACCATGCCTGACTCTCAAAATAAAAAATTTTAAAAGGGCTAGGAAAAAAAAATAAAAAATAAAAAAAAATAAAAAATAAAAGGGCTAGGAATGTTGCTCCATTTAAAGGCCCCAAGTTCAATCCCATTACCAGCCAAAGAAAAAAATTTTGTGGGCAATAAGATACTGTCTTGGGTTCCTAGTCTCAAGTTCGTTCTTGCTTGCTTTTTTTTTTGGTTTAGTATTTGAGACAGGGTTGCGCTACATAGTTAAAGCAGGCTTTAACCTCACTATGTAGCCCACCTGGCCTTGTACTTGTAGCAACCCTCCTGCCTCAGCCTCCCAATGCTGGGATCACTGCACCATGCCCAGCAGTTATTACTTTTTGATGCTGAGTTTCATCTTCTCAGAAACACACAATAATCACGTTTACCTCTCAGAGTTCTTAGGAGGACTCAACAAAATGGCCTTTGCGAAAACGTGCTATGAACACTGAGCTGCTGCTTGACTGAAGGATGTGGAAAATGTCCCAGGTAACATTTGCCCTCTTTCAAACACGGGACTGCCTGAGCTGACTGCAGGTCTTCCAGGTGCTCTCTATTCTGCAACCAGCAGTTCCCTTCCCAGTGCAAACTCACCCACAGGCTGCTTTCAGGAAACACACTTTTTTTTTTTTTGTCTTTTTGAGACAGAGTCTCGCTATGCAGTTCAGGCTGGCCTTGAGCTCACTTTGTAGCCCAGGCTTGCCTCGAACTCTCAACAGTCCTCCTGCTTCAGCCTCCCAAGTGCTGGGATTACAGGCGTGCACCACCATGCCTGGCAGGAAACACACTTTGATTGGTTTTCTTTCTTTTTTTCTTTCTTTCCTTCTTTCTTTTCTTTCTTCCTTCCTTCCTTCCTTCCTTCCTTCCTTTCTTTCTTTCTTTCTTTTTCTTTCTTTCTTTCTTTCTTCCTTTCTTTCTTTCTTTCTTTCTTTCTTTCTTTCTTTCTTTCTTTCTTTCTTTCTTTTCTTTCTTTCTTTCTTTCTTTCTTTCTTTCTTTTCTTTCTTTCTTTCTTTCTTTCTTTCTTTCTTTCTTTCTTTCTTTCTTTCTTTTTTTGTCTTTTTGAGACAGGGTCTTGCTATGTAGTTCAGGCTAGCCTTGAGCTCAGTTTGTAGCCCAGGCTGGTCTTGAACTCACAATGATCTTCCTGCCTCAGCCTTCCGAGTGCTGGGATTACAGGTGTGTGCCACCACACCTGGTTTGATTGGTTTTAAACCATCAATCAAATGAAATTTGCTTGTCATTCAAGACTAGTGCAAGCCAGGTGTGGTGGCACATGCATAAGACCTCAGCACTCACAGGCTGAGGCAGCAGGATTACCATGAGTTTGAGACCAGCCTGAGCTACATAAGCAAGTTCAAGGTCAGCCTGAACTAAATAGCAAGACCCTGTTTCAAACAAAACAAATTATTTCTCTCAGTTTCTTGTTTGTGCTGACCTTTGCTTTTTGTTTTTGTTTTTTTGAGGCAGGGTCTCACTATATAGTTCAGGCTAGCCTTGAACTCACTGTGTAGTCCAAACTCACCTTAGGCTGGCAGCAATCCTCCTGCCTCAGCTTTCTGACTGCTGGGATTACAGGCACCTGCCACCATGCCCTGGTATTGTTTGTTGATTTGGAAAGCAAGTCATTTTCCTTATTAAGCATGAATGAAACTGAAGTATTTTTTTCCTATACAGTCATATTAACTGGCTCTTCTGTGACGGTCTTCAGGTAAGGGGAAAATATAGTATTAAATAATAGATTGTTGAATGAACCTTTTTGCCTTTTTGGTGGAGGAAATAGAAAAATTCAAGGTATGACCAGCAGGTGGCACAATGATATTAGCTTTAATTTTCTGCCCCCAAAGTAAAGCAAAGAAAACAGAAAAAGCCACATTACCTCCTCACTGGAAAAAATTTCTTGTTAATTTTCCAATTTTTTTTTTTTGTGTGTGTGTGTGGTACCAGGGATCGAACTCAGGACCTTGCGCTTGCCAGGCAGGCGCTTGTGCCACTGAGCTAAGTCCCCAGCCCTAATTTTCCAAATTTTTCTATGTCTAGCATTAGACAAAAGAACTTGGTAAACATGGCTTAACTGTGGAACAGTTAGACAATTCTTCAAATGCACTGAATAAAGTTAAAAACAAAGACATCGGCTTTGTCTCTCTGCAGTGGGATTTTTGCTTCAAAATAATGGGTTTATGCTGGGGATATAGCTCAGCGGCACAAGTGCCTGCCTGGCAAGCTCAAGGTCCTGGGTTCAATTTCTGGTACAAATAAAAAATCAATAAAAATGATGGGTTTAACCAGGCATGGTGGTGCAAGCCTGTAATCCCAGAACTTGGGAAGCTGAAGCAGGAGGGTCCCCATGAGTTCAAGGCAAGCCTGGGCTACAGAGTGAACTCAAGACCAGCCTGAAGTACATAGTGAGACTTGTCTCAAGCAGCAATACATATACAGGGGGTGGGGTTGTAGCTCAGTGTGAAGGCTCTGAGGCTAATCCTCAGTGCCACACCAATGAAAAGACATTAAAATGTGTCCACAGAATTAGTAAAGGGTCACCTTTCTCATTTCCCCTCTCGTTATGTTTACTTGGGGTAAGCAAAGCAAGGTGTCAACCCTGGGGAGAGGGCCGGGGATATAATTCAGTGGCATAAATGCCTGCCTGACAAGCACGAGGTTCTGAGTTTGACTCCCCATACCAAAAAACAAAAACAAAAAAAAAACAACCCTGGGGAGAGGACATGGTGTGGGTGGAAGATTGTCCCATGTCAGGGGTGGTGATTGGGTAAGCAAATTGCTACAGGTAAGTGACTCATGCAATCCCATTTGAGAAGGCAGAAGAGAGTAGCAAATAGGAAGAAAGGTAGAAATTAGAATGAACACTATGAATCGGAAGTGGATATTGGTGTGGTTTTATATTTATTTTATTTTATTTATTTATTTATTTAGTCTTTTTGAGACAGGGTCTCGCTAGCAGTTCAGGCTGGCCTTGAGCTCACTTTGTATCCCAGGCTGATCTTGAACTCATACCTATCCTCCTGCCTTAGCCTCCCAAGTTCTGGGATGTGCCCCCACGCCTGGCTTTTTAATTTTTTTTTGAGACAGAATCTCACTAGGTAGCACAGTCTGGTCTCAAACTCACAGTGATGTGGTGGTGCATGCCTGTAATCCCAGCACTTGGGAGGCTGAGGCAGGAAGATTGTCTCAAGTTCAAGGCCAGCCTGGGCTACAAAGTGAGTTCAAGGCCAGCCTGAGCTGCATAGCGAGACCCTGTCTCAAAAAGACCAACAAAAAACCAAAAACCAAAAACCAAAACCAAAAATAAACCTGAGGGGCTGGGGATTTAGCTCAGCGGCGCAGCGCCTGCCTGGCCGGCACAAGGTTGTGAATTCAATTCCCGGTACCAGAAAAAAAAAAAAAAACCCACAAAAACAAAAAACAAATAACAACAACAAAAGACCAACAAAACAAAACAAAAACAAACCAACCAACCCCCCCCACATATGCGTCATGCATCTGCGTGTTCATGCACACACATTTACAGCCATGCACACATGTACACACATGCAGTCACTAACTAGCCCGAAATGGCCTGGCCTGTGATGCCGCCCCAATGCCACACACCTGTAGAACCCACAGCCTGGTTTCTTCACACCACTGGCCAGTGATGGAAGCAGTGTCCCCTCCAGGACAGCTGCTTCCAGAGCTGGGACTCGGAAAGCACAAGCTCCACAGGAAACAGCTCCTGACATCAGCAAGGAAGGAAATGCCCGAAGCATGAAGGAGCCGGGAAGCCCAGAAGCAAATTGCTACAGGTAAGTGACCCGTCCAGTCCCATTGGAGAAGGGAGAGAGAATAGCAAATAGGGAGAAAGGAAGGAGTTAGAATGAACACTGTGAATCGGAAGCGGATATTGGTGTGGTTTATTTTATTTTTTTTATTTTTTGAGACAGAATCTCACTATGTAGCACAGCCTGGCCTCAAACTTTCAAGTGGGTCAGAAACAATGATGCTTTTTTTTTTTCCTTTTTCTTTTATTTTAAAGAGTGAAAGAAGCTGGGAATATAATAACGGGGGGGGGGGGGCTTACCAAATTACAGACAAAGTGGTAGGAAATTATCAATTTTTTTTTTGTCTTGAGACAGGGTCTCCCTACGCAGTTCAGGCTGGCCTTGAGCTCACTTAGTAGCCCAGGCTGGTCTTGAACTCGCAATGATCCTCCTGCCTCAGCCTCCTGCCTCAGCCTCCTCCTGTGCTAGGATTACAGACGTGCGCCACCATGCCCGGATCAATGTGACCATTTCTGTTATATTAAATTTGCCCAATCTTTTATAAGTCGATAACAAATGATCAATATTTGTAATCAGTACGAATCCATTGCTCTTGGTCCACTTATTTCTTACTAAACATGCTTTGACATATTTCCAGGTGCCTGTTCGGTCCCATAATCACCACCAGCAGCCACATGATGTTTCATGGTACAGATGGAAAATGATGCCTAACTGTCCCCTCTTGTGGGGAACCCGAGAGGCATCCAATTAGTGCCAGGTCTGAAAAGTGCTGCTGTAAACATCTCTCTCCAATAGCTTGTCATAGTTTCATAGTCTTCAGGACTTTTTTTTTTTTTTTTTTGGTCTCTTTGAGACAGGGTCTCGCTATGCAGTTCAGGCTGGTTTTGAGCTCACTTGGATTTGAGCTCGAACTCGCAGTGATCCTCCTGCCTCAGCCTTCCAGGTGCTGGGATTATAGTCGTGTGCCACCATACCTGGGTTCAGGACTATTTTGAACAAGACATTCTTAGGAAGTAAATGAAGGAAAATTCCCTGGGATTTTAATGCTGCCTTGGACAGATGCACTTTTGTGTACTTGTGGCCCTGGGTTGTTTTTTGTCTTTTTGGTACTGGGAATCGAACTCAGGACCTTGCTTTTGCCAGGCAGGCACTGTGCTACTGAGCTATATCCCTGGCTCGGCCCTGGGTATTTTGTTACAGGGAATTGAACTCATGACCTCATGTTGGCCAGGCAGGTGCTGTGCCACTGAGCTATGTCCCCTGGCCCTGGCCCTGGGTATTCTGCAGGGCATGCATGACACACCTCCTAGTCGCTGCTGATCCTGGTGAGCCCCTCCCTCGAGCTACACCTTGGCCCCAGCGTGACAGCCCAGAATTCAGGACCTTGGGGCTCTCCTAGCATCTGTGGAATCCTAATCTGCATTGTGCTGAGCATGGTGGCACATGCCTGTAGATCAAGGCAGGATGATGGCCAGTCTGAGCCCACTCTAGGCAACACTGTTACTTAGTGAGACCCCGACTCAAAGTAAAAAAATTTAAAAAGCATTGAGGTTGCTGGGTGTGGTGGCACACACTTGTACTATCAGCACTCAGGAAGCTGAGGCAGGAGGATCACTATAGTTCGAGGCTACTGTGGGCTACACAGTGAGTTCAAGACCAGCCTGAACTACACAGTAAGATCTTGTCAAAAAAAAAAAAAAAAAAAAAAAAAAGATTCTTACTGAACTACACAGTAAGATCTTGTCAAAAAAAAAAAAAAAAAAAGAATTTTTGTAAACATACACAGTAAGATCTTGTCAAAAAAAAAAAAAAAAAGATTGGGGGTGTAGCTCAGCACATACGCCCTGTATTCATTCCTTAGTACTGAAAAAAAATCTGCATTTTAACAAGATCCCCAGGAGACAGGTACATTAAATAAACATTGGAGAATGCATGCCCTAGAGTACAGACAGTCTGTGACTTTCTATGGTTGGATTTGAGATTGTTTGTGAGACAAGATCTAACTACATAGTTCAGGTTGGCCTTGAGGTCATGGTGATTCTCCTGTCTCAGCCTTCTGAGTGCTGGGATTACAGCCCTGCAGCACAGCACCTGGCTGGGATTTTGGTATTTTCAACCTGGGGGGGTTAATTGGGATATACACTCACTATCAGTGGATGAGCACCTGTACTTCGCTGTCAAGTAGGAGTCCTGAAGCTCCTTCCTCGGGAGATGGTTTGAAGACCCCCTGCACACGTGAGACTGGAGAGGTGTGGCCTCTGTAGTGTTCACTACTGTGTGACTCAGCGGCTGGGAAGCGCTAGGCTGGCTGTCCCCAGGCCGGGGAGATGTGTCTGTGGCTGCTGGACGGGGTGGGGAGGAGTCTGCAAGGTGTTTTCAATGATCCGTCACTGTAATGGTTTGGGGCATATTTTGCAGGAGAGAACAATATAATACAGGACACTTGGTTTATAAGAGTATTTATAATAGTCACCCAAAGAATGATATACAAGAGAGTGCAGGAAATCTGTCCACACACTAAGACCAAGGACTCCAGCTGAGGGCCTGGATCCCACAATAATGTCCTGCATGAGTCCAGCTGAAGACCTAGAGCTCATAATAATGTCTCATGCAGGCCTGTTTCATGGGTCTGTGCTGGGAAGGCCCAAAGGCTCAGAGGTCAGTGGTGGGATCTAGAAAGTCTGTGCCAGCGGGCTGAGGGATCTGTGTTAGCGGGCTGAGGGATCTGCACTGGAGCCAGGAAGTGACAGCAAAGTAAGAATCAGAGCTCCCCTGAAAGGTACCACTAGCTTCCTCAGCAATAGGGCGGTCCTGAGCTCCTCCAACGATCAGAAAAGTAAAGTTCCCATCAGGGAAGCCAACGTGACAAGCTTCTCCAGGAGCCTGAGCTGTGCACCGCCTTCCCCTCCGGAGCCAGGAATTGATTCTCGGAGTGAGGACCAGAGCTCCCCTAAAGTGAACTGAAGCCATTCTCAGTGCCAACAAGAGTTCCTTGGAGGATGAAAACAGACGAGTTCATCAGGAAAGCCAGCAGGATGAGCTCCTCCAACAGACCCAACAGCTCCTTACAGCTTCTACCAGCTCCAACAGCCTCTCTCAGCTCCCAACAGCCTCCTTCTTCTTCTCCAGGTCTGCCTGTTATGCTGCTGGCAACAGTCCCCAGTGGGCCTCCTACACCCAGGGCCACGCTTACTCAGCTCCGCTGGGGGTTGTAAGTTGACCACCAGCTGTCAGTCTACTACAGTTACTATCAAGGCCGTAAGAAGCGTCTGGTCCAGTTGCTCGCCAGGTTTGTAGCTCTGGCGATGAGTCTGCGTGCTTGGGATAGGAATGGGGCCAGGGCCACCAGGCAGGGGGGACACTTTCTGAACCTATGAGGTCATTCTGATGGGGTAGGCAGTGCCACCTATGGGTCTCTCCTTGTAGCCCAGGATGGCCACAAACTTGCAGAACTTCTGAGGGAACTGGGGAACTGGGCTTCTCTCTCTCTTTCTCTCTCTCTCTCTCTCTCTCTCTCTCTCTCTCTCTCTCTCTCTCTCTCT
>NW_004955482.1:6689622-6691928 GCF_000276665.1 Chinchilla lanigera | reverse complement strand
GGCCGGCGAGCTGGGCGCGGGCGCTGGGTGCTGGTGGCTGGCCGGGCCCCCTGCGGGAGCAGCCGCCGCCTTGCGCCGCAGCACCATGTCTGAGCAGCTGGAGCGCTGCGAGCGCGAGTGGCACGAGATGGAGGGGGAATTTCAGGAACTGCAGGTAAGGCCGGGCCACCTGGTCCCGCAACTCTGCCACCTGCGGGGCAGCGCCTCCGCCTTCCAGCCGTGCCCGGCCCGGCTCTGCCCCGTGGGTGGGGCGCTCGGGGCCCGGGTGCTCCCGGCCGGGCCCTGGGCGCTGGCGGCTGGCGCGGACCCGGTGCCTTGCGTCTTGCAGCGCCTCAGCGCCTCCCCTTGGGGCGCGCGCTCGCAGCCCCCCGCTCCCTCGCCGCTCTCGCCCGTCTTTGCACCGCGCTTCTCCCGCTGCAGAAAGTTGCCCTGTGGCCTCTGAGGGTCGGTTCCGAATGTGTCCTCGTAGGGGAAGCCTGAGGGGGTGGAAGGTGCCGGGGCTGGGAGAACACCCCGCCTCTACTGCGGGGACCCTCAACCCTGCGCCCGAGTCTCTTCCTGACAGCTCACCTCGGGCCCTGCTGGCAGAGCAGTGGCTCCTGCAGCTGCAGCGTGGAAGCTGTGCCTAGGAACCGCTCACCTTGAACCCCAGGCAGTGCTTGGGGGTTAGGGACCCTTAGTTCCGGCTGGGGGGGAGCCCTGGTGTGCTGCCGCCCCTCCGAGCTGAGTGGCCTCGTGAGGGGCATCTGTCAGCCACAGAGCAGAGCCGCCTCCCCCGGGTAGAGGCTGAGCCCTGCCTCGCCGTCCTGGCCCGGGCCTTCCACGGCGCGGGTGGGGCGCGGTGGGGGTGAGAGGCCCGGAGAGGGCGACGTTGCTAGTGGGCGCTGGCAGAGCGGCGCTCCTGATAGGAGGTTCCCAGCGGCATCAGCCACCTACTTTGCCAACTAGAGGCAGCTTGGGAAACCCCGGGCTTGACCAAGCCCTGGGACCCAGGAAGCATTTGGGAGCTGTTTTCTCTGGAGGCTGCGCTGTCTGCCTGAAGTCGCTGGAGCGTCCGCATGTCCCTGTCCGTCCAGCGCGGTCTGCAGTTGGCTTGCCCCGCTGGTGTCCGGCTTAGAGGGGAGGAGGTCACCCCGGATGTCGAGGGTCTTCCCAGATCTGAGGCTGTGGTGCAGGTGGGGGACAGGCAGCCTGGGCCGGCGGGGACTGCTGTTTTGGGAGGGTGCAGGGGACAGGACCATCCTGCCCTTCTCGGCCTGAACAGCGTGTGGGGGTTGGCACCTTGTCCTTCAGATCTAGGGCTTGGGTCCCTCCCACATCCCAGGGGACCCTCTCCTTCCACTCTCTGGAGACGACTTAGCCATTTCTTAGCCTTTGTCCCACTGGGCTCTGAGATCAGGTCCAGTGCAGAGCCACCGAGTGGGTCTCAGGGCCAGGAGTAGGGGAAGAGGAGTGGTTTGTGGGGTGGTATTTTGTTGTAATCCCTTTCCTTGTCCCGCCTGAGACTAGGAGGAGGAGGAGGAGGCGGCTTACTCTTGAGAGCTGTGCAATTAATGCAATTAACAGCAGTTAGCTTGCGTGTCTTGGCAGGCAGAGTCACCGAGGAGTCCTTTGATTTGTTATGTTCCTTTCAGCATGTCAGATGCTCAGGTGTGTCAGAGACAGAGGAGGTGGGAGCTAGGATTTTATCCCTGGTGTGTAGCAAGGGTTGGCTGACCAGAAGCCCTGTCATCTCCAGTGCTGGTCTTTTTTTTTTTTGTCTTTTTTGAGACAGGGTCTTGGTATGCAGTTCAGGTTGGCCTTGAGCTCACTTTGTAGCCCAGTCTGGTCTTGAACTTGCTACGATCCTCCTGCCTCAGCCTCCCGAGTGCTAGCATGACAGGTGTGTGCCACCATGCTGGCTTCCCAGCGCTGTTCTTTAGAGGTGGGAAAGCTGACCTGGAGGCCTGGGTTTGGTGATGCACACCTGTCATCCCAGTACTCTGGGAGCCTGAGGCAGGAGGATCACAAGTTGAAGCATAGCCTGGGGAATTTATTAAGATGCTGTCTCAAAGTAAAAAAGGGCTGGGGATATGGCTAAGTGCAAAGGCCCTGGGTTCAATCTCTAGTACTATAGGGAAAAAAAAAAAGATAATGGGAGGCTGAGGGGGATGAGATAGAGTGCTCTGTGGGGGGCAGGGATTTTGCTGCTTTCAGGCACTGGTGGCCTGTGGCTGAGTCAGAGGCCAGGGACAGTGATGGTAGCCACCTGGGGATCAAGGTTGTAGACTGAGCAAAAGCACATCTTTCTTTTTTTTTTTTTTTTT
>NW_004955482.1:6683720-6689522 GCF_000276665.1 Chinchilla lanigera | reverse complement strand
TGAGACAGGGTCTCACTGTACAGTTCAGGCTGGCCTTGAGCTCACTTTGTAGCCCAGGCTGGCCTCAAACTCATAGTGATCCTCCTGCCTCAGCCGCCTGAGTACTGGGGTTACACGTGTGCACCACCATGTCCAGCTAGATGGCTGGGCTTCTATCAGGGACACAGAGGTACTAGAGTCCAGAGGTCCATGTGAGTCCCCTCCAGCAGTGCGCCTTGCTAACTGCTCAGTGGGGAGGCCAGAGGGAAGCTGTGGAACTGAGTAGAGCTCAGGTGCCTGGTGTCATACAGCCTCAGGAACAGTGCTCATACCAAAGTGTCTGTAAATGGGGCACACTTGTAATCCCAGCACTCAGGAAGCTGAGACAGGAAGATCTCAAGTTTGAGCCCGATCTTGATAATTTAGTGAGGCCCTGTCTCAGAATAGAAAGCAAAAAAAGGGCTGGGGCTCAGAATAGAAATTAAAAAAAAAAAGAACTTAGTTGAAGGTCCTGGATTCAAATCCTGGGAAAACACACACAGACAGGAATAGCTTTAAGATTTCTGAAATAGAAGAAGCAGGAGGAATCAGAGGGAGGAGGAGCAGAAAGAAGAAAAAGGAGAGAAGGAAGCCCTGAGAAATTAAAATTCACAATTTAATCTAACATTCAACCCACGATAAGCAGGCATGTGTACAAGCAAGAAAATCTCATGAGAAAAACAAAGAATAAAATAATCAAAGTAATTACAGTGGCACTACAATTTTCAGACAAGGAAACTTAAAACAGTTATTGCAGTCATAATTCATATACTGGCAAGGTTGAGTAGGGATATGGAAGGTATAGAAAATGCCAAAGTAAAACTTGTAGTTTGCATAGGATTAATGGCAGATTAGGCATTCTAGAAGAACAGATTAGTGAAAGGTCAGACGTAACAGTAGGAATTGTCTGTTTTGGGTGAGTGATTATATAACTATTTGTGAACACACAATGTAGCAGAAGATGCCCCATCCCAGCCAGTATACTTTAGTCTGTGAGTTGCCTGGGAAATAGTTCCGGTTACAGTTCCTGTTACTTTTGTTTCTTAGAAAAGACTGGTCACTGTGACGCACACTGTAAGAACCAATCCCCAATTGACGAGCCATTCTGCCTCTGTGCTTCCTGCTTGCTTGTCCCATGTAAGCCCTAGACCAGGAGAGATCAGGGCCTGAGATTCTGGGAATGATCCCGATCAGTGCTCATCAGCAGAAGTAAATCTGCCTCCGAATCCTGGGTGTTGTTTCAGTGCCTCTGCGTGCCACTGCAACATGAAACCATGTACTGGGAAGAGGGACTTTTGCCGCATGTCAGTTGTACTTCACAAAGCTGACAGGAGGAAACCACTTTGGAATATGATATCTGCAGTTTACTTCAAGATAACACAAGGGGCTGGGAAATGAGTGTGGATGTAGAGGAAACAAAATTGGTCATGGTTTAATTAATTTTTGTTTCTCTTTGAGACAAGGTGTTAGGGTTGATACATTGTGTCAACTTGAGTCTAGAGGCTTGGCTAAGTGACTCAGCAGTTGTACAGCTAGGCCTGTGCAAGAGGAGGGCAGGGAGATGGTGTGGGCGAGGGCGGACAGCCAGCCTACAATAAGGAGGGAAAAGATGCTCCCCCCACCCCCTTTTGCTCTTGCTGCTTTTGCTGTCTTGTGCTGCCTTGAAGTGTTACCCTGTGCCAGCCCACCCTGCCTTGGAGCCAGCTGATTATAGGCTGAAACCTCCACAAACTGTAAGCTAAACAAATCTTTCTTTCCTCAATTCTGGGTGCCAGGTATTTTGTCTCAGCAAGGAGAGAAAAGTAACTGAGACACAAGGTCTTGGTATGTAGTTCAGGGTGGCTTTGACCTCCTCACTATGTAGCCCAAGCTGCCCTTAAACTCTTGTTGATCTTCCTGCCTCTGCCTCCCAAGTGCTGTGATGGCTTTCATGGGTTAATTGTTGAAACTGAGTACTGGGTACAATTCTCTTTATGTATGGATGAACAAAACAAATCCAGAACCAATATATTTTTAGCATTCATGAAGCTGAGGAAGGAGGATTTTGAGTTCAAGGCCAGACTGTCACTTAGTGAGATCTTGTCACAGAAAGCTCAGGAAAACAAACAGAAAACATATAAATATTCCAGGTTGGAATTTTTTTTTTTTTTTTACCGAGAAAGTAAGCATCACCAGAGCAGGAATTTTTGTTTTGTTTTGTTTGTGGCTATATTTTCAAATCTTAGAACAGTGACTGGCACATAGAAGGTACTTAATATTTTTCTTGAGATAGAGTCCCACTGTGAAGTTCAGGCTGGCCTTGAACTCTGTGTAACCCAGGCTGGTATCAAACTCAAGGTGGGTCCTCCTACTTCAGCCTCATGGGTGCTGGGATTACAGGTGTGCTCCACCGTGCCCAACTTCCACATGTATTTTATTTTATTTTATTTTGGGGGGTCTCATTATACAGTTTAGTCTGGCCTTTAACTTACTATATATCCCAGGCTGGCCTTAAACTCATGGTTATCCTCCTGCCTCAGCCTTCCAAGTGCTGGGAATATAGCATGTGCTGCCATGCTGGGCTTGCATATGTATTTTTTTTTGGGGGGGTAGCAGGAATTGAACTCAGGACCTCATGCTTGTCAGGCAGGCGCTGTGGCACTGAGCTAAATCCCCAGGCCCAGCATATGTATTTTTTAAATAGATAAATGAAAGATTTCTTCTTTTCAGTTTTCAGCTCCAGCATTACATTCTGGAAAGTACTTGTCAAAGATAGAAACCAACTGTGTCTGTCAGCCTTCAACTGCTGTGAGAAAATACTTAAGAACAACTTATGAGGAAGGGATGTTTTTGGGTCATGGCTTCTGGGGCTTCAGTTCATGATCAGCCAAGTGTACAGTTTTCAGGCTTGTGGCGAGGTGGAAAGATCATGGTGAAGCTGGGTATGGTGGTGTATACCTGTAATCCTAGTACCTGAGACGCCATGAGTTTGTGTCATGAGTTTGAGGCCAACCTGGGCTACAGAGTGAGTTCAAGGCCAGCTTGGACTATATAGTGAGACCTGTCTCAAAAATCAAACAAACAGGCTGGGCATGGTGGCACACACCTGTAATCCCAGCACTCAGGAGGCTGAGGCAGGAGGATCGTTGCAAGTTCGAGGCCAGCCTGGGCTACAAAGTGAGCTCAAGGCCAGCCTGAACTGCATAGCGAGACCCTGTCTCAAAAAGACCAGCCCCTCCCAAACAAATAAACAAACAAAAAATCATGGTGGAGGCTGGGAGTGGTGGTGCATGCTTGTAATCCCAGCACTCGGGAGGCTGAGGCAGGAGGGTCACTGTGAGTTTGAGGCCAGCCTAGCCTACAAAGTGAGTTCAAGGCCAGCCTGAACTGCATGGAGAAACCTTGTCTCAAAAACAAAAACAAAAAAATCATGTTAGAAAGCGTGGTGGAGAAAAGCTGCTTAGCTCATGGCAGCAGAAAACAGGAAGAGAGTGCCAGGGAGGACAGGGCTGGGGACAAGGCACAGGCTTTGCAGGCCCAGTCCCAGTGGCCCACATCCTCCAGCCAGGCCCCTCCTGACAGAATGGTCAGCTGTGAGCACATCATGGGGTAGCCCACCTGAGGAAGGCAGAACCCCCTGATTCAATCACTTCCCCCAAGCCCAAGCATTCAGTACAGCGAGCTTTTGGGGGCCCTTTGGGTCCACACCCTAACACTGACCTGTATGCACTCAAGGATCCCACCCCTGTACCTAACACCCCAATACAATAAACAGTTTCAGAATCTGATTGCCCCCAGCACACCCCTGAGCTTCGGGACTTCTGGCTTCCTAATTATGAGAGCTCTTTTTTAAGAGTCAGAGATGGGAACCTAATTCACAGCTGGTCATTCATTCGCTCATGGCTAGATCATACTTCTGTTCAGGCTTCAATTAAGAATTATAGTTAGGTCAGGCGTGGTGGTGCACGCCTGTAATCCCAGCACTCAGGAGGCTGAGGCAGGAGGATCACTGCAACTTCAAGGGCAGCCTGGGCTACATAGTGAGTTCAAGGCCAGCTTGGACTACCTCTGAATCTGTGCCTCCAAAAAAACATTAGAGACTTTTCTGTGTGCTTGTTTGCATTTTTCCCACTTAGAATGCCGGAGGGACCTAGAAACCCAAAACAGTGTGCCTTTGCAGTGGAGGTTCTTTAAAGCTCATCCCAGTCACTCAGCAGAGACTCACTGAGGGTCCGCATGCACCCCACACTCTGCAAATCCAGTGACAGGGGTGACTTCCTGTGGTCTCCTGGGGATTATTCACCTGTGCAAGGTGGCATACACAGCTGGCATAAACCAGTCCCTAGCTGGTGATTTGCATGGGGGAGATAGAGCAGGCGGTATGTTTTGTAGTAACACGAAGGGCTGTGAGCTAGGTGTTGGTGCAGGGCTCTGCTCAGAGTGCTGTTCCGGGTTTGCTTGTGTGCGCCAGGAAGATCTGTGGACAATGTAACACCCGGTACCTCAGAATGTGACCTTGTTTGGAAGTAGGGTCTTTGCAATGTCATGAGTTGAGGGTAAGCCACAGTAGAATGTCCCCTACCCACCCTTTTTGATCCTGAGGATTGAACCCAGAGCCTTTGGACTGAGCTACAACCTCAGCCTCTCTCTCTCTTTTTTTTCTTTCTCTCTCTCTTTCTTTCTTTTTCTTTTTTTTTTTTCGGCAGGGTCTCACTAAGCTACCCAGCTTGCTGGACCTTGTGATCCTCCTGCCTCAGCCTCCCAGAGTGCTGTGTTGACAGATGTGTACCACCACACCTGACTTAGTGTTTTCATAGAAAAGAGGACCCACAGGAAGTTATGCAACAGCAGGTCAGAGATGGGAAGAATGCAGCTTCTAGCCAGGGAGCACCCAGGATTGGTGGCCATCAACCCGAGCCATGAGACAGCACAGGAGGATTTCCCCAGTCTCAACGGGAGCAAACCCCTCCCCTTAACTGCAGACTTTTAATCTCCAGGACTGTGAGCAAAATACCTTCCTATTGCTTGGGGGCCCTAGGTACTGAAACATCCAGTCTGAAGGGAGGCTCAGATGAGGCAAAAGAGGCCACCCAGACGAGGGTTTAAGACTACAGTACTCCCCTGGAGGACAGGCCAAGAAAAACCACGGGCTGACGCCTGGTGCAGCAGCGCACCTGCAATCCCAGCACTAGGGAGGCTGAGGCAGGAGGATCGCTGTGAGTTCGAGGCCAGTGTGGGTCACATAGTGAGTTCAAGGCCAGCCTGAGTTGCATAGCAAGACCCTGTCTCAAAATAAAAAAGGCTGCTGGCCAGCAGGACGCGAGTGGGCGCGGAAGTGGTGGCCGCAGCTCCAGGCTGGGCAGCTCGTGCAGGGCTGTGCAGGGGAGGCAACGGGTTTGGGCGACAGAAGCATCTGTCTAGAGTCACCCAGGGTCCTGGAGGACAGGACTCTAGACAGAGTGATCGCAGTGAGGGACAATGACTGTGTGACAATGAGACCTTGCAGCTCTGCCCTCGACTCCCGGGCGCAGCGTGGGAACCGTCACCTACCCACGATCTCCTTTCTTCACCTCCATGCACTCTATCACAATCTAAGGACCCGGAGCTCTGCAAGTGCAGCTGGAGGACAAGCTCCCAGCCTCTCTGAGAAGAGAGAGATCCTGGAGGAGCGGAGGTCCTTCCAGGGGTGCAGCGACAGAGCCCGCCGAGACCCGCCTACCCACACCGCCCTGTGTCGGCTCCCGGTCGGCAGGCGCGGAGCTGCGCGCGCATGCGCGGCTCCGCCTCCGGGCGGGATGGGGCGGG
>NW_004955482.1:6631665-6681280 GCF_000276665.1 Chinchilla lanigera | reverse complement strand
CAGTTCAGGCTGGCCTTGAGCTCACTTTGTAGCCCAGGCTGGTCTTGAACTCACAATGATCCTCCTGCCTCAGCCTCCCGAGTGCTGGGATTACAGGCATGCACGACCAGGCCCGGCTAACAAAAGCACATCTCCACCTCTGTTCCCAGCTAAGGAAGCAGAAGCTCGGCCAGGCTGATTGATAGAACCAAACCTAATTGTTGAAATGTGGGGGGCCCCGCTGTCTCCCCACCTGCTCCCTGCTGTGAAATAGGGGAGCTCTGAGCTGGACGAGTGGAGCTGTGCATGGTGAGTGGGGCGCACACTGGGAGTGGTGCAGACTGTAGTAGGAAACATTTAGCGGGTGACAAGGAGGACATGTGCTTTCGGGTAGGGGTGAGGGTGCTGCACCTAAGAAGGTTAACAATGGGAACGACCCTGCTGGGGATTTAGCTCAGCGGCACATTGCCTGCCTGGCAAGCACAAGGTCATGAGTTGGATTCCAGGTTCTGGAACCCCCCCTGCAAAAAAAAAAAAAAACAAAAAAAAACAAACCAATGGGAAGGACCCTATTTTTGTTGTTGTTTTGTTTCATTTTGGAGACTGGATTTCCCTATGTAGTCAGGCCTTGAGCTCACTATGTAGCCCAGGCAGGCCTCAAACTCACGGTGCTCCTCCTGCCTCAGCCTCCCAAGTGCTGGGATCACAGGCATGCACCACCACACCTGGCTTACAGAGGACTTTTTTTCAGCAGAGCATCCTAGTCTGTCTGGATTTCCCTACATGTGCCCGTGTCTCTCTGACTGGGTGATGCCTTTTTCTCTGCTTTACCTCTCCTGCCCTTGTGAAATGAAGGAAAGAGGAAGTTTAATTCTCAAACCCTGGAGGACCTGAAAGGTCTTTGGAATCTCCCTTCCCCTACAGAAAACCCCAGGGCCAGCCTGGGACTGTTCAGGGGGAAGGGTCACTTTTCTCTGGATTGTGATTCGGGTCTGTCAGCGCCCTGCTGGCCTGTGGGGACAGCTGAGCCTTGTCACCGTGAGGACTTGGTTTTGGCTGATTGGGGCTTTTGGCAAGCTGAGCATTGTTCTGCAGCCGGCACGTGCCTGGCCCCCTGGCCTGGGCTGTGACCCTCGAAGGTCACCACTGTCACATTGGCAGGTGACGTGATGAACAGTTCCTGCCTGCGTCACTGGAAACCTGAGCCTGTCCCTCCCAGCCTAGGACAGAGGTGGCCCAAGGTTCCTTCCCTGGAGCCTGGCCTGGCAGGCCTACGGGGCCTTGTGGGGCTTTATGAAGGCTTGGGTTTTGCTGAAATGGACATCCCTCTGGCTGCTGCGTGCTCGGTTCAGTCCCTGGCATGGCCATACAACAACAACAACAAAAGCACGTCAGGAAGGTGGGCTTTAAGCAGGAAGTTGAGTACTGTTTCATTGAAACACCATATTGGGCCGGGGATTCAGCTCAGTGGCACAGTACCTGCCTGGTAAGCTCAAGGTCCTAAGTTCGATTCTTGTATCAAAAGCAAAACAAAACAAAAACCATATTATCCCATTCTATAGAGGTTAGGTAGGTTACTTAAGGTCACATGGTTCCTAAGTGTTGGAGTCAGGATTCGAACTCAGGCAGCTAAACACCAAAGTCTTAAGCACTGCTCCCTAGGGGCTTCTTTGTTTCTCTTCCATCTTTCTTTTTTCAACTTTTTGAGACAGGGTCTTGCTGTATTATTTAGGCTGACCTTGAATTCACTTGTAGCCTTGGCTGGCCTCAAAACTCAGGGTGATCTTCCTGCCTCAGCCTCTCAAGGGCTAGGATTACAGGGGTGCGCCGCCACACCCAGTGTGGGCTTCTTTCTTTAGACAGGTGGTGTGAAAAGAACACTGGACCAGCATGCAAGATTCCTGGGTTCAGGTCCTAGCTCTGCCACTATCTGATACCTCACCTGAGGCAGGGTATCTTGAAGCTTGAGTTTCCTGACCATGCCATCTTCCTGCCTCAGCCTCCCAGAGTGCTGGGATTAAAGACACAGGCCACTGCGCCCAGCTTTAGTTTATTTATTTATAAAACAAAGGACAAAGGCTGACAATGGTGATAGCAACTGGCAGCAAACCAAGTGATACATGGATGGTCTCATGGCAACTAAACAATCCTCCATCTTACAGATAGGAGATTGAAGCTGAGAGGCTAAGCACTTGGGAGTCATGGAGCCAGAATTATTATTAATAGGAGTAGGTTTTTTTTTTTTTTTTTTTTGGTCTTTTGAGACAGGGTCTCACTACATAGGTCAGCCTGGCCTTGGACTTACTACGTAGCTCAGGCTGGCCTCAAACTCCCAGCAATCCTCCTGCCCCAGCCTCCAGAGAACTGAGATTATAGTTGTGTGCCATTACACCCAGCAATGAGCAGAATTTGAACCCAGGCCTCCTGTCTGACTCAAATGCTTTTTGTTTTCTTAATACAGTGGGTTCAAAAATGATCTTGAGATGCTTAGATTTAGAAGAAAACTATTGAACTTGCTGGATTTCCTCTCATTTGTATAGAACTTTGACACAGTGTGTTGGTCAGGACTCTTAGTTGCAAGTGACAGAAACCCGGGGTTTTAAGCAAAGAAAGTTGATTATTGGCTCATAGGTTGAGAAGCCCAGTGGTGTGTGGCTTCAGGCATGGCTGCATCCAGAAGCGCACCTGTCTTGTGTCTCTCCTGTGACCTCCCCTGGGGCACTCTGCCCTGTTTTGGCACACCTGGCCTCAGGCAGCCCCAGGCCAACATCTTACCAACCTAGCAAAGCAGGCAGACACGTCTCTCCCTCACCTTTTGGTTTCAGCCGGAGTGAGCAGTAGCTCTCATCGCCACAGCTCTGGTCGTGGGATTATCCCTTACCCAGTCACCGCGGTGCTGGGTCATCGGGCCTTGGTCACGTCTGCCTCTGGAGCCCAGGAGCAGGACTTGTGCCGCCCCCGAACGTGCAGTAAGGGTGTCCATGTGTGAATCCTATAAAGAGAAATCAAATACTAGACGTAGAGAGCAGAGAAGGAAGGGGTGCCGGGCAAGCATCTGTTTCGGGGGAGGGGAGTGTAACAGGAATTGTTTGCACCTGTGATTCCCAAACTGTGAGCCAGGGTGCGGCCCACAGAGGCGGAGGGAGCGCTCGGGGCCTGGGGGCTGATTTCACTGAAGTCAGTCTTCAGGGCAGCGCTCACACATACCTCGCCTTTCACAGCTGAGAAACTGACGCACGGAGCGCTCCGCAAACTCAGCTCTTGAGTGGCAGCCTTGGATTTGGGCTCTGGCAGATTCGAGTGACTCAGTCACGTGGGTTCTGGATCCCACGTGTACAGCGTGTGGCTGGGAGCCCTGCCTGTGGGTCTGGGAGATTCTCGGTGCTCTTCCTGCCTCAGCCTCCTGAGTGCTGGGATTACGTCTCACAAGTCTCGACAGGGACGTTGGCTCAGGAGTCCTCAGTGCTGGTGTCTGCACTCGGCCTGTGTTTTTTTTTTTTTTTTTTTTTTCTTTTCCCCCTGGTACCGGGAGTTGAACTCAGGACCTTAACCTTGCCAGGCAGGTGCTGTGCCACTGAGCTAAATCCCCAGTCCCACTCGGCCTGTTTGTGTTAGGAAAGCATCTCAGATGTTCCACAGCCGTGCAGGGAGCTGGAGTCTTCAACCTTACCTTCCCACGGGGCTGCACGTGGGGACTCAGGGGACAGGAGAGGCTGAGCTCTCGGACTCCTCCATCGGAAACTTTCCTGTCAGCAGCCTCCTGCCTGTCAGGGTGCAGTTAGACACATGGGAAGGCCGCTTGGGGCTCCCAGCTCATGTTAGTGTAATGCTTTATTCTTTTCTTTCATCCAAATGCAATCCAGTCTGCATTTTTATAAGTAATACATATCCAGCCAGGCGAGGTGGTGCACGCCTGTAATCCTTGCACTTGGGAGGCTGAGGCAGGAGAATTGCAAATTTCAATCAGTTTGGGCTGCTTAGTGACTTAGTGTGACCCTGTCTCAGTACCAAAAAAGGGCTGAGGGTGGGGAGCTTGGTGTGACAGCTGGGTTCAATCTCCAGTACTGCAAAAAAGAAAAATAAAAGGGGGGGGCAAAGGAAAGAAAAAGGTGGGAAGGTATGCGTCGATACCATGATACCACCGTACCATGTACAAGTGTGAAGGCTTGCAGGGGAAGGATGAAGGCCACACAGCGCCACAGGCTGGCAGGAAGCAGATGGCATGGCCACATCTCCCTGAGGAGAAGGGGTGATCTACAGGTGTGGGAGGGACAGGAGGTGGGGCTGGGGGTGCCTGAGCTTGGAGGGGTCCTCTCCCGGCCAGAGGAGCTGCTGTTGGGAGCTGCGGTGGGTAGTGATGAAGCTGTCCGTGCAGGAGACACCGGCCCGTGCCTGGCTTCTCCTGCCCTTACGTCCTCTGCCCCCGTACCCGTTGGCCAGAGCCAGCTGCGGGGCAGAGAGCAGGGGGTTCAGGAGGGCCGTGCACGGGGACCACAGAGACCCATCTGGTCTGGCCACGGGGTGCAGCAATAATGAGCAGAGCTGGGTGTGGTGGTGCACATCTGTAATCCCAGTCCTTGGGAGGCTGAGGCAGGAGGATCACCACAAGTTCAAGGCCAGCCTGGGCTACAGAGTGAGTTCAGTGCCAGCCTGAACTACACAGGGAGGCCCTGGTTCAGAAAACCAAAATCAAAACAACAACAACAACAACAAAAGCCCCCAAAAATAGCGAATGAAAAGGACCCACTTCTCTGTGGGAACAGGATGGGAATATCTAGGATCAACTTCCTGTGCACTGTTATGACTTAAAGGAAGGTTTGAATGTGGGTGTCAGTGATGGACTTGTCTTTAATTTTTTTTTCTTGAGATAGGATCTCACTGTGTATTCCATCCTGGTTTTAAACTCACTGTGTGGCTCAGGCTGGCCTTGAACTCAGGCAATCCTCCTGCCTCAGCCTCCTAAATGCTGGGATTACAGGTGTGTGCCACCATGCCCAGCCATTGTCTATCTTTTCGATGTGCCTGCAATATTTCATAATAAGCGGTATACCGTCCAAGCACTAATGCAGTGGTACCAAAAGGCTTATAAAGAAAAGTAGTCGGGCAGCTCAGTGTCAGTAGCACTTATGTCCGGAGGACTACCGGAGCGTTGTTCATGGCAGATTGCAGCGGCGTGTTGTGCTTGGCTTCCTGCCCTTGGAAAGGTGTCGTAGCATCTGGCCCGTTGCCGATGGCGTTTTCTGTGTGATTCACCCCTTTCCCCCACAGCTCCCTTTCCAGGAGTTCCATCCAGCATGCTGCAGTCTGACAGGGTGGGGGGGTGAGGGGGCGGCGCCTGCCAGTGAGCCGGATCCTGGGGGCGGGGCTTGCTGGGGCTGCGGAGCGCGTCTCCACTGCTGCTGCTCTCCGTGTGCCCCCAGCGCTTTGGGTTATTTTTAGGTGGGGCACCTTGAGGTGGGCGCCACTCACGTTTAATAAGCCTGCGGAAGAGCTCTGTCTGCGGAGTGGCTGCCGGCTTGGAGTTTGTGTCTCCCACGAGCCAGCACACCGTTGCAGGGCTTAGAAATAAAAGTAACAGTCTAGCAATTAACATTTGTTTTAAATTTTTTTTTGAATTGTTTCTTGAGACAGGGTCTCGCTATGCAGTTCAGGCTGGCCTGGAGCTGACTTTGTAGCCCTGGCTGGCCTTGAACTCGCAACCATCCTCTTGCCTCAGCCTCGGGAGTGTTGGAATTACAGGCGTGCGCCCCCATGCCTGGTTTAACATTTGTTTTAAAAGTTAGAAATTTAAGTCAGATGTGGTAGCACACACCTGTAATCCCAGCACTCAGGAGCCTGAGGCAGGCAGATCCTTGTGAGTTTGAGGCCAGCCAGGGCTCCACAGCAAGACTATCTCAAACAAAAACAAAAACAAAAACAGAACCCCCAAACACGCCAGTATATCCTTCTCCACCACATTCACCAGATCCGGCAACAGGTGACTTGCAGTTCTTCCCTAAAGTCAAAATGACAACAAAAGGTAAATGTTTCAAGTGGATTTAGGACATTGAGGCAGTCGCATTGGCATAACTAGATATGCACGAAAGAGCACTTACAGAACTGCTTCAGAAAGTGGTGAGAGTCAGGTGTGGTGGCCCATGCCTGTAATCCCAGCACTCAGGAGGCTGAGGCAGAAGGATCACCACAGGTTTGATTCTGAAGGCCTGGGCTATATAGGCGGTCCAAGACCAGCCTGGGCTACACAGCAAGACTCTGTCTCAGGAAAACAAAACAACTGAAAGAAAGCGGCAAGAATGATAGAATAAGTGTGTTTGGAGCAAAGGGGAGGGTCTTGAGGGGGGATTAATGGTAATGTGTCTTTTACTGATTTAATCCCTCCCACATTCACCGTATTTTTCGATCACACCGCATGAGTCCAGATACATGAACTGGCGAGAGAGCACAAATGCACCGAGCCTAGGAGGAGAGGGGTGCTGTGCCAGGGTCTGGGAAGGAGGGAAGTGTGGGGTGTGACGCTGACAGCCCAGGTCTGAATGATGGGGTCCTAACACTAGACGTGGTTGTGGTCATACCAGTTAATAAATGTATGAAAATCGCCAAGTTAGACACCTCAGACGAGTGAATTGTATACCACCCAAGTCACACAGCCATGGAATTGTTAAAAAAAAATGCTTTAGTTAGCTTGGTAGAAAGAAAAACCCTTGGGTGTTCGGGTGTTAGGGTGCTGAAGGGGTCATTCAGCAGGCTCCACATTTTTGTTGCTGGCATCTTTAAGATGCCAGCACCCAGGGCAAGAGACTGGTAATAATGAGCCCGAGGCTTGTGGGTTCTCTTCGGAGGAGAAGCACTGGTTGATTTTGCCTGGCAGGAAAGCTCTGTTCTTTGAACCGTTGTTCTGGATTCTGACATTTGTCTCCGGAATGAACACACAGCCCAGACTGGCAGAGCCACACCCACCAAAGAGGAATGTGTTTGCGTAGTGAGTGGGATGTCAGAGGTGTGCTGCTGTCTGCTGGAGGCAGATTGCCAGGGGCATCAGTCAGCTTTTTTTGCTGAGATGAAGCACTTGACACTTGGAAAAGGATTCAAGGTTTATTTGGGCTTCTGGTTTTGGAAGTTTCAGTCCATGGTCACCTGGCTCTAAGGAAGAAAACATGTTGGCAGAAGGGCCCGGTGGAGCAAAACTGCTTACCTCAAGGCCAATAGGAAGCAGAGAGAGCTGGGTGTGGTGGTGCACACCTGTCATCCTCGCACCTTGGAGGCTGAAGCAGGAGGATTCCAAGTTTGAGTCCAGCTTGGGCAACTTTAGAGACTTAGGAAGAACCTGTCTCAAAATAGAAATTAGAAGGGCTGGGGGAGCTGGAGGTATAGCTCAGTGGTAGAGCACTTGCCTAGCCTGCACGAGGCCCTGGGTTCTATCTGCAGTACCATGATAAATGAATGGGTGGATGAGGAAATAGGGCTGTGGATGTTGCTTAGTGTGAAAGTCCTGGGTTCTTTTCCCAGTACCAGGAGAGAAAGAGACAGAGAGGAGGAGCTGGGGACAGGATGTGCCTTTCCAGGGCGCCTCCAGGTCATGACCTTGGCAGTGGGTGTTGTGTTCTGCTGTCACCTCTAACACTGCTACGTTGCAGATGAGTCTTCGGCGTTCACTTCAGATTTCAGTCGTTGCAAGGGGCTCCAAGAAAACCCGCAGAGCTGGGCCTTCACTTCCCTCTCTGCCCCATTTTCCTCGGGTTGTCAGCCAAGTCTCTCATTTGCCCTGGGCCCCCATCTTGGTGCCTTCGAACCTGTGGGCACAGCTGGATGTGGTGCTGGTGCTTATGATCCCAGCAACTGGGGAGGCTGAGGCAGGAGGAGCATGAGTTCAAGGTCCATCTGGGCAACTGAGGGAGAATCTGTGTTAAAGAAGCACTGGTGTATAGCTCAGCGGTAGAGTGCTTACCTAGTGTGTGCGAGGGCCTCACTTTGATCCACCCGTACCACAAACAAATCAGCAAGCAAGTGAGCTAGCTTAGTGCGTAGAGCTGCTCTTGCTCGGCACCCAGCTGCTGGCCCGGCACTGACTTCTGTTGGTTCTGAACGCACCTTCTGGCATCGGGCAGCTGGGGAGGCAGGAGGCTGGTGGGCTCAGGTTGGTTCTGCTGGGCCAGGCCTGGGCCCTGAGCCCCACTCCCAGCCAGCATCCTGGGTGGAAGTGGGGGGAGATGCAGCTCTCCAGAGAAGCTGCTCCCGGATTGGCAGGAATGCTGGAAGCTCTGCCTGGCTACTGGGCCCTGGGCGGAGGCTGGGTGGGGGGCTGCTTCCTCCCAGGCACCCCAGTCCTGGGACAAGCAGCTCAGAACACAGCCCATGTTCAGGTACAGAGGGAGACAGTGATGGATCCTCCCACCTGCTCTGAGCCCAAGGACTGCGCGCCGCGGGCAGTGTTGTAACGTGATGTGGTCACCGTGGGGACGGGGTAATGGCTCCTAGTGACCTAGACAGAATCACTGCGTGACCCAGTAGTTCACTGCCAGCTGTGTACCTGAAACAAAGAAAAGGATCAGAAGCAGATCTTGAGAGATGTTTGCACATCCGTGTGCAGAGCGGCATTATTCACAGGAGACAGAAGGTGGAACAACGCAAGCATCTGTGGATACACGAGGGAACAAACAGAATGTGGTGGTGGGGGCGCAGGGGAATATAATGCAGCCCTCAAAAGGATGCCTGCTGTAACGTGGCTGGGCACCTGAACACACTATGCCCAGTGATAAATAACGGGTTCACAGAAGCACACAGCCCACTAGATGATGTCCTGAGAGGACTTTCCCACAGGGTTGGAGAACAGACTGTGGTGGTCAGGTTGGGGGAAGAGAAGCAGAGAAACTGATAGGTTCATCGTCTCAGAAAGCGTGATGGAAGGTTCCAGATGTCTTGGTTACTTTCCTCTCGTTGCTGGGACAAAATACCTGATGCCCAAAATTAAGGAAGGAAAAGTTTATTTCGCTGACGGTTTGTGGAGGTTTCAGTCCATACTTGGCAGGTTACAAGGCAGACTGGCACATGGCAGAGGGCTACAGCTCATGGCGCCCGAACACAGCAAAAGCACCAAGCACAAAAGCCAGGAATAGCCCCGAGCAGCCTCTTGCTCTCCCTTACATATGCAAACTATCCACCCCAGGGCGGGTGCAGCTCTCACACCCATAATCCATCAAACTCTAAAAGCCTGTCCCATGGCGGCATGCAGCTTTGGGGGGACACCCAGACACAAACCATAACACCAGAGGTGGGTGGTCGTGAGGGCCTGCAACAGTGTGCATGTGCTTAATGCCACCCACTGCATACTTGATGCTCAGCTCTGTGCTACGTGTGTTTTATCACAATTAAAAATGAGAAGAGCTCATGGTAAAATCCCAGCACTTGGGAGGCTGAGGCAGGAGGACTGCTGTGCATCCTGGGCTACATTGTGAGTTCAAGGCCAGCCTGAACTACACAGAGACCCCTTTGCCAAAACAAAACAAGCGACTGGGTGCGGTGGCACACCTGTGATCCCAGCTACTGTGGAGGCTGAGGCAGGAGGACCACAAGTTTGAGCCTAGCAAGGGCAGTTTAGCTCTTACTGAGATCCTGTCTCAATGGTGAGGTGGTGGTGGCAGCAGCAGGGGTGATGGAGATGGTTGGGGGTGCAACATCAAAACAAACAAACAAACAAACAAACTGAGAAAGAGTCAGCCATCTAGAGAAAGGTAAGGCCCCATGAAATGAATCAGTGAGCTTTCTTGCGCTTGCAAAACTGGCCTGGATATCGGTGAAGGGACCCAGGGGAGACTTCACGCAGAGGTCCTTGTTCCTGACCCTCGAAAGTACCCCCTTTGTGGCTGTCGAGTGCTGAGGATGCACCGGCCGGAGGTGGGGTCTCCCCGGAGGACAGCTCTGCTCATCGGCAAGCGGGGGACCTGCAGGGAGCGGATGTCGCGGTAGCAGGGGACACCGTCGTGGTATGGCCACCCCTGCCTGGCCCACCCCCTTCCTGGCTGAACAGGAAGCTTCACCAGTAGAACCTGGAAAAGTTAATGTTGGTGGCATCGAGTGCTGGCGGGGTGTCAGCACGGCCGAGTGCTGTGGGCGGCTGTGCGTGTGGGAACGGCCGCCGAGGGGCCGTGCGTCGTGATTCACTGAATCCAGGACGAGCCCGTCCTCTGAGCCAGAGAGAAGCACAGTCGGGGAGGAGCTGGCATGTGCGTCCAGAGGCAGGTGGAGGACGTGCAGGGTCGCGTTGCCGGGTAAGGTCAGTCCCAAGGCGGCCTCGGTGTTGGGCAGCTTAAATCAGCTGTCGGAGTTCTGTGGCCTGACGGACTTTCGGCAGTAAGGAAGGCAAGGCAGGTGCTGTAGGGCAGACGCACTGCTGCTCTGACCATGGGGTCCCGAGTGAAAGGCCTTTTTCCTTTCTCTGCGACAGCCCTGAGCGGGGGCTGGCCGGCGGAGTGAGGGGCTGGCCGGCTGTTGCTGCATAGAACAGCACTGACGGGTCTGCTCGGACGCGGGTCAGGGATTTGCCCAGGGTTCGGTGGGGAGGGGAGGCCGTGCTTTACGAAGTTCGGAGGCTCAGGCGGGAGCTGCGAATGGCTGGGGATCACTCACAGGACTGGGGCTGCAGTCACCTGGAGATCTCTCTCTCTTTCTCTTCCTGTCTGTCTGTTGGTCTGTCTATCTGTCTGACTCTTTCTGCACTGAGCTATATCCCCAACCATTTTTATTTTGAGACAGGATCTTCTCACTAAGTCACTAAGTTGCCCAGGCTGAGCTTGAACTTGTGATCGTCCTGCCTCAGCCTCCGAGACTGCTGGGATTATAGGCGTGCGCCCCCGGGCCCCATCTTGGAGGTTTTTATGCGCACATCGGGTGCTGACTGCAGTGACAGGCAGCTGTGTCTCTGTACCCTTGGTCGGAATCCCACAGACCTCTGTGTTGTCACACATGATGGCCTTGGGCTGTGGGACTTTCTGTGTTGAGAGTGAGTGTACCACCAAATAGGAAGGAAGCTGCAGGGGCTTTCCTGACGTCTTCTCAGAGCTGTGTGGTGTCAGGTGTGGTGGTGTGTGCTGTAATCCTAGCACTTGGGGCTGAGGCAGGAGGATCGCTGTGAGACCCTGTCCTGAACAAACAAAACAAAGCTGTGTGGTGTCCCTTTGCCACATTCTGCAGGTCAGATTGCTCACAGCCTACCGAGACTGAAGGGGAAGGACAGACACCCCTACTCTGTCTGGGAGGTGTGCTCATGAAAGGGGGGCTGCGTTTTAAACCCATCACGAGTGGGAAGCTCTGTCCCTGGATGTTTAGGACCCTGGGTGGTTCAGCTGGGGAGGCAGTAGTGGACTCGGCTGTCTGCATCATGTGGTTTCCAAGTCTGTTTTCAGGAGAAGTGGACCCGTTGTTGCTGTTTCACAGCCTGGGAAGGGGCATGCAGGGAAGGCCATTGCACGTGGCTGGCTGTGGCTTGTTAGCTAACTGCTGGCACCTTGTTAGCTAACTCTTGGCTGTGCTGCTGCACCCACCTAGCTGCAAGGGAGGCTGGGAAATGTGGTCTTTATCTGGGCAGCCATGTTCTCAGCCACAACTTGAAGGGGTCCTGTCACTGAAAGGAAACAAGAGACTCAGTATTAGGGCAGTTACGTTTCCCAAAAGTATGTCTTTTTCGTATATGTGCACATACATGAGATATATATTCCTGTATGTGTGTGCAGGTGGGTCTGTACAGCACCTCGAGACCGTAATGTTAAGTGGAGTCCGATACACAAGCTGACATGTCGTACAACTTCTCTTATATAAGAAACCTAAAGTATAAATAATTAGACGTAACAAAAGAGAGACAGTAGGAAACAGGGAGATAGATCTTCCACAAATTGTAAAGCAATCCAGATGCGGGGGGCAAAGCAGAGGGGAAGGAGAACAAAAAGAATGGATGCGTTGAGTACATGGACCTACTCCCTAAGGTGAATGTGAACATTACGTACCACCACCAACACTAATGACAAACTTAAATTAAAAAAATAATTCCGAAGACTCGCACCACACTAATTGCTGAAATACGGATGAACTGGGTAAAAGGGAGATGTTACTTTATCTGGATTGTTTTAATCCTGAAGAACGTACTCAGGTATTATTATTATTATTATTTTTTTTTGGTCTTTTTGAGACAGGGTCTCGCTATGCAGCTCAGCCTGGCCTTGAGCTCACTTTGTAGCCCAGGCTGGTCTTGAACTGGCAACGATCCTCCTGCCTCAGCCTCTCGAGTTCTGGGATTACAGGGGTGTACCACCACGCCCGGCCGTACTCGGGTATTATTTACGCACCTTTTGAAAGATGATTTCTACTCAGAACGCGAACTGTAAGGAACAAACGCTGCTGTTCTCCGGCCCTGTGTTAGGGGTTTTCCCTAACGAAGAGGCAGCAGCAGTGCAGGATGTCGCCTGGGTAGAAGTCGGGGCCCAGAGCGGTGGGCTTTGCTTCGCACAGTGGGCTTCAATAAATGTTGAGTAAAAAAGAAAAGGGAAAAAGAAAAGAAAGAAATGTCCGGAGGGAACGTAGACAAGCATGGAGGGCGGGGAGGTCGCAGAAGCTCAGGATGAGGAAGTCCTGGCCCCCTGCACAGCAGGTGGGCCGAGGTTGCTATTGTATTACACACTTAACAGTTGGCTTAGAGGGTGGATATTATGTTGCGAGTTCATATTACACAGAAGTAAATAGCAAAAAGGAGGCAGGAGGAAAGCCTCGCAAGTGATGGATAGGTTCATAGCGAACACTGGGGTGAAGGTGTGAAGGTTATACTTATCTCCGCACTTACCACGTTATATACATTAAATGTCTGTGGTTCACGGCTTGTATGTCAGTCATTCGTCAGTAAAGGCTGTGTGTGTGCGCGTGCGCGCGTGTGTGTGCTGGGGACGGAACCCAGGGCCTTGCACATACTAAGCATAAAATTTGTTTTTAAAGGAACACAGTGCTAGGTGTGGTGGTGCACACCTATAGTTCCAGCAGTGGAGGCTGAGCGGGAGGATTTCTGTGAGTGGGAGGCTAGCTTGGGCAACGTGCTGTGACCCTATCTCAAAAAACAAGACGAACCCACCCAAAATAAAACCCACCCCACACCCAGATGCATAGAGTACAGCCAGGAAGAAAATTTAGAGAAAGGCCTGGAAGAAAAAAAAAAAAATAGGGCTGGGGATTTAGCTCAGCGGCAAAGCGCCTGCCTGGCAAGTGCAAGGTTGTGAGTTCGGTTCCCAGTACTGGAAAGAAACCAAAAAAAGAGAAAGGGCTGGAAGGAAAAATGGGTGGCAAAGGTTGTTTCCAGGGAAGAGAGAGAGATGGGTTAAAGCAGATGTTAGCACGGTGTAGTGTTTGAATTTTTAACAAGGACAATGTCTTCATGTTTTACTTGTACATTAAATATTCATCCCGCAGCAGAAGACCTGGTGCGTATCTGGCAGCTGTTTCTACGGCCCTTATCTCTCTCTGGTAGAAACTAACACCAAAGACAGCCCTTTATCTCCCACGGCCCACCTTCCTGAAGGTTATCTCTTCCCTTTCTTCCCGCTGTGGACCTGGAGGATTCCCTATGTCACCAACAGATAGTTTTCATTTTTATTTTTTGGGTTTTTGAGATAGGGTCTTGCTATGTAGTTCAGACTGGCCTTGAAGTCATAGTAATCCTCCTGCCTCAGCCTCCTGAGAGCTGAGATTATAGCTGTGCGTCACCATGCTTGGTGTTTTATTTTTAATTATTTAATTAATTTATTTTATTTTGTGGTGCTGGGGCTTGAACCCAGCAAGTGTTGTACCATGGAGGTACATCCCCAGCCCTTTCAATTTTTTTTCTTTTTTTGGACTTTTTGAGACAAGGTCTCACTATGCAGTTCAGGCTGCCCTTGAGCTCACTTTGTAGCCCAGGCTGGTCTCGAATTCACAATGATCCTCCTGCCTCAGCCTCCAGAGTGCTGGGGTTATAGGCATGCACTACCACTCCTGGCTAACTGAGCATTTTATGGACTTACTTATTTTTGGTGCTGGGAATTGAACCCAGGACCTTAAGAATGATAGACAAGCATTCTACCACTGAACCATACCCTCAGCCCTTGGGTGATTTAATAAGTACATGTAGAAAGTTGGTCACTGCCGTGTGTGGTGATCCTATGGATAGGAGGACCTACAGAGAACTCGCAGTGATCCTCCTGCCTCAGCCTTCTAAGTGCTGGGATTACAGATGTGCACCACCACACCTGTCAGAGACCCTGTCTCAAAATAAAAAAAGGGCTGGGGATGTAGCTGGGTAGTCGAGTGTTCAGTCCCTAGCACCATAGAAGTGAGCAACAGTTTGTGAAAGAGTTCAAGGCACTGTTCTGTGTTGAAGGAGACAAGATACTAGCGGTACTCTCAGGCATGAAACTGAAGGGGCCCCGGGGTGTGGAGGAAAAGTGCCCAAAGAGAGCCAGTGAAATGTGAATGGGGATGGGACAGGAGCTCATAGCCTTGCAGGCTTAAATTCTATATTTGACAGTTGTATCTGGACATGGAAGAGATACATTGTTCCCAGGACAGGTGTAGTACTTAGTAGCCATGCTGTCCACAGCCCCCACTGGGTGAGTGCAGGAGTGGGTGAAGTGTTTCGGTGAAAGGCCAAGGAGTAGAGACTTTAAGCTTTCAGGCTGTCTGGTCTCTGTCACCACCAGACACCCTGCCACTGCGGTGCCGAAGCAGCACAGACCTCCTGTAGAGAGGGCGTGGCTGTGCCAGGAGCACTGCGATGGAGGCTGCAACTGCAAGTCCACATCTTTTTTTTTTGTCTTTTTGAGACAGGGTCTCGCTGTGCAGTTCAGGCTGGCCTTGAGCTCACTTTGTAGCCCAGGCTGGTCTTGAACTGGCAGTGATCCTCCTGCCTCAGCCTCCCAAGTGCTGGGATTACAGGCGTGTGCCACCATGCCCAGCTTCAAGTCCATGTCATTTTCACGGGTCAGGAAACGTTCTTCTGATTGTTTTTCAGCCCTGCAAAACCCATTCCTATCTTACTGTCCGTGCAAAATTAGACAGCTAGATTTGGCCAGTGGGCTGTGGTTCGTTGATGTTATCTGGGAAAAGATAACACACACACACACACACACACACACACACACACGGGATAAACAAATAGTATAGCATGATGCAAACAGTTGGTGAATCTGGGGGAAGAGTATAGCCAGATTCTTTGTATCATTCTTACAATTCTGCAGGATTGAAGTTATTTTAAAATTGTGGTATATGGAGGCACACACATGTAATCCTAGCACTCCGAGAGGCTGAGGCAGGAGGACGGAAAGTTCAAGCCCAGCCTGGGTGACTTAGCAGTTTAGCAGGGGATGTGGTTCCCTGTGAAGGTCCTGGGTTCAATCCCAGGCGTGAAAGAAATTTTAAAAATCAAAATAAAGGGAGAGTGTGATTTCCCTTCATGGAGGGGTCAGGAAGGGGAGAGGGAGGCTGTGACCTTTGCGTTTCCAGCAGAGTGGGCAGACCTGCTCACACATTTTGGCTGTTGCTCCCTTCATTGTCTTCTCTTCTTCTTTTTTTTTTTTTCTGGTACTGGGAACTGAACTCACGACTTTGCACTTGCCAGGCAGGCACTGTGCCGCTGAGCTAAATCCCCAGCCCTCATTTCTTTTTTATATCTCCCTCTGGTGTAATTCATTTTTTATTTTGTTTTGAGAAACAAAGTCTTGCTAAATTGCTAAGTTTCCTGGGCTGGCCTTGAACTTGTGATCTTCCTGCCTCAGCCTCCTGTGCAATACCATGCCTGGCTGGTTTAACTTTCCTATCTAGGGACCCATGCTCAGAAGGCATGAGGGTTTAGGCTCTGTCCTTCCTGTCTGATTTCCCTTTTTCTCTCTCTCTGGAAAATACATTTCTTCTGTACCAGCTATGAAACCAGCCACTTTACCCATGTTCACTGGCCTAGTGATTTTAATTTCATGTTCTTTGGCCTGCCACCTCTAGAGGTATAATTTATTGGCAGGTGTGCTCTGTAGCCATTGAAGAACTTACCATGTTCCATTCTCCCAGCGCTGGGACGGAATGTCTTGTCCTGGCCCCAGTGGTTATTTCCAAGAGTGCGATACTGAGTTTTTTTGAGGGACTGTGATGGATAGGGAGGGTGGCCCCTAAGACCAGAGAGGGGAGGGCTATGTACTTTTGCTACAACACTCTTCACTGCCCGGATTGGAAACTCAACTCTAAGTGAACAGGCAGTGAAAGGAATGTATCAGTTCCTATACCGTAGAGCACTGGACAGCCTGCCGTTCAGACTCACCAGAGCAAGAGCCGAAGTCCGTCTTGTGCCGTTATAATGACATCCCTGGAACTGGGTACTTGTGAGGAACAGACGTGTATTTTGCCTTATGGTTTCGGAGGGCAGAGTCCAAGTTCAAGGGCCTCAAGCTGTCATGCAATGCAGATGGCATCCTGAAGTGGGGAGGGGGCGTGCATAAGAGCTCGGTTTGAGAGAGCCTCAAGGGGAGGTGCCAGGCTTGCTTCTGACAAGCCACTCTTGAGAGTACTAACCCAGTCCCATGAGACCTAACCCACCCATGCCAGCGGGGCAAGCGTCTCAAGGTGCTGCATCCCTGACCATAATTACCTCCTACTCAGTCCCACTTCTTAAACGTCCCACCCCCTCTCTGTCCCATTACATGGGACCAGGCTTCCAACATAGAAACTTTTGGGAGGTGAAGCACCTCCAAGCTGTAACAGATGTTGTAAGAATTCTCTTACTTTCAACTCTGTATTCCTGCCTGGCTTCATTGTTAAGAAGGCTTCCCCTACTCACAGCAGCCCAAGCAAAATTTTCACCAGATTAGCAAACCCAATGAAAAAGATCATCTGGGGGGCTGGGGATTTAGCTCAGCAGCAAAAGCGCCTGCCTGGCATGCGCAAGGTCGTGAGTTCGGTTCCTGGTACTGGAGAAAAACCAAAAAAAAAAAAAAAAAAGAAAAAGATCATCTGGGAACCAGGTCTTCCTGGCAGAGTCCCATGACTGGCTCTCATTGGTCAGCAGGAGTCACGTGTTTACATCTGAACCAATCACCTGCCAAGGTGCTGGAGGATTCTGATTGGTCAGCCTGAATCATATGACTACCTTGAAAGGTAGGACATTCAGCTTCACCGAAAACCATCTGGAGTAAGAATTGGCAAGAAGTGCACTCTGGGTGATGCATCTAATTGGGTGCCGTTCTCATCAGGAGGAGTGGGACCTGGGCAGTTACACACACACATGCAGGGTGGGGCTGGCTTCCCCAATTCTTGTCCGAATTTTTAGGCACATTTTTGGTACTTGTCGGATTTTAGCCCTCAACCTGTGACCTCTGGTGTCACGTCCCCTGACCCCCGACCTGTTCATGTTCTCTCACATCCATCCTTCAGGAGACACACAGGATCTACAGGCAGAAGCTGGAGGAGCTGATTGCCTTACAGACCTTGTGTAGTGGGTCAATCAACAGACAGAAGAAGCGCCTCAAAGACTTACGACTGGAGCTCCAGAGGTAGGTGTGGGGCTGAAACTTGAGGGAGCCTGGGAAGTGCTGAGCTGTATCCTCAGCCGATTTTTATTTATTTTTTATTTTTAAATTTTCTTTGTCTTTTTGAGACAGGGTCTCACTATGCAGTTCAGGCTGGCCTTGGACTCACTTTATAGCCCAGGCTGGCCTCGAACTCACAACGATCCTCCTGCCTCAGCCTGCGGAGTGCTGGGGTTACAGGCATGAACCACCACGCTTGGCCTCAGCCTATTTTTGAATTATTTTTATTTTTCCTGAGCTAGGGATTGAACGCATGGCTACTCTGTCACTGAACTATGCCCCCGGCCCTTTTTTTGGAGGTAGACCCTTGCTACATAAGTTTCCCAGGGTGACCTTGAACTTGTGATTGTCTTGCCTCAGCCTCCTGAGTACTCAGTTGGGATTATAGTCATATGCTGCCACCTTTTTTTTTTTTTTTTTTTTTTGAGGCAGTGTCTCGCTATGTAGCCCAGACTGGCCTTGAATTCTCATCAATTCTCCTGCCTCAGCCTCCTGAGTGCTGGGATTACAGGTGTGCACCACCATACCCGGCCTAAGGCCCCTCTGGTTTTAAGGGACCAGAACCCAGCTAAAAACTGGTTTAAGCGAATAATGGAAATTTTAATGGAAAAAACCAGGAATAGCTTCAGGCATCAGTGGATCCAGGGGCAAAGGTCGTTTTTAGAATTTGTTTTTTTCCTCTCACTTCTGCCTTCCTGTAGTTTGACTTCATTCGCAGGCTGTCTCCTGGGCACTGACATGGCCACGTGCAGCACCACGCTTAGTCCTCCAGCGTCCTTCCTAGTGGCATGGCCGCCGAGACAGGAGGAAACCTGCTTGTTTCAGTTGTCAGGGCTTTCCCAGGCCTCTGTGTCCTCTTAGTAAAGTTCAGGCTTTTCCTTTAGAACAGTGAAGGGAGAACGTAGCTTTGCCAGCCAGTACCCACTGAGCTCCTGCTGTGTGCCACGTATTACCCGGGTGCCTCCTGCTGTGTGTACTCAGGTCTTCCTCCGGTCTGGCAGCTGGGCCTGACGGTAACCCTGGAAAACAAGGAGGAGAGATTCAAGGACATTGCCTAGATCACAAGGTGTGGGGGCGCCAGGCCCCTGCCCAGAGAATACAGAATGGAAGCTGCAGCTGGGCATGGTGGTACAGACATGTAATTCCAGCACTCTGGGAGGCTGAGGCAGGAAGAGTGCAAATTGGAGCCCAGCCTGGGCAATTTAGTGAGGCCATGTCTCAAAATAAAAAAAAAAAAAAAAAAAAAAAAAAAAAAAAAAAAAAAGGCTGGGGATGTAGCCCAGTGTGACGTCCCTGGATGCAATCCCTGGCCCACAGAGAAAAACAAACGGAACTGAGGTGTGGCCTGGGTGGGGCAAGCTGAGGGCGAGGCTCTGGGGTCCAGACGCTCCCCTCATCTGAGTGACACCGCCCCCTTGCCCCCTCCCATCACAGGTACAAGCGCCAGGCCGGTCAGGAGGAGGCGGAGCTGGTGCAGCAGATGGGCGCGCACATCAAGGAGCGGCAGAACGTCTTCTTCGACATGGAGGCCTACCTGCCCAAGAAGAACGGGTAGGAGCGCGAGCCCCTGTGCCCGAGCTTGAGGGGGTGTGCGGGCGAGGGCAGGAAGGAGGAGGACACTTTCCACGTGTTCTTCCAGCCCGGAGAGGCCCTCAGCCCTCAGGTGGCCGTGACCGCCCTGCAAAGACCTGCGAGGGGCCAGCCCCTGCGGACCACGGGCAGCATTAGGGTGCAGAGGCAGGGGTCTCTTCCGGGAGAACCAAGCTGTGTGAGTGCCTGCCGCTCCCCCTGCCCGTGCCGGCAGGTCCCGTGATGCTCACTTCTCCTCAGCTACCCGTTTCCACAAGTTCGGAGACGCGTGAGCGTCCGGCCTGGGGACTCGGCCCAGGCGTGGCCAGGCCACACGCCCCGAGTGGCAGTCACAGTGAAACAGCAGTCTGTCAGTCAGGACCGACCCTTACAGGAGTGCTCTGACCCACCTCCCTGCTTCTCTCTGGGTCTTTGTGCACTTCACACCAGTCAGGGATCTTCATGTTACCAAGGATACAAAATCTAACTCAGAGTTGTAAAAAAAAAAATGGAGGCTTCATTGGCTGCTGTAACTAAAAACTCTGGATATGGCTTCAGTTGTGGCTGGATCCTGCTGCTCCAATGATGCTGTTAGGAACTCTCACGCAGCTTTCTTCCCTAGTGTATACATTTCCTCCTTAGACTTTAGAAACTTTGTAAACTGACCCCCCCCAGTTCTGCTTGCTTAGTGGTTCTAGTAAGGGGTTATCGGAAAAGTCCCAGGGCTGGTTCTCTGGCCTAGATTGAGTCACATGGCCATTCATAGACCAGTCAGGTGGATTACTGCTTTGATTGGCTGAGCTGTGGTCATGTGCCTTCCCTTAAGCCCTGGGATGGGGTCACATGATCATTCTTACAGCCAGAGGACAGTCTGCTTTGATTGGCTGAGCCGTGGCCATGTGCCTTCCTCTGTGGGTGGTAGCCGGGGTGGTGGGGGTGTAATTCTCTGAAGAGAACTGTGCTGCCCCCGTGGGAAATGAAGACTGATTTGTTCCCTGTACTTCTGCTCCGGTTCTGGCCGACTGGAAATGCTCTGAAAATCCACTCACAGCTGGGAAAAGACCTCCATTCTCTTCTCCCTTCAGACTTCTACTTGTTCTTCCAAAGCCAATTCAAAATGTCACCGCCTCAGTGAAGTCTTCCCAAACCTCTGTCCCTCTGCAGTTTATCCTTCCTCCCCGAGGTGCTGCAGCCCTTTATTTGCACCTTTATTAGTGCAAGCCTCTCTCCACGAATAACACTTGCCATTTCCTACAGAAGCCAGACACACACACACACACACACACACACACACACACGCACATGCACACACCTACACAAGGACCCAGCAGTTCCACTCCTGGGTAGTTCCAGGTGCAGCGAGTGTCACGTCCTCTAACAGACAGGTATGAGGCCGCTCACAGCAAACTGGCCAAACCCTAAAGGTCAGCACTGTATGACCTTGCTCATATGAAACATCCAGAACAGGCAGATCCTTCGGGACAGAGAGGAGGCGCAAGGTTGCGGAGGGCGGGGGGAAAGAGGCTGTTTGTGGGCCTGGGCTTCTCTCTTGAGTGATGGACATGTTCTGGATTAGGTAACGGTGCTGGTTGCACAGCACTGTAAATACATTGGAAACCATTACATTGTGTACTTTAAAAGGCTACATTTTATGGCATGTGAATTACGGCTCGATTTTTTTTTTCTTTTCCGAAAGTATGTTCACAGCCAAAACCAGAAAGCACATGGAGAAGTCTGGGGGACCTTCTGCCCAGGGAACTCAGCCAGATTCAGAAAGAGCCATATTGCATGATCTCATTTGTGTGTGAAATCCAAAAAGGGTGAAAATTGAGTACACAAAAAAGGAGAGTGCAGACTTGTCACCAGCAGCAAGGGACAGGGGCTGATGGGGAGCCGATTCAAGGGTGACAAACTTGCAGTTCCGTAGGGTGAAGAAACCTAGAAATTAGTGTACAGAGTGAAGACTGTGGTTAGTCATGTAGTTTTGCGTATTGAAAAAAAATTTTGTTTTGAGTTAGGATCTCATCCTGTAGTTCAGACTGGCCTTGAACTCACTGTGTAGCCCAGGCTGGCCTTGAACTTGTGGTGATGCTCCCGCCTCAGCCTCTGGAGTGCTAGAATTACAGGCGTGCGCCACCACACCCGGCTCATATTGAAAATTTGCTGAAAGTAGATTTTCAGGGGGACAGTACTGGATATTGAACCCCAGAGCTTTTCTGCTGAGCTACAACCCTAGCCCACCTCTTTTTTTTTTTTTTTTTTGTCTTTTTGAGCTAGGGTCTAGCTGTGTAGTTCAGGCTGGCCTTGAGCTCACTTTGTATCCAGGCTGGTCTTGAACTTGCAGCAATCCTCCTGCCTCAGCCTCCTGAGTGCTGGGATTACAGGCATGAACCTACCCCCTACCCCAGCCAACAGCATCCTTTTTAAATTGACCTAGAGATTATACCTGTGCCTTTGCCTCATGGGCTGGAACCTAGTCATGTGCTATATCTGGCTGCAAAGGAGGCTGGGAATTGAGGGCCATGAGTCAGTTTCCATGGGGAAGTGAGTTCATGACACCGTTGTGCATGCTGTTGCCAGTGTCTCTAGTTGATCATCGTTGTCCCTTGATCGGGGCCTGGGGGGCTGCTTGTTTAGCGTCCTGGCTTCTGCTGGTGAGTACTTGTCGCACTCATCAGCAGGCATAGGTCTGGACGTGCTCCGGGGCCGAGCCGCTTAGCCCTCACTGCTCTGTCTTCCAGGCTCTACTTGAACCTGGTCCTCGGCAACGTGAACGTGACCCTGCTCAGCAACCAGGCCAAGTACGTACCCCTCACGGACTCGGGCTTCTGCCACTCAGGAAGCACACACGGGCTAGGCTTTGCGCAGAAGTCAAACGTGTGAGCCGGCGGGGCTCTGGTCTTTGGCCTTTCTGAGCCCGTCCTCAGTGGCTGGAGCACTTCGACATTTCCAGCACTCCTAGCCTAGAGCACTTCCTTCCTTTTTCCTTTCGTGGTGCTGGGGACTGAGCTCAGGGCTTCAGGCATGCTGGGCAAGTGCTCTACTGCTGAGCTGGGCGCAGCCTCCCTCCGCCCTTCCCCAGGTCACTGTGTGGCGGCGGAGCTCCCTGCTTCCCTCAGTGGCCCCTGCTCCGTTCCATGCATGTCACAGCTTTTCTCACGGGAAGCAGGGCCTCCTGCCCGTCCCTGTCAGTCCATTTCTGGGTAGCTGTGACCCCTGGTGTTTGTATTTGGTTGAGGGAGGAGGGTCCAGAGTCCTACGCTGGAGTTCGGGGACAGGGAACCTTGTGTAACGATCTTTCCCTCTTGGGTGTCACTGATTCAAGGCCAGGCCTCTTTCGGCAGGATGGGAGGTCCTTTGGGGCGGGGCCTGCGGTCCGATTGGGGCCAGGGAAGCAGAGCGGTCATCGTGTGTGACCTTCCCGGGGGTGTCTGTCATGGCAGGTTCGCCTACAAGGACGAGTATGAGAAGTTCAAGCTCTACCTGACCATAATCCTGCTCCTGGGGGCTGTGGCCTGTCGCTTTGTCCTTCACTACAGGTAGGGGGTGTGTGGGGTGCGAGGAGGAGGAGGAGGCCAGGGGACTCCACAGGGGCTCCTGTCTCCCTGTGTGTCAGTGAGCAGCTGTGAATGGCTGGAGGAGCCTAAGCGTGGGACCCGGGAGTGCGGTGGTGTTGCTCTGTGCGGTGGAGCATTATTCTACCGCAAGGGAACGTGGCACGACCAATGCTACAGTGGGATGACAGGAAGCAGCGTGCCGAGGGCAGGAAGCTGGGTGTAAAAGGCCCTGTGTATAATTCCACTCATGTGAAATTTCAGAACAGGAAAATCTGTGGAGACAGAGTAGCTCAGTAGGAGGAGACTGTGTGTTACAGTTTTTAAAAAAGTTTTCGTTTTTTTAAGCAGGGTTTCACTATATAATTCACACTGGCCTTAAATTCACTTTGTAGCCCAGGCTAACCTCAGCCTCGAAGTGGTCTTCCTGTCTCAGCCTCCCGAGTGCTGGGATTACAGGCCTGTGCCACCCCGCCTGGCTCAGAGTTTTTTTGGAGTGGTGAAAATGTTCTGGAGTTAGGTAATCGTGATTTACACAATTCTGTGAACTTAACAAACCCACTTACACACTTTAAAAGGTGAGTTTGAGCTGGGCATCATGGTGCATACCTGTAACCTCAGCAGTCTTGGAGGCTGAGACAGGAGGATGACAAGTTTGAACCTGGCCTGGGCATTTTTGGGACCAAGGAAAATCCTGTATCAAAATTAAAGAATTCCACAAAGGCTGGGCTTGTAGCTCATTTGAAGGCTCTGGGTTCGCTCCCCAGCACTGCAGAAGAAAAAAGAATGAATCTCGTGGTATGTGAATTTATCTCCGTTACTGAACAGAGAGCGCAAGGGCACTGTCAGGCGGCCCGACCAGATCCCGGCCTTGAGGGGCTGTCCCACATGCAGGTCCCCTTTGGGAACCTCAGTTTCCATGTGTAAGCCGAGGTGACGGCAGGCCATGGCTGCGGGGCTGTGCGATGTGCTGAGGTCACACTGGGTCCCTGTGGGCTAAGCGCTCCCTCGGGGCCAGGGCCTGGCCTGCGCTGCCGCCGCTCCTCTCCCTGGGCCTGTGTTTTCTACCCTGTGGGAGGTGGCTACGTCTGGCTGGGGCAGGTGGCCCATGTGCCAAGGGTCTGTGTGCTCACGGTGCTCGGCTGGGCGTCCTGCTGCTGCTGGCTGCGCTGCTTGTGTCTCAGCAAAGGCCCTGGGCCTGAGCCCACCAGCTCCTGGGCCCAGCGGGCTCCCCGGGGACAAAGGCTGTGCTCCCCAGCAGGGCCTGCTCATGTGGGCCTCCAGAGAGGGCTGAGAGTTCTTGGTGTGCAGCCAGGGTCCCTTCAGTGGGGCCCTCTGGGGCCCTGCATGGAACCTGGGTGAGCTGTCACGTGCCAGTGTTAGTCACACCTTGTCTCCCCGAACCTCCTGCTGCAATGCCCTGGGCTGCCCTAACGAAGGAACAGTTATTTCAGGGCTCAAAACAACAGGAATATGTTCTCTCAGTCCTGCAGGCCAGAAATCAGAAGTCAAGGTATTGGCAAGCCAGGCACGGTGGGACACGCCTGCACTCTGGGAGGCTGAGGCAGGAAAATCTGAAGTTCAAGTTCAGCCTGGGCAGCTTAGATAATTAGTGACATCCCTGCCTTCTGCACTTCTTGTCCAAATCCCACAGCCTCTGATTTTCTCAGCAGTAGGCTTTTTTTTTTTTGTCTTTTTGAGACAGAGTCTCGCTATGCAGTTCAGGCTGGCCTTGAGCTCACTATGTAGCCCAGGCTGGTCTCAAACTCACAACGATCCTCCTGCCTCAGCCTCCTGAGTGCTGGGATTACAGGTGTGAGCCATCACTCCCGGCTCGCAATAGGCTTTTGAGCCTCCTTTTTCCTACTGTGGCCAGTGTGGAACTTTCTGGAGTTAGAATGGGAAGCATGCTGCTCCGCATGTGAAACTCGGCTCCTGCCCACAGCAGCCCCACCTGGCAGGTGCCGTTGCACCTCACTTCAGGGGTGGCAAGTGCTGGCTCTGGAGAGTCACTTGCCAGTCCATGGTCCCACAGCTGGGAAGGGGCAGACTCAGGATTTGAACTCAGGCCCTGGGATTCCAGAACATGCTGGTCTCCCAAGCCCGTCACCTGTCCATGGGCTGGGAGTGACCATCCCCAGCCACCACAGGGCACAGTCACTAGCTTTGCATTGTTGAAGCTGTTGCTCCTCCTCCCCACCCCGGGCTGGCACAGTCGGGTCTTTGTGGGCGGCAGGGGCCAGGGCTTTCTTCGGTCCTCCCCACGCAGACAGCCGCTGCCTGTGCTGTCCCGTCTCCCAGGTGGTGGGGCTGTGTGACACCAGGAAGTGGACGGACAGAGGCTTCATTGGAGATTATCAGAGGCACCCTGGAGGGCGGGGTGTGTGTAACTGTCGTCTTCCAGGACTCTTTACCCAGGGATGCTCCTGAAGTGGGTCAGCTACCCATGTTAAAGATAGTAAGCTGAGGCAGGTGGGTCTCTGGACAAGCCCTCCTCTCCCAGTCCAGAAGGCTCCAGCCCCTTGTTTACCTTTTCTCCCCCCAGTACTGGGGATTGAATCCAGGGCCTTTGCACTAAGCTACATCCTTCTAAAGCTACATTACCTTCTAAAAAATATTTTTTATTTTGAGACAGCATCTCACTGAATTGTACAGGGTGAGCTTGAACCTGTGATCCTCCTGCCTCAGTCTCCTAGAGTCCTAGGATTATCGGTGTGCATCTCTTCCTGGCTCCTCCTGCCTGTCCACTTTTGAGGCCTGCTCAGCCCGGCTTTGGTGGGGACCTGGAGCTGGTTCTTCCGTTAGCCTGTTCCTAGCCTGTGCGGGCCATGAGATGGGTTTCATCTGCATAGCAGAGTTTGCCACTGGGTTACAGGGATTGGGGGGCGCACATCTTTGCGCTGCAGAGAGCCTCACCCAGAGCGGAAAGTTTCCCGTTCTTCAGGCTCATCTGACTTGGATTCGGCGGTGCACACCAAAATCCCAGCACTCGGGAGGTTGAGGCAGGAGGATCATGGCGAGTTCAAGGCCAGCCTGGGCTACATAGTGAGACCCTGTCTCATAAAACCAAAAAACAGTACTAAAAAACAAACAGGCCCTCTGCCTCCGCACCAGAAGCCTCCCATCAGACAGGAAGTGTGTGAGAGACAGCTGGATTGCTCTGGGCTGAGTGGGCCAGGGCTGGGAGTGCAGGGGCCAGGCGTCACAGCGGGTGAAGAGCTCCCGAAGCCTGGCTCCTGTGGCCTGCCTGGGGGTCCTGGCCGATTCGGGAGGGGGGCCCTGTGGTTGTGTCGGGGTGAGCACGGCAGCTGTCTTCGCTCCTTACGCGGCTCCCCCCACCAGGGTGACGGACGAAGTCTTCAACTTCCTGCTGGTGTGGTACTACTGCACCCTGACCATCCGCGAGAGCATCCTCATCAGCAACGGCTCCAGGTAACCAGCCACTGTGGGCCGGGCCAAGGGAGCCCCCGGGCACGCTGTCCCGGAGGGGTGGTGCCCACCCCCTGTGTTCCTGTCTCCCTGGGGGTTCTGCGACTGTTCAGGTGCACGAGGAGGGAGACTGATGCTGCTGGTGCAGTGTCCCCGACTCAGACTGATTTAGCATAATAGGAAACGTGTTGTCCAGAACAGAAAAAGCAGGTTCACTGGGCTGGACCTCAGGTAAGGCTTGATCCGGGTATTCAGAAGATGTCATCGGGACCCAGTTTCCCTCCGTCTCTCATCTCTTGACTTCTGCTGTGTGATCTTTATCCTCACGGCTCCATGCCTAGTAAACAAGGCACATTTCCCTCGGCCGAGCCTCTCCCAGGCTGGGTCCCTGGGCTGTGTCTAGATGCCGTCTGGGTGGCTCCCCTCCCTGTGTCTGAACCAGTCACTGTCACCACACTGTGCCTGGCTGTCCTTGGCCAGGCGTAAGCCTTACCCACCCCTGCAGCCATCAGTAGCAGCACAGAAACTTCTGGAACAGTTCCCCAGGGAACACTGGGATATCAGTACCAGAAAGGTGGATAGACTTGGGGGACAAGCGGGGAGGTCTCCCACAAGGGGGAGAGAGGAGGAGGGACAGGTGTCTGAGCAGACTCCTGGGCTTCAGTCCCAGCGCCATCACCGAGCAGCTCCACGAGCCCAGGCTGGTTTGGAGAGATCATGTCCCTGTCACTGCATGAGTGCAGGTGCCATTGGTGGGTGGCCTGTTTCCCTGTCTCTCAGAGGCCTGGAGTTCAAGAAGCTCCACAGTTTTCTCTCCATCTCCTTTCCACACTGCCTGCCCCTGAGAGGGGTCTTGGCCCAATGAAGACTGCGGCCAGGGGCGGAGCTCAGGGATCCAGTGATACTCAGCGTGAAGGTGGCCCTGGCTGCCAAGTGAGGAAAAAAATAAAGATGCGTGACTTGAGAGCCTGAAGAGAAGAGGGATCAGCCAGGAGCTGTGTATTCAAGACTGAGGACTTCGCCGGGCGTGGGGGTGCATGCCTGTGATCCCAGCACTCTGGGAGCCTGAGGCAGGAGGATCACAAGTTTGAGAGCAGTCTGGGCAACTTAGTGGGAATCTGTCTGAAAATTTGAAAATAAGCCGGAGGTGTAGCTCAGTACAAAGGCTCTGGAGTTAACCCCTGGTGTTGAAAAATATGTAAAGTGCAAGCGTGTAACTGAGACTGTCCTTGGCTGAGGGAGGAAGGAAAGAAGGAGGAAGCTGGCATCTTCCCACAGCTCGCTGTCATGGGGGCCTGGGCCTAGCATCCTCTGAAACTGCTGGGAAACCTGGAAGTGGGAAGCCTTAGCAGGTAACCAACACAGCTTCCCTTCGTTGTCGAGGGAATAGCACTGCCTGCTTGGGGCGTGGTTAAAGGAAGCGGGGCGGTATTGGGGAGCGATGGGGCCAGGGCCGTGGTCGAGGCACCCTTACCACTAACTCTTCCTGCTCCTGCAGCCTTGCTCTCAGCCTTGGGCTTTTACCCCTCTGCAGGACTTGGCTCCGCGGTGTGCTTGGTCTCTAACAGCCATTCATACTTTAGCAAGAGTTACCCTGGGCAGCTTTGTTTTTAAAAGGTATTGTGCCAGGGGTACGGGGGTGCTCGCAGACGGAAGGGAGCAGGACTGCCAGGGTCCCTGAAACATGGGGCTCTTTCAGGTGTGTTAAAAGGAAGGAAGACGTTGCCCTGGAGCCCAGGGTTGCTTGTCGGTCCGTTGAGGAAAGGCCGCCCCTGCCTGCGACGCAGAGCTCTGTGTGGGGTCTGCTGTGCACCCCTCGGTGCCATTCACCCACGTTTCTTGAACATTTCCTAAGCGCCACACACTGAATTAGGGACACCAGGGCAACTCACACTTGCTCTTAGGAACACGCACAGTGTTCTGGAAGAAGGCCCTGCTGTGGCCGGTAGGGTTCCGGCAACTCCAGGTTGTAGCAGAGCTGTTCCTCTGAGCCGTCTTCCAGGCTGGCCTGGGCAGGGAAGTGCAGACGGGGCTGCTGGCCTGCATGGCGGCCTTGGGCTCCACAGTGACCTCGGGAAGCCTTGGCGGGTGGGCCGGGTCTGCTGACTGAGTCATGCGTCATCCTCAGCACCTGGAGGAGATTTCAGCCTCCAGCCTCCTCCGGCTCTGGCTCCTTCTGGGGACGGCTAAGAAGCCATCTCCAGAGAGGAGCGAGGGGGTGTGGAGGCGTCCAGACCCAGGTGAGCTCCACCTGTCTCTGCCTGCGCGGGCGCTCGGGGCCAGTGCCCGGTGGACACCATGGGCTGTGACAGATGGCTCGGACCCAGGATCTGCAGTGAGCACAGGCCTCCGAGGCCATGCGGGGGTTGGAGGCAGCAGGGCTGAACCGCATGGGCCTTCCTTGCTACCCTGTTTGGCATGGGCAGGACTTGTCCTCTCCCCCGTTGCACCTGAGACCAGAACTGAGCCAGGCGGAGAGGTCAGGGCACGGGGCTGGGTGTGACTTCCCTTTATGCGATTTGAGATGAGCTCCTTGGCTCAGTAAGCAAGGCAGCTTCCCTGGCAGAATTTGCAAAGGAGGGCAGCTCACCCAACAGGGACTGTTACCTGCAGGGGCACAGAGGGGCCCTGTAACTGGCCTTTCAGGGAGATGAAAGGGCAGTGTATTAGCCTCCCTGTGCTGCCTCCAGAGACAATGGGAATTCTGGGTCAGATTTGTGATTGGCTAGGCTTGGGTCACATGCTGGCCTGCAGACCAATCACTGTTGTAGGATGGTTGCAGAGTCCTGATTGGCCAGCTCTGGGTCATGTGCCATGATATATGCCTCAGCACCACTGAGGCCCCAGTGTGGGGTGAGGTGGTTCCCCCTAAGGAAGCGCGGACCCCAGGGATGGAATGGGTGGCGATTGACAGATGGCAAAACAGCCCGTGTCCACTGCGGTTCTGGGCCAGAATGAGTAATGAATTGACAACGATATTGATGTTCTAACGAGCCAGCCTACAGTGCCGGCTTTCACTGGCTTTCCTGAGGCCCTGCTGTTGGGACTCGGTGGGCGGCAGGCAGGGGAGAAGCTGTCACGGGAGAAGCGCATGCGCAAGACCAGCCCCGAGGCCTGGGGCGGCGGGCGGGCGGTGGGGCACGGGAAGAGGTGATTTCCAGCTCCTCCAGTGCTGCTGAGCTGCGTTGCGTGGTGGCGTCTGTCAGAACTGGGCCGTGGGCACGGTGGGCTGTGAAAGTAAAAGCTGCTGCTCCATCAGGCTTGTTGCCCGGGTGGCATCTGTGTCTGGCCCTGGCCGCTCCCAGACAGGGAGAGGGCATTTCTCAGGGGCCCCTTGGGGAGCAGGACAAAGGAGAGGGGGTGGCCCGGCTCTGAGGGCTCCGCTGTGGCTTCCAGAGCTCCGGGGAGGCTGCAGCCAGACCTCTTGGCTGCCCTTTGAGCTGAGCGTCCGCGGGTCAGGCCATCTGCCTTTGCCCCGAGGAAATCGCAGGCGGGACGTGGAGACGGGTTGAGGGTGCTGGGGACAGAGAAGTGCCCGGAGGGATGTCCCGCCCTGTCCTTTCATCAGCCCTACCTCCTGGACATCGTGCATGCCAACATTTACTGGGGGCGTTTTGTTTACCTGCCTTAGCGCTAGGAGTACAGAGCTCACGTGGTCTCTTAGGTGACTCCTGGAGCATAATTCGCTGTTGCAGGAGCGAGTATCTATGCCCAGAGCATTACGTGGCCGAAAAGAGGAGAGGTGATTAAGATACAGTCCCTGTGTTTATGACTGTGTGTGCTCTGGTTGGAAGGTTTAAGACGGATCCAACCCACCTACTAGGAAAATGGGAAGGAAAACTTCAGTGGTAGGCTGAAGGTGGAGTTCAGCCATAGAGCACCTGCCTAGCACATGCAAGGCCCTAGGTTCAACACCTGGCGCCACAAAAAACCACGAAAGCAAGTTGGGTGTGGTGGCGTCTTCCCGTTATCCCAGCACTTCCGGAGGCTGAGGCAGGAGGATCATAAGTTCCAGCCCAGCCTGGGCAACTTAGTGATTTAGTGAGACCTTGTCTCAAAAAAAAAAAAAAAAACAAAACCAAAAAACCATACATACATACATACCTACATTCATACATACCAAAGGGCTGGGGAGTGTAGCTCAGTCTGAAGGTCCTGGGTTCAATTGCCAGTACCGAAAAAAAAAAAAAGACTGGCAGAAATTTAAAATGTGATCAACAGTGTTGGCGAAGGTTTGGGGAACCAGGTACTCGTATACTGCTGACATGAGTGTAAATTGGGGTGACCGTTTTGGAGCATAATATGCTGAGTCATATCCCCCGATCCAGCCATCCTCCTCCTGGCACCACACGGAGAGAGTGCCCTTGTGCTAGGGGACTTGTACAGGACGTCACAACAGCGAGAGACATGGGGCGGTTGTGGACGGGTGAGGCCAGAAGCACACGCCGGAATATGACAGGGTGTTCGGGAGTGACAGGCGTGGTGACACCATCTATAATCCCAGCACTGGGGAGCCCGAGGCAGGACAGTCATGAGTTCAAGGGCTACACGGTGAGGTCCTGTCTCAGCAAACAGAATGCCAGCTCTGTCGTTGCCGGGGGGCCTGCGGTCCGACAGGCGCAGGCTGCCGGATGGTGAGTTCCAAGTCATATAGCAGCCCCTCGGCCAACAGCAGGCTCTCGTGGGTCCCCTGTGGGACGAGGGCCCGGGACCCCTCTCCCTCCTGGTCCCTAGAGAGACCTGGAGTGACAAAGGCGCCTGCTGTGCCCATGGACACCCTGAGTCCCTCCGGGACGTGCTTGGGTAGCAGGTCCCAGGGCACCACAAGGCGCCGCCAGCCATGGAGCCAGGCGTCGGAAGGGTGGGAGCTGAGGAACCCAGGTCCCTCGCTCCTCAGCTGCCATCGATGCCTGGGGCAGGGGCCTAACAGCCTCCCTTCCCGCCGCCTCGGGAGGGCCCAGAGCTCCGGGAGCCTGCGCTCTACTAGCAGGGGAAGGAGGTCGGAGCTGGGAGAGTGACAGAGAGGAGCCTGGGTGTGTGCGGTCCACAGTAGTGTGTGTGTGCACATGTGCACACGTGTGTTTATCCAACATGCTGTGGAGCCGCTGCTCCAACCCTGTCCTCACGGACGCACCGGTGAGCAGACCTGGCCCCTGCCCTGCTGGGGCTCCCGTAGGGGTGGAAGTGGGGCTCTGATGGCGGACAGCACCAGGAAGGGAGACCGGGACGTGACCTGGGGTGGGCTGAGTGCTGCTCTGGGCCCTGTGGTCTGGGAGGCCTTTTGGAAGAGGTGACTGGTGTTCTGAATCTTGAATTTGGGCCCAGACCCAGGGATGCAAGTCTCAGAGCAAAGTGGGGCCTGTTGGCCCAGGCCTGTAATCCCAGCACTGAGGAGGCTGAGGCAGGAGGGTTACCTCAAGTGTGAGGCCAGCTTGCACTACATAGTGAAATGTTCTCTCACCCTGCCTCCCAAAGTCTTGGGGCAGAGAGGACAGGGGGACAAGGTTCTGTCGGGCCTATTAAGACATTTCTGCCTCTGTGCTGGAGCCTGGAAATCCTCAGGCATGAAGCTGGCGTCCTCCTGAGGCCCTGCTCCTTGGCTGCATCCCACGGGGCTTTCCTGCGTGCCTGCACCTCGCACCCGCGCTGTGCCTCCCCCTGCAGTGATGCCCGCACAGCGGACAAGGCCCTGCCTTTGTGACCTCCCTTCGGTTGCGTCTTTACAGGCTCTGTCTGCAAATACAGTCACCTTCTAAGGAACTTGGGGACCCATGCGGTCCCTAACAGCTCAGCCGGGTCGGGGAAATGCCAGGCGCTCCAGCTTCTTCCAGTGGGGCGGATGGGAGGCGGCGCCGAGTGGGGCTGGGCTGCGTCCTGAGGGGTGGGTGTAGGCCGGAGAGGGGGACCGGTGTGGCCTGTGTCCACCTCTGTTCCTCGAGCGGTGCCCAGCCCGCAGGCTCTGGAAGCGGGGTGCAGGTCTCTCCCAGCCTGAGCACCGTCCTCTTGTTCCCGCAGAATCAAAGGCTGGTGGGTGTCGCACCACTACGTCTCCACGTTCCTGTCGGGAGTGATGCTGACGTGGTGAGTCGCCCCAGGGGCCCTGGAGCCTCCCCAGGGAGCTGGGCCTGACTGGGCCGAGGGCTGGTTCCCCGGGGGCCTTCTGGGGCCGCTTGGGTCCTGGGAGCTGTTGAGAGGTCGGGGCCCCGCTGCCAGGGCCCTGAAGGCTGCTGGGAGCTTCCCGGGGCTGTTTCAGCCTCTGCTGGCCAGGGCAGAGGGCCGGGGTGGGGGGGCCGGAGGGAACGAGGCTGCGGAATGGCTGTCCCCTCTGGTCCTAGACCTGCACCGGGCCCAGGACAAAGAAGGGCTGAGAGCTGGGGCTGAGAGCCGGGGCTGAGAGCCGGGGCCTTGGTTTAACGGAGCGGGGCAGGTGGACATCTGTTCACTGCGCCTCACCCTCATTCTGTCTCCTTCCAGGCCTAATGGACTCATTTATCAGAAGTTTCGCAATCAGTTTTTAGCATTTTCAATTTTCCAGAGTGAGTACCTGAGCCTCGCTTTGGGGTGGGGGCTGATTTCCCGGGGCTTTCGCCACAGGGGTCCCCGGCAGGCATTGGTGCCGGCCAGAAATGTGGAGAAGAGCTGTTGCGCCCGGGCCACCTGCTCCTCCAGCCCAGCACCGCCCGGGGCGGACAGGAGCAGTTTCGGGGTGGGGTTGTGTGGGGGTGCCAGCCTTGCCTCCTGGTTTCAAGTAAATCCTCAAGGGGCTGGGGATATAGCACAGCGGCACAAGGGCCTGCCTGGCAAGCGCAAGGTCCTGAGTTCAATTCCCAGTTCAAAAAGAAAAAAATACTCAAATCCTCAAAATGGAAATGAGTAACTTTTTCTCACATTTTCCACGTGAGACTAGCTCTGGATTTGCACACAATGATCTGGTCCCAGGGTTGGCCTCCTGTTTGTGTGTGTGTGTGTGTGTGTGTGTGTGTGTCGTGCTGGGGATGGAACCCAGGGCCTTGTGTGCATTAGGCATGCGCTGTCCTACTGAGCGGCATTCCCGATCTGAAATTTTTTTTTTCCTGGAGATGGGGCCTGGTTACGTTGTCTAGGCCGCCATCCTCACACCTCAGCCTTCTGAGTAGCTCGGACCGTATAGCAAACACCACCAAAATACAACTTAATTACCAACTCTCAGGAGGCTGAGGCAAGAGGATGGTGTGAGTTCGAGACCAGCCTGAACTGCATAGTGAGACCCTGCCACACACAAAAAAACTTCATTTCTAAATGAGAACCTGCTTGCAAACAAACACACATTTGGGAAACCAAGAATGGAAATTGCATTATCATTCTTCCCTTAGGAGTGATCAGTGTTTTGCTCTATTCCTTTCAGCTATTTTTACTCATAAATACACGTACACATACGTATTAAAACAGTTCAGGGCTGCTTTTCTGTCAGTACGTCCTCATTTTCTAGCGACTAGGAAGGCTGCCATCGCGGGGAGCCGCCCCTGCGTGTCCCAGCGTTTGCGCAGGTCCTGTCGCAGCTCGGCACGTTTGCGGTGCGGTTATCGAGTGCCTGCCGCGTGGCTGGGAAGCTCTAGTGTCCTTCAAGTCTGGCTGGGTCTTAGCTGCTTGCACGTCTGAGTGCGCTTTGGTTCTGGATAAGGGATAAGGCGGGTTCCTGTTTAGGGAGGGTGTGGGGAGGAGAAGGTGACCTCGTGGCCCAGGGACTGGCCATGGGCCAGCAGCCCTGGTCAGCTGTCGCCTTCGGCCTGGAGGACAAGGGTCCCCTGTGCTGTCCCAGCGTCAGCCTGAGCCGGGCGTGTGCCCCCTGCAGGCTGCGTGCAGTTCCTGCAGTATTACTACCAGCGGGGCTGCCTCTACCGGCTGCGGGCTCTGGGCGAACGGAACCACCTGGACCTCACGGTCGGTGAGTAGCTGGCGGATGGAGCCCCGGCCTGCCTGGCCCCACACTGCGGCGTCGCTCTGCACAGTTCACAGTGGGTTCTGCGTCAGTAGCTGTGGGAGGCCAGCTGAGTGCTGGGGTCCCACTGTCTCCCGCATAACATGTCTGTTTTGTCCGTGGTTTTTATTTTATTTTGTTTCGTTTCGTTTCGTTGGGACGGGGGTTTGAACCCGGGGCTTCCCATATACGGCACAAGTGCTCCACCGCCAAGGTATATCCTCAGCCCTTTTCATTTTTAACAATTTTGAGACTAAGTCACTGAGTTGCCCAGGCTGACCTGGACCCTGTGATCTTCCTGCCTCAGCCTTTGGGGTAGCTGGGATTACTGATGTGTGCCACCACACCTGGTGCATCTGTTTAATGCTGCGTATAATGTTAACCCATTGTCAGTTGTGCATACCGTTGATCTGTAACATGTCTGCATATCAATATACACAGACATTCATATACATGTATGCTGGGACATGTGCTTAACTTTTGCCCACAGCCATACCCACTTTAAAAAGCTTGTAATCTCCTTGTCTAAACTTTAGAAGAGGACCTGTTTCTATTAAAACTCCGCTACTGTATGAACCTGTCATTTCCCTCCAGTTACTCTGCAAAGGGGTCTACTCTGGCAAGATGTGATTGAAATGGTACATGAGAATGTCCATAAGAAATTACAAAGTCCTGTGCAAATTAAAGAAATGTGTGCTGGGTGAGGTGACACGTGCCTGTAATCTCAGTGCTGAGAGGCAGGAGGACCACAAGTCTGAGTCCAGTCTGGGCAATTTGGCAAGATCCTGTCTCTAAATAAAAGGTGAAAGGGGCTTGGGGTGCAGCTCAGTGCGAAGGTCCTGGCTGCAATCTCTCGTAATGAGAACGTGAGAGAGGGAAGGGGGGTGGGGAGGGAGGAGTTGTGCACGAGTGCTCTCGCGTGCGCATGCACACACACACACATGCGCGCACACACACAAGAGAAATCGGGGAAAGCCCAGTGGGAGGGCGTTCTCAGGCTCAGTGCCCAGCGGTGTGACGGCGCCGGTGGCCAGCCGGGCACTGGAGGCCCTCGGGGGGCCCTGCCCGGATTGTGCCAGGCTGATGTCAGGGAGCCCCTCATGCAGCCCTCGCTCATGCTTCTCCCCGCAGAAGGGTTCCAGTCTTGGATGTGGCGGGGCCTCACCTTCCTCCTGCCGTTCCTCTTCTGTGGCCACGTGAGTCCCCTGGTGCATGTGTCCCCTGTCTGGGCTGGAGCAGAGGTCCTCAGGCCGCTGCCGTCACCAGCTGTGCCTAGGCCCCTGGCTCTCTTGGTGACTGTTGGGTCCTGTTTACGGGGTGGCATCCTGGACAGCTGGGGGGGCTCGGTCTCCCTGGCTCCCTCGGGTCCCTGGGGAGCAGGTGGTGACGGCGCCCGTCCCGTCTGTCCCCAGTTCTGGCAGCTCTACAACGCCGTCACGTTGTTCGAGCTCTCCACCCACGAGGAATGCGGAGAATGGCAGGTACGTGCCGCCTGCCTGTGTGTCCGTGGGGGGCTGGGCCGTGTGGGGAGAATTCTGCCCTCGGGGCCCTGCTGCCCACCACTCTGCTGCCGGGCCCTGGGGTGCTGGGAGGGGTTTCAGGGCCCCAAGACCTTTCCTGGTCCGTGAGCCGAGGAGGCCCCCAGGGCCCCCACCTCCACCCTCTGCTGCGGCTCTGCTCTGCGTCCTGGGGTCCGGGCGGGGTGGCCGCTGCCCCGGGGCGCTGACCGGAGCTTCTCCCTGCGCCACCTGCCTTGGGTGTGCCGGATCCCCTAGGTGTTCGTGCTGGCGCTCACCTTCCTCGTCCTCTTCCTGGGCAACTTCCTGACCACACTCAAGGTTGTGCACGCCAAACTCCAGCAGAACAGAAACAAAACGAAGACGCCGTAGCCTGGGTCGCAGCGGCCGCTCAAGCTCCGGGTAGGAGCGGGACTGACAGGCCGTGGGCCTCGGACTCGTGTGCCCCGGCCGGGCTCAGAGGCCCTGGGCTTCCCAGGGCCAGGCAGCAGCATCTCAGGGGCCAGCACGGTGCTGGAGAGCGTCCCGCCCGACGCGGAATGTGACGGCACCTGTCTTCGCAGTATTCGCCCTATTTATGACATATTTAAACCAGCTCCCCGAGTCCCCGCAGCGGCTGTCAGCGGAGGCTGAGTCAGGGTCCGTCCCCCTGGGGCGGGGCCCAAGCCTCAGGGAGCCCCTCTGGCCCGCTGTCCCTGGAACCCCTCACAGTGGGGTTCAGATGTGCCTCTGGGGGTTGGATTTCTGCTTCCCCGCTACCCACCGCGTCCCGGTGCGGGATGGGTGACACCTTCTGCACCCCTGGCCACGTTGCCTCTGCTGTGAGCCCTGCGCGGCCCCCACTTGGGGATGGGGTTAAGTTCTCAGAGAACCACAGCCTGTCTCTTGTGCTCTTCGTGCTTGCGGAGTCTCCCACGGGGACCTGTCCCTGTCTTCCTGGGAGAGGGCAGCTGGGCCCCTTGGAGAGGTGGCCTGCGATGGGAGGCTTTAAGGAAGGCCGCCAGCAGGGGGCGCCCCAGGCTGTGCGTTGAGCGGCTGCAGGTTTGAAGGACACTGAAAGTCCCGCAGGACTCTTTGGGGTCTGCGGGCACTCAGCCTTCAGCTCACCTTTATCCGAGTTTTAATCTTGGGTTATTGGGGATCGAACCTGGCGCTTTCGTACTGAGCTACCTCTCCAGGCCATTGTACTTATTTTGAGACAGCCTCTGGGTAAGTTGCTCTGGCTGGGCTCGAGCTCAGTTCTCCAGCCTGGGCCGCAGACTTGCTGTGAGCAGGCAAGGGCCCCGCCTCTCAGCGCCCTCCCCCTCCTCCGCCCCCTCCTTTTCCCAGGTTCAGGGCTGAGTGGGGAGGACAGCTCGGGCAGGCTCCTCCCCTGGGGGCCACCTGGCGTCAGATCTGGGTGCAGGAAGGGTGGGGAAGCCCTCGGGCTCCTCGCAGGTGTCCCTTCCGGCGCATGGGCCTCAGCTGCCTTTAATGGCTTCCCCACCCTGACCAGCCTTCCCCCAGGGCTGCCATGATCCTGGTTAGTTTCACCTTCAAGAGGGTTTCAAATTCTTTAGTTATATTTGAAGAGATTCCCCCTGCCTCCCCAGTGATTTCACATAAAAGTCCAGTTTTACTTTCTCTGAAAAAATGGAAAAAGATCACCTGGCCAGCCATGGTGGTGCACACCTGTCACCCCAGCACTCTGGGAGGCTGAGGCAGGAGAGTTGCAAGTTTGAGCCCAGCCTGAGCAACTTAAGTGAGTTGGTGAGGCTCTGCCTCAGTAGAAAAGAAAATGGGCTGGGGTGTTGCTCCGCCATAGCCCTGGCTCGGTTCCCTGCACTGAAGGGGGAGGAAAGGGGCAGATGTGGCAGCTCCTGCAAGGCTAGCCACCATGCCCTCCCCGCCTGCGTACCCCTCCCCCTGGCTGTTTGCAGGCCCCTGGGTCTGCCCCAGGTTTGGGGTCATCGAATCTTTTCTGTCAAAGCCAAATGGTAAATATTTTAGGCTTCTCTGTGGACTACAAAGTCTCTATGGCTACTAGTGTGCCGCTGTGAAGCGAGTCAACAGTGTATGCGAGTAGGTGTGGCCATGTGCCAATAAAACTTTATTTACAAAACTAGGTAGTGGCCAGGTGCGGCCCACGGGCTGTACGTAGTATGCTGGCCTCTGCCCCAGGCCTTGGGTTCTATGAAACAGGACGTCTGGCTCCCTCCCCCGGGGGTGGGGCTTCCACAGTCCCCTTCCTAGCAGCCTGACTTGATCTAGCCAGCAGAGGGAGGCTGAGGCAGGAGGTCGCTGGCCAAGGCCATGGCTCCTGCAGCAGCACCAGGTCCTACTTGCTCCAGAACAAGCAGCTCTCAGCTGAGGGCATCAGAGCAGCCCAGGCCCCAACCCTAGAACTGTGGGGCTCAGGGATGTGGCTCTCAGGACGTCGGGGGTCTTGTCCAGAGACGCTGTCCGTGTGTGCCAGGCGGTGCTGTGGTTCTGTGCTCAGACCTGCTAGACGGCCCGCTCCTGGCTTGGATGGGATGCGCTCTATGCAGAGAGCAGACTTTCCACCCTGTCCCCGGGGCAGGGAGACCTGGAGCAGGGTCAGAGGGGCGGCCCAGGGCAGGCACTCGGCATTTCGAGATTGTCCTTCTCCCCCTGGGTACTTGTGCCCAGCTCTGAACAGACGGTGGCCCTGCCGAGGCCCAGGTCCTCTACGCGGAATGGAGAGGAAGAGGGCGGCTGGTGCCCGCCCCACATCCGGGGCTGCCGCCTGTTGCGTCCCGATAGGCTCTGGCCCCATGGTGGCCCGAGTTCCCGGGGGGCGGGGGGAGGAAGAGGCAGGAGGATGCAGCCTGCCTATCTCGGGAGCCCAGGGCGGCGGCTCGGGCAGCAGGGCTGGGCGCTTGTGCAGGGTGGCGCCAAGTCACGACTGCCCAGGTCCCTGGCGTATTCCAAGTTGTACCCACGAGCTGGGTGTGCACAGGGGACCCTGGGAGGGGGGCGCTCGGGAACAAGGGCTGGCTCCATACAGGGACCTCACTGGCCACCAGCGTGGGCCCTCAGGCGAGGCCCTGGCGTCCTCTCGCAGTGAGCCCCGCCCAGGACCTTGGTGGCCGGCTCACAGCAGCACGCAAAGCCGGCGGTGTTTCTTCCGCTGCGCTTTCTTCAGTGCACTGAGCGCCACCTTGGCGGCCTCCCGGAACACGTCCTCCACGTTCTCCCGGAACTTGGCCGAGCACTCGAGGTAGAGCGCAGCGCGGATCTGCTGGCAGGCGCTCAGGCCCTGCGGGGAGCAAGCGGTGAGGGGGCTGCGGCCCTGCTGGTCTCCTGCCGCGCAGTGCAGAGCCCCGTCCTGCTGGGGGAGCCCCTGCGCCCCCTACCTCACCCTCAGGCAGAAGAGCCAGAAGGTGCGAGACACAGAATCTCTGCGCCCCTCTCTGAGTGCGCCGGTGGGCCCGAGTCGCTACTAGTTTTCAAAAATCTTTAAAAAATGTATTTTTTGAGGCAGAGTCCCGCTGTGTAGTTCAGGCGGGCCTCCAGTTCACAGTGATCCTCCTGCCTCAGCCTCCTCAGCGTTGGGGCTACAGTCGTGCCTCCAGGCTTGGCTAAATATTTTTAAAATCATATTTATGCTTATTCCCTTTAATGAAAGTTTCCTTGTTAATCTGCCTTTGTGTTCTCTCTACTGTATACTCATGCCCCACCCCCAAGGTTGCAGGCTGTGGACCTGCCTTCAACTCTCCAGGGTGTGGGGCAGGGGCACCTACTTTCTTTCTTCCTTTTTTTTTTTTTTGCAGTGGTGGGGATTGAACCCAGGGTCTTCACACTGAACTATACCTCCAGCCCCTTTTATTTTTTGAGACAGGATCATGTCAAATCGCTAAGTTGCCCAGGCTGAGCTCAAACTTGCATCCTCCTGCCTCAGTCTCCCAAAGTGCTGCAGTTATGGGGTGCACCACCATATCCAGTTGCCTGTTTTCAAACTAGCGCCCGCCCCACGTTCTTCCAGTTAGATAGGACTGGAAGGAGGCTGAGTGAGTGGGGCCAGGTTCTGGCTCCACTTCTGCTGAGCTGTGTGCCTCTGGGCAAGCTGCTTAAGCAACCTTTCTGGGCCTCAGTTTCTCCCCTGTAAACTGGGGATGTTAACAGTTCCCTCAGAGGCATGAGGATGAGATGAAGTACGTACTGTAGTCAGTGCTCAGACCCTTCAGCTGTCAGTATTTTACTATTCTTAGGTTCCTGCTTACTTGGCCGGCATGGTAGCACATGCGTGTAATCTCAGCACTCAGGAGGCTGAGGCAGGAGGAGCTCAGTGAGTTCAATGCCAGTGAACCACATAGTGAGACCCTGTTTCAAACAAGAATCCTGTTTGTGTCACTCCTGGGAAAGCCACTAAGGCAGCCCTGGTGCAGAGACCAGAAAGGTCTGGGAGGTTCTCTGGCTGTGGCCCTGTGTGGGACCCGGGACACCCCCACCGCACCCCACCCCCGTGCTGGGGGCCGCCCACCTGATTGTAGGTGATGGGCTCCAGCTGGGCTGCCCGCAGCTTCCGCAGCTGCTCCTTGTCCTTGCGCAGGTCCGTCTTGCAGCCAATGAGCACCATGGGGGTCCCCCGGCAGAAATGTGTGACCTCCGGGAACCACTGGGAAAGAAGGGAGAATCGGCCAGGGCTGTGCTGTGCTGGGCTCCCCACCTACCCCCGGCCCCAGGCAGGCTGGGCCTCACCTTGATGAGGACGTTCTCGTAGCTGGTGGGGTTCATGACGTCATAGCATATGAGCACAAGGTGGGTGTTCTGGTAGGACAGGGGTCGAAGCCGGTCGTAGTCCTCCTGTCCTGTGCCAGAGAGACAGCTCGTGTGACCTGAGTCCCTGCTGGGCTCCTGGGGTGGGGCCGCCCACATGCTCCGAGCGGGGCTGATCACAGCTAGGTGACGGAAAGCTGCCAGCAGGTTTTTTTCTTGTGGTACTGGGGGTTGCACCCTGGTCTTTGCACTGAGCTACACACCCAATCCATTTTTATTTTTGAGATGGGTTAAGTCACAAAGTTGTCCAGGCTGGGTGGGAACTTGTGATCCTCCTGCCTCAGCCTCCCAGAGTGCTGGCATTACAGGGGTGCACTTCCACACCAGCTGAACTGCCAGCAATTCTGCCCATGAGCGCCCTGTCCCTGCCTGATGCTCAGGGCAAATGCTCCGATTCTGGAGCCTCTGTCCCTGGGATTCAGATCTGGGGGGCTGCACAGCCCATGCTAGATTAGGAAGGAGGAGGTGCTAGAAATAACAGCAGGCAGCCCCCCCTCAGCCTGGATAGCAGTGGTGGGACCTGGCTGCACCTCAGGCTTCCCCAGGGAAGTCCTGGCTGAATCGGAACCCAAGACCCAACTTCAACAGTGCTCCATCCTGGGGCTGGGGATTTAGCTCAGCGGCACAGCGCCTGCCTGGCAAGCGTAAGGTCATGAGTTCAATTCCTGGTACCGGAAAACAACAACAAAAAACAAACACCAGTGCTCCATCCTTTTGTGTGTGACAGGCCCTAACTGGCCCAGGCTGGCCTTGAACTCGAAGGGATCTTCCTGCCTCAGCCTCTGGAAGGCAGGGATTAGCCACCCTGTCCAGCAGGTCCTCTTTCTTTTTTGAGACAAGGTGTTACTATGTAACCCAGGCTGGTCATAAACCCATAGCAATACTCCTGCCTCAGCTTCCTGGGTGCTGGGTCTACAAGGCATGCGCCACCTCCCCAGTTTGGTTCTCTTGCATTTTAAATAGATTTTTAGATTAACTTTTTATATTGACAATTTCAAACTTAGACAAAAAAACTGCAACCAAGAGTGCAAAAGACTCCAGGAGGCTGATGGTTTACCCATGGCCCTGCCTGCCTATCTACACCTGAACTTGGGTGTCTGGACCCCGCGGGGCCACTGCGCATGCTCTGAGCGTCCTCTGAGCCGCTGCGTGGTTTCCTGAGGCTGAGATCAGGGGCACAGGTGTGTGCCCATGTCTCCCTGTCATCAACAGCGAAATTAAGTTTTCCCTAGTCTAGGAGCAGGCGAGGGTGCTGCACTGTTCAGTCGAAGCGCCTCGGGAGTTTTGGGGAACTGCCGCAGCGGGAACTGAGAGCCAGCAGGGCATGCCCCCCCCCCCCCCGCCTTGGCTGGAGAAGGCTCACACACCGTGGTCCAGGGGCACAGGCCCTGTGGATAAGTAAGCAGCAGCTCATCCGCTCCCCTTTGCAGGCCTCAGGGTCTGCAAAGCGTTATGCAAAGCGGCTTCTGTCAAGGAAGAGGAGTTAGGAGGCCTGGGAGACATGACCTGTAGGTGTGGCATGCCCCCCCCCCCCCCGGCTTGGCTGCAGCGGTGCCCGGTGGCACCGGTTTCTGCAAGTCCTCTCAGGACAAGAGGCCTCTCCACGCAGCCTCTCCTGGCTCCCGGGCCGGCCCAGCACCTGACAGGCCACCTGTCCTGGCCTCAGGGACCGAGCCCTGGGCAGCTCTGCCACAGCACAGTGCTTTGGGTCACCGTGACTAAGGCAGGTACAGCGACACACACCTGTCATCCCAGCAATGGGGAGGCTGAGGCGGGAGGATCTCAGGTTCCAGTCCTGCCTGGACAACTGATTGAGAGGCTCCCTCTCAAAATCAAAAAAGCGTCGGGGATGTAGCTCGGGGGTAGGGTGATTTGGGGCTCCACAGGCAAGAAAGACACAAGTTCAGGTCCCAGGACGCCTGCGGGGGGCCAGGGTCCCTCAGGGAAAACGGTCCTCTTAATAAAAGCTGCTCCGGGGGAGGACAGCTGTCCTTCAGCCAGAGCCCCCGCAGTGGGAGGAGGGCTGCCCTCTGACTTCTCCTGGTGCGCACGGGGAGCCGGCCCAGGGTCCGTTCGCACATGTCCCCAGCCTGCCCCTCTTTCCAGCCGCGTGGCTATTTTCACCTAATGACAATGAAAGGGCGACACCGGGTGCCACGGCTGTGCTGCGCGGCGGTGGCTACTGTGGGGTGCACAGCGGCTGCCCCGCCCCAGCCCCGGGCCGCCTGTCCGCTCTCCCCGTCCCCTGCAGCACCTCCGCGAATCCATCCTCCACCGCTGCTGGACAGAGCACACAGCAAGGCAGGACCTGCCCCTCCCGGAGCTGCCTGCCTCCCCGCTCCCTGCTGGCCCTGGCGCCGCCCTGACTCCGCCTCCTTGCTCCCCGCCGTCAGCCAAGGCCTCCTCCAGGCGCCTCAAAGCAGCGGTGCCCGCTGCGCCCACTCCTGGAATGCTTATCCCCGCACCCCCACTATTTCCTTCATCGCAGTTTATTTTCATATATTCACACTCAGCCAAGTTTGGGGGCGCACACCTGTCAGCTCAGCCTTTCAGAAGGATGAGACAGGAGGACTGCAGGTTCAAGGCCAGCCTGGGCTATTTAGCAAGACTTTGTCTCAAAAATGTTTTCCCTTTGGTTTTTTGAGACAGCGTCTCACTATGTAGCCCAGGATGGCCTCCAACTCACAGCAACCCTCCTGCCTCAGCCTCCTCCTGAGTGCCAGGATTACAGGTATATGCCAGCATGTGTGGCCAAAAAATAAATAAATAAAAATAAGAGTTTTTGAAAGAGTTGTGGATGTAATTCAGTGCTCCCTGGGTCCAATTCCCAGTACTGGAGGAAAAATTCAGACTATATAACTCCTTTTTCAGAGAAGTACAGATAATGCCTTTGCTCTACCCTTATAATGACACCCCTTATGCATTTGACTATAAATAATTAAGAAATCCCTACATTACAGCTCAAGTTGATACGGGGATTATGAATATCATCAGTCCCCCATAGCTTTGGATCGAGTATCCACAGAAATAACCTTGGCTAGAAAATGTGCAGGAAGCCTGGCATGGTGGCATATGCCTATAATCCCAGCACTTGGGAGGCTGAGGCAGGAGGAATGCCCTGAGTTCAAGGCCAGCCAAGGTTACATAGCAATACCTTGTCTTTAAAAAAAAAAAAAAAAAAGCAGCAGCTTGAGCATGCATAGATTTTGTCACCTGTGGGGATCTGGACCCAAACAGCCATGGATCCTGAGGAACTCCCATCCTATTCGTAGAGAACTACTGCATTTCAGGCTGGTGTGGTGGTGCACATTCCAGTAATCCTCTGGAAGGCTGAGGCAGGAGGAATCACAAGTTCTGGCCCAGCCTGGGCAACTTAGTGAGACCCTGACTCAAAAATTTAAAAAAGGGGCTGGGAATATAGCTCAGTGTGAAGAAAAGAGAAAGAGACAGAGTGTCACACAAGTGACGTGACCTGCTCACAGCCCACAGCATTCCCAGGGCGACTTGCAGGGCGGTGGGGGGCAGAGGTGAGCACACCCTGGGCCCCAGCCCCTGCACCCCGCGTGGGAAGCCGGTGGGGTCTTCCTGTGCTGACCAAAGCCGGCCCGTGTGACCTAACACTGGGCTCCATGTGTCTGGCAAACATGCTTCTCGCTGCCCCTTAGAAGCCTGCAGGAGGGGACCATGGCGTGTCCTTGGGCAGTCGTGGTGGAGGTGGCCCAGGAAGAGTCTGACTGGGGAGCGCTGGGAGCCATCGCACCTGGCTCGTCCCCCGCTTGGGCCACTCTTGGGGTTCCTCTCTTTTTCTGAGACAGGGTCTCACTCTGTAGTGCAAGCTGGCCTTGAACTGATGGGCGATCCTCCTGCCTCAGCCTCCCACGTGCTAAGGTTACGGTGTGTACCACCAGGCCCAGCTTTTTTGGGGGAGGGGGTAGTACTGGGGACTGAACGCAGGGCCTTCACACTGAGCTGCGTTCCCAGCCTTGTTTTTATTTTGAGACACGGTTTCCTGCCTCAGCCTCCCAGAGTGTAGAATTCCAGGCTGGGTTGCTGTTCCTCTCCCAGCAGGCCCTTTGGACAGGGAGCAGCCTGGTCTGCTCCCTCAGTTCCTGCAGGCCTCTGCAGGAAGGTCACCGCCGCCAGGAGTCCTTTCCTGACGCCCACAAACAGCTCCTTAGCAGCCTGTCCTGTGAGCCTGGCTTTATTGTGCTCCCAGGCACACACTGCCACTTCTCGTCCCTTTTTGGTCTTTGTTCCTCTTCCCGAGGGCAGGGCCACCTCTGTGCAGCTCACTGTTGCCTCCTTGGAACACAGGAGAGCTCAGAACGTGGGGAGCAGAGGAACAGACACGTGTGGGCGAGCTAAGTGTGTGGGCTCCGCTCCAGCCTGGCCCTTTGGTGCTCACTCGCTCGCACCTGACTTCCTCGCCTCGATCCGGCAGCAGCCTGCGGCGGGTGGTGTGTGTGTGTGCGCGTGCGCACGTGCCAGGCAGGAACCTTCCTGGGAGGAGCCCAAGTGGCTGAGGGGCCTCAGTCAAGGTCAGTTGGGCACCTGTGACGGCACCAGCTGGTTCGCAGGGCAAGACCATTGCCAGCCAAGCTGCTCCCAAAGCACCGGCTCAGCCAGGTGTGGTGGAGGCTGAGGCAGGAGGGTTGCAACTTCAAGCCCAGCCTGGGCAATTTAGTGACTTAGCGAGACCCTCTCTCAAAATGAAAACATGGGCGGGGGATGTAGCTAAGGGTGAAGGCCCTAGGTTAATGCCATGTATTGTAAAAACAAAAAAGGAAAAAAATGGTTCAGGCTCTCCCGAGGAGCCTCCCCCATAGGCATTAACCCCTAACCCCCAGTCTCATCATCCGGAATGGACGTGAAAAGCAGATGAGGCCTGATGGTTAGCCAGGCGCTTATAATCCAACACTCTGGGAGGCTGAGGCAGGAAGAGACAAGTTCAAGGCCGGCCTGGGTAAAGCAGTGACATTCTAGCTCAAAATGAAACAGAACGTGGGGCTGGGGCTGTAGCTCAGTGGTAGAGTGCTTGCCATCGCATGTGAGACTGGATTCCATCCCCAGCCCCTGAAAAACCGGCAGCCACCACCCAGCAAATAAAGATGGGGAACCCCACAGCATTCCCCCCAAGGCCATGAGGCCTTTCGCCTGCAGTGTGTCGTCCCTGCTCAAAAGCACCGAGAGGTAAAGTGACGCCCAAGGGCGCACACAGGGCTGCTGAGATGCCTTCCTGCCGTGTACCGCAGAGAGAACTGGGGAATGGTGCTCATCTTGTCCACCCAGCCCAGCCCTGCGCCTTCTCTGGGTTGCCTTCCTGACCTGACTCTGCCCTCGGTCCTGTGGGTGCTGCCGCCCCCATGCCTTCCCGGGAGGGCTTGGATGTCCTGGGTTCCTTGCTGTGCCCAGGCCAGGAGCACCCCTCACCGTTGAGACCCACAACTCGGGGTCCTGGTGCTTTCTTCCCACGGTCTCTGTTTGTTTTTCTGGGAAAGGGGCTGCTTAATCCCGCCTGAGCTGGTTAGTAAAAGGCCTGAAGGCCACAGCTGGGCATGGCGATGCACGCCTGTGATCCCCTCCCTGCTCAGGAGGCCGAAGCAGGAGGTTCCTTTCAAGTTTGAGGCCAGCCTGGGTTTACAGACCCTGTCTCAGAAAGACCTAACCAATCAGTCAATACAAGCGGGCGATCCGCGCAGAGGAAGCACGCGTCTGGGGGCGGGGAGGTGTCTGGACCAGGCTCCCCAGCTGCTCATCCTGTGGTTGGTGGGGCCATGGGCGGGCGGAAGCGGGGCTCACCCCACCTGGCTATTTCCTTTGTGGCGTGGGCTCTGTGTCAGCAGCCCCTCTTGGGGCGGAGGTCGCCAAGGCCCAGAGCTGAGCTGAAGCGGGCGGGTGTCACGGGGCCACAGTGGTTCCCAGCCCAGGCTGGGGCGCAGGTCGGGAGGGGTGCGGCGCGGTGGGTGGGAAGGGGAAGCAGCAGAAGAGGAAGCCGCTCACCAGCTGGGGCCCACCCACCTGCGCTTCCTCCTGAGCAGGATGGCCCGGGACCCTCGGCCCTGAGCCTCGGAGGCCACGCCGCCACCCCAGGCCTCCCCGCGCCCATCGTGTCGGGCTCCCTGTGTGAGCGACTCCTGTGGCCCCCGCTCCCTACGTCACCTGGGCTTGCGAGGGGACCCACCTCTCGCACCCCTGTGCCCCAGCCCGGATGAGCTCAGGGTGCGGGTGGCAAGCCCTCGCCCCAGCCGGGCCCTCACCACAGCTTCCGGCCTCAGGATCTGTCAGGCGGTGGGCGAGGCTGCTGCAGCAATGGGTGCTCGGCCCGGCTCCCCACCTCCGAGCTCTGAGCCCACGGCAGCCGCGGTGGTGTCTGCAGCAGCTTCCGCAGGAAGGTGACGACCACCTGCAGCCAGACTGGCCTTGGGGACAAGGGCCTGTCAGAGCTGTCCTGAGCCACTGCAGTCCCACGGCTCCACTCTACTGACTGGGCCTGGGCCGTCGGGTTCTAGAACTTTCTACACCCCTAGCCAGCGGGACTCGCCTGGCCCTTGTGTTCATCCCCGTGTCTCTGCCTTTCTCCTGGAGGGTCACCTGGCCATCCTCATCCCATCCCAAGGAGTCACTGTGTCCTGCAGTCTCTTCCAAGCCATGTCGTCTGACTCGCCCCGGACGACACAGTCCCCCCTCCACCCGGGCTGCTCACTGACGGGGGTTTCCTAGGTCTAGGGCTTTCCCAGCCACAGTCGCCCCCCACGGTGTCCTCCTCAGTCACCATGTCCACTGCAAAGCCACTCACTAAAACCTTGGCCAGCTCTGCTCTTTAGGCCTCGGCTGATTCCCACTGGGAAAACTGATGCCCCCTGCAGCTGGGCTGATGACAGGCTGGTGTAAGACAATCACAAGAGGGCCGCACAGGCAGCTGAGGCAGGAGGGTCAAGGCCTACCTGAACTACGCAGCCAGGCACTTTCTCAAAAAGCCGTAAGTTAACAAATAAATAATAAAGCACAGGGTGACTGGGTGAAGCCCGTGGTACAACACTCGCCCAGTAGATGCCAGGCCCTGGGTCTGATCCCTAGCACCACAAAAGCAAAGGAAAAGGAAACAGAGTCACAACAAAAATACCTCCGAGGCCCCCTGACAGCCAGCCCTGCATGGAGCATGGTGAGCTGATTTAATTCTCATGACCATTTATCCCTGGTGAGGAAAGCAACGCCCAGCTGTCCCCAACGGTACACAGCCAATGGGGGGTGGCATCAAAGCAAGCGACAGGCTCATCCCTGCCTCCAGTGACCGCCCATGGCAATCCCTGCATCCCTCCGGGGAATCCAGCACAAACTTTCTTTACAAGTAGCAGCTCTGGGGACTGGTTGCAGGCCCTCTCCTCTGTCCTGTCCCTGGAGCACCTCTCAGCCGGAAGGGGACACTGGCCTCACAGGGAGCCTGCTGGGGAGCAGCCGGAGGGCTGGGAGGGGGCGCGGCAGATGTCCCTGGCTCTCCCGGGTCCCTGGGTGGACACACCAGCTGTGCACTTCCACTTGGGGCAATGTCCCCACCCACCCCAGGCTCTGGGACAGGGAGCATGTGAAAAGAAAAGTGTCCCCAAAGACCTTTACTTCTGGGGACCGGCCACGCCTGGGGACTTCCTGGGCAGTCCTGGGCTTTACCCGCTCACCTCGGCCGCAAGCTGTGCTCTGGGGCAGCCCCGCGGGTCCCCTCCCAGAGCGGGGATCATCAGCAGCCACTGCAGGGCAGGGCACCCATGTATGGGGCCTGCTCAGGCCAGGAGTGGAGTGAGACAGCCGTTCCCAGCCTGGGGCAGAGGGGGTCTCAGGCCCATCCAAGGCCAGGGAGGGAGGTGTGGCAGCACAAGCTGGGCCGTCGGGGAGGAGACGGCTGGAGACGCCCCACCCCGTCACCAAACACTGAGTCACAGAGCCGGGTGAGGCTCCACCTGGGGGTCCTGACCTTTGTCCCCAAGTTGTGGCCCCAGAGGGGAAACCAGGGTCTTCCTACTGTTTCTCCCACCCTTACAAGGCGGCTCCCCCAGAGGGTTCGAGCACTGGCCTAACTCCCTTGGTGACGAGCTGCAGGTGAACGCAAAGCAGATGGTGGTCTGTTTCCTCCCTCCCTCCTTTCAACTTCATTTTTATTTTTTATATTTATAGACAGGGTCTCACCAGGTATTTCCCACTGGCCTTAAACTCACTGTACAGCCCAGACTGGCCTCAAACTCTCAGCGATCCACCTGCCTCAGCCTCCCAAGTGTTGGGTTTCACAGGCGTCTGGCTCTTTCTTTTTCTGAGATAAGATATCACTATGTAGCTACTTAGCCCAGTTATCCTGCCTCAGCCTCCCAAGCGCTAGGATTACCGGTGCCGGCGGCCACACCTGGCCTCCTCCGTTCATCCTTACAGTTGTCTAGTTGCTCTCCGCGAAACCAGGACTACCTGCAGCTGTGGTGCTGCACATCGCCGAGCCGAAGTCCACGTGACCCCAAAAGCCGGGGTCACAGAACTCACACCCACAGGTGCCCTGCGCCTCAGACGCAGAACTAACTGCCAGCCACAGAGCCCTTGGCCCGAGACTCAGTCCGCAGCCCGGGGGCCCGCAGAGAGCACGGCCCAGGACCCGCCATCCTGGAACCCGGGGCAGGGGCGCAGCCCACGCCTTCTAGCCCCGCTAGAGAGGTGCAAGCCAGGGCCCAGCACGGCCCGCAGCTGGCCCGCGAGCCCTCTCCACTCCCAGACGCGGCCCGGGTCCTCAGGCCTCCTAGCTCGAGGGGCCGGGGAGTCCGGCGTGGGGGGCCCTCGCCGGCCCGGCTGCCGGTGGGCACTCACCGGCCGTGTCGTACAGGTTCAGGGTCACCTCCTTGCTGCCCACCGTCACGCTGGCCGAGTACTTCTCAAACACCGAGGGGGCGTAGTGCTGGGGGGCAAGAGGTGGGGTCGGGCTCCAGCAGCGAGAAGCAGGCGTCCGGGCGCCCCACGCAGGTCACCCACGCCCACCCAGCTCGGAGCCCCGGCCCGCCGGACCCCGGGATTCCCGCGAGGGCGCCCGGGGCTCAGCCGAGGCCGGCCCGAGGGTCGCCCCTCACCCACCCGCGACCCCAGCGCGCCCGGCGCAGCGGCGGCCTCACCTCGGGAAAGGCGCCCTGGCTGAACACCATGAGCAGCGACGTCTTGCCGCAGCCGCCGTCCCCCACGATCACGATCTTCAGCTCCTTCCTGCCCGGGCCCGGGGCGGCGGGGGCG
>NW_004955482.1:6625900-6631424 GCF_000276665.1 Chinchilla lanigera | reverse complement strand
AGCCGAGGCGGCCGGGGATGCGGGTGCTCGGCCGCAAGCGGAGCTCCCACGCCCAGCCCGCCGCGGGCATCGCGCCGCGCCCGCCGGTAACGCCAGACCGTTTGCGGTGCCCCTCACCGCTGGCTCCGCCCCTGGCTGGCAGGCTCCGCCCCCTAGCGGGGACCCTCTGATTGGCCGACTCGCAGCGTACCCGGCACCCCGGTTCGAACCCAGGGCTCGCGCTGCGAGGGAAGCCTTCGCCTCCGTTCTGTCCCGGCTGTGTGGCTCGGCGCAGACCAGCGTCTGGCCTCAGTTTCCCCATAGGATGTAGCTGCCGTGGTGCCCGAGAAGCTGCAGGCTCGGCGGTCGCGTCTGCCCCGCGACGCCGGGCCATTTCCCCGCCCCCGCCCCGCCGCGGCGTGGGAGGCGGCGCCCTCTGCCGGTAGCCGAAGGTTGGCCCCAAAGTGCTAACCGCGCGGGCAGCGGCATCCTCCGAGCAGGGCCAGAGGCATACACCCGAGACACGGCCAGGGAGGGTCAAGGGGATCCGTTGAGGTCTGCCGGTCCTCTCCACGCAGCGTGGGGACACTGGTAACCCCACTCCACGCCGAAATTCCAGACCTGTATCCCACGAGCCCTCCCGACCCCCCAAAACAGCTCTTGGCTGAGATCACATGTGGTCCCGCCCCTTCTGTTACCCCGCGCTGACTGCCCTCTACCCAGGCTGTGTCCTCTAGTGGTAGCAGGGGCGCCCCTGGAACCATCCTGAGCAGACAGGCACCAGGCCATGGGCGGAGTGTAGCCTCCTGGCTGCGGTAGGTAAAGCTCGTTTCTAGCCTGTCCGCAGCGTGGTGGTGGCTGCCAGGACCCAGACTCTTCTTGCTCCTGACCCCAAAGACTCCCAGTTTTCAAGTTCTTAGCAAAGGTCGAACGAATTTCACTTTGCGGAGGAAATTGCCAACCTGGCAGTTTGGTAAATGCCAAGTCTTTTTCTCCAGCAGGTGCAAGACAACGTGTCGCCGCCAGAGGGCAGCAGTGACCGCCCGCGGACCCAGAGACAACAGCCGAGCTGGGAAGGAGAGGCCAGATTCTTAGGTGGGCGCCCTCTCCCATCGCTGGGCGGAGGATCTTCTAGGTCAAGGGCCCCGTTGATAAATGCACAGCCATCGGACGTTCCTTTTTTTGCAACATGTTTATTCAGAAGCAACTGTGTTCCTGCCTGCCCAGAGCTGAGTCTTGGGGGCAGCCTTCTGATGGAGTTGGGGAGATGCAGAAGAACTTACCTTTACAACTGGCCCCAGGCTGTGCACCCAGGACCCGAGCTTGGGGAGGGACAGGGACAGGGAAGGCAGGAGGCTGTGCAACTGGCAAGGGGCCTGTGGAGAATTCCGAGAAGGCTCCAGCAGCCGGCTTCACCACACCCGCCCGCAGGAGGGCGCCTACTTCCCTCAACATCCTGAGACTCCCTAGTGAACTGGGCACACTGCGGTGAACCTAGCACTCAAGAGCTTGGGGCACGAGGATTGCGGCGGCATTCCAGGCCAGCCTGGGCTACATGGTGAGCTCAAGGCCAGCCTGAACTGCATAGTGAAGCCCCGTCTCAAAAAGACCAAAGAAAAAAAAAGCCCTCGGTCCTCAGTCCTCACCTCCTCCACCTGAGAAATGGGCTCTGTGCTCTGTGACAAACTGCTCAAAACCAAAGGCAGAAGACAAGCAAAAGCAGCAGCTTGGCCGGGTGTAGGCAGAACAGCTGCCGTTGGCCCCCACCTACCAGCCCACCCAGCCCTGGCCGCCAGACCAGGAGGCTGGCAGAGTCCCAGTCCGCGCCGGCCCGGATCATGTTTGATTTGGACCCTGCTCTCATGCTGATGGTGAGGCTAAATCTGTAGCTAAAAATACCCAGGAGCCCAGCCAGCTGCTCCGAGCTTCCTTGGAGGCCAAGCGGGCGCAGGAGCTGCAAGGTGCCCTGGGGTCCCTCATCGAGCTCTTGCTCACCTCAGGGGTCCTGGAGAGGCCCGGGATGGCGGGCTGGTTCCCGCCGAGAGATCTGCTGGGGCCCAGGAACCTCAGCGTGCTGCCAGGTGGCCCTTGCGGGGGGAGCTCATGTGTGGTCACCTCAGGCCTGCGCGCAGGGAGGCCAAGGGGGACACCAAGCTGGCGGAGAAGCAGGGCAAGGCCCAGCCAGCGCAGGTCGAGGGGGCTGCTGGCACCCACTCCCGTGCATGTACATCAATTATTTAACCATCTGCCCGGCTGGTGGGAGAGAAAGACCCCAGCCCCAGACAGGTGCCTCAACACCACAAGCTGCCCCCTGGAGGCCCCAAGACGGCCAGTGGCCACCAGGCTCCCTGGGACACCAGGCCACCTATCGACAGGTCCCTCCCGGCCCCAGCAGCCACCAGCACTCGGGGGCAGTCACTTCCACAGCCACTTGGGGGCTGAGGCAGCCGGGGAGGCCAGGAGTCCGAGCCCCGGGCAACAAGGCAAGGTCCTCTGTCTGCAGCAAGACTTTAGAAGCAGCTCACAAGGTGAGCACCCAATTCTCTCCTCCCACGCCATGGGCAGGAGCTTGCTGGGGGCACAGGCAGCTGGGCAAAGAACAGGGCAGCTGCCTGGACAGCGGTCGGACGCCTCTCCTCGCCCGGCAGCGGCAGCCGTCTCCACCCACAGGGTCCTAAATAAAAGTCAAATTCCAGGATTCAGCTCCCACTGGAGGCGCCGGAAGGGGCGGGGACAGCGGCGACTCAGTAGTAAGACTGGTCAGGCCACCTCCCAGCCCGCCGCCCTTCCGCTGGCGTGGCGCTCTCCCTGCAGGCCACGGCGGCCCCGCCCCGGGCTCCGGAGTCCCCCGGGGTCAGGAGGAGGAACGGCAGGACGGCCTGCCCGCCCCGCCCTCGCGGCCCCAGGACGCGGGTGGGGGTGGGGAGGCCAGGGACAGAGAGGAGGGCGGTGAGAGCCGCCAGCAGGTACAGGCCTCCACCTAGGGCCGGCCCCTGCCCCCTCCAGGCTGGAGACAAGCCGGTCACGCAGCCCGGGAGGGGAAGACAAACCCTCAACCCCGAGCGCAGGGGCCGGAGGTAAAGACCCCGCCCGGGGCTGTATTCCGGGCGGCACACCGCAGGCTGCTGAGAGGAGCTCGGCGAGGTCGTCCACCGGGAGGGCGCAGCGAGGTCTGCGGGCGCCAGCAGCGGGGCCTGCCTCAAGCTCCTCCCTCCCTGGAGCTGGGGCGCAGCAGAGCGCACCTTTTCTTTAGCAAAGGACAGTGGTCACCGGACACCCGGCCGGGAGCCAGCAGCACCACGCAGGCCACTTCCGACCTCGCAGCAAACGGCCAGGGTTGCCAAGAGACGGCTGGCCCGGGCGGGGGGAACCCAAAATAACCCAGACAGCTGGGGCCAGGGGGTGCCGTAGGCACGGGCGCCAGGCTGCAAGTCAAGACACCTGGAGCTCGTCCTGCTCGTGGTGGCCTCGTGACCTGAGTCATTTCTTTGGGGGCCAGGAATGGGTGATCCCAAAGCAGCCGACTCCCAGCTACTCGGGAGGCGGGGCCGAGCGGGCTGCCAGCCCCTCCCCCCTGCCCGGAGGCCGTGCCACGTGCCCGGGGGGGCTGATCGGGGAGGGGCTGGTCGGGGAGGAGCTCCGCCGACAGCCCAGCCCCCACCCGCGGCCACGCCCAGCGCCGAGCTCACAAAGGAGGTCCCGAGCGCGGCCGCTCGGAGGCCGGCCCCGTAATCGCACTTAATCCTCCACCGCCCTTCCTAGCACCACCACCCATCATTTTCGGGGGAGACGCCGCCCAAGGTCACCGGCACCAGCCACATTCCACGGGGCAGCCTGACTTAGGCCCCCTGGATCAAGCACCCAGGGGTCTCCGATAAAGCCTGTCGGGCTCCCCCAGGCCCCAGCTCCGCGCTCACGCTGCCACCGGGGGCGAGGGGGCAGGGCAGCAGCGCGATGGGCGGCACCTGCAGCCGAAAGGCTCATCAAAGTAATCGCCAACGAGGGCTCCCGGGGGCCAGGGGGCAGAGATCAAGGGCCACACCGCCTCCAGCTGCCGAGCTTCCCGGCGCGAGGAGAGGGCCAGCTCCGGGAGGGCGCCTTGTGTTACAGCGCGCGCCACCCGGCCCGGAGGGGCTCCAGACACTGCACCTGGGGCCTGTTGGAAAGCCAGGTTCTCGGGCTCCACCTGCTGAACCCAGACTGGCGGCCAGGGACCGAATTCACGAGACGGATTCTGATCCGGCCCCACTTTGTAGTTGGGGTTAGCTGGGGCTCACGGGACCAGGCAGCTTACGCAAGGCCAAGGTCTCACAGGCCGGCTGGCGGAGCGCGGAAACCGGGCCACACGCGCCTGCCCCTGTGGGCAGGCGGAGGAACCTGGGAATCCCAGGACGGGGGAGGACAGGCAAGGAAACCTCTTTTCTCCAGGAAAGCGGGCCCGCATCTCCGCTTCTTCTGTTCTTTGCTTCTCTAGCAGCCAGGCACAGAGGGCGGTTCTCTAGTCACCCCAAACGCTCCCGCTGGGGCCCGGAAGGGTGGGCTGCGGCCCGGGCTTCCTGGCAGTGGCCTGTGCCTTTCAGGAGGAGGAGGCGCCGCAGGCCCGCCTCCCCCCACCACAAAAACGCACCACTGGAAACACTAGCCTGCCGGCCTCTAGTAAGGAGCTAAATTCGGCAGAGAATTGCCCGCCCTAAACGCTTGACAACAGAAGCTGACAGGCGGGGTTGGAGGGACCCAGCAGGCCGCCGGTTTCACACACACAGCCGCCGCATCTGTGCGGGGGAGGGGCTGCAGAACCAGCCCAGCAGGTTCGGGGACAACCCGCCCTCCCCTGGGGTGCAGGCCAGAGCTCCCCAGTCGCCCTCACAGCTTGGCACAGGGCTGTCACCTACCTTTGATGGGAGGCTTGTCAAACTAGGCCTGCTCCTGCTGTCCAAGGGAAGGAAGGGCTGTCCACTCTGCGGGTACCCGGTTGTGCCCCTTCTCCGGCCAAGCAACTGGGGAAAGAATGTGCAAGGCCTGTCAGGGCAGCCCCCGGGTCGTGGGTCAGAGAATGTGACTGTCCAGATGCAGACCTGTCCGCGTCCTAGAAAGAGCCTCGCGAACGCCATCCCCCCTCACAGCTGCCAAGGCGGCCCTCACGCAGGGATGGGTTGGGGTGTGGGGGGGTGAGTCATGAAAGGTTCACCAGGGCGCGCGGCGGCGGGAGGCGACCCATCTGCGCTGCCACGGGCCCGCCCCGTCGGACCCCTCCCCCGGGAAGGCCGCGATCGGAGGCGCCACCTCGGGCCCCGGCCGGCTCGGGGGATTCCGGGGGAGGCCCCGCCGGCTTTCCCAGGCCCCAGCCCCCACCTTCAGCCGGAGGCCCGGGATGCAGGGGTGTGCCCCGGGCGGCCGAATGGGGCGTCAGCGGCCACCGCGAGGGCCTCCCTGCCCGAAGTGGGAACAAAAGGGGGGACCCGCCCCAGCGGCTCGGCCATCCCGGGGCGATCGGGAGGCGGGGCCGAGGGCAGCCGGGGGCGGCCTGGGTCAGGGCTGGGGGGCC
>NW_004955482.1:6622348-6625604 GCF_000276665.1 Chinchilla lanigera | reverse complement strand
GGCCCGTGGCTCTGCGCTCGGAACCTGAAAATAAAACTCGGGTCGGGGAGACAGGCGCGGCAGGGCGCGGGCGCAGGCGGGCGCGGTGCTGCGTCATGGTGCCAACATGGACGCCGGCCTTTGTCCTGCCTCGCCCGGGAAGCACGCGCGCCCCCGAGCCCCGAGCAGCCGGCTTCGGGGTCCAGGCCCCCCCCCCAAGCAGAAGAAGAGGACGCCCCAAGCCGGCTGGGGAAGCTCCCTCATCTTTTAGGCGCCCCCCTCTCCGAAGCGCTTCACTGTCTCCCTCCCCCCGCCCAAGGCTCAGATCTGGGGACAGCCAGGGACCGGCTCCACGGCCGCTGGAGAGTCGCTAGCGAGACCTTCTTTTCGCCTTTGGGGCACAAGAGGCAAAAAAGGGGTTTGAAGAGCCCTCCTCGTCCTCCCGCCCCGGCTGCCAAACACAAAGGTCCAGACACCATCTTCTCTTAGCGCCCAAACGCTGCAGCCCGGGCCTGCCTGCTCGCTAAGCTTCCTTCCAAGGGGCAAAAGGCACTTTTATTATTATTATTATTATTATTATTTTACTTACCCGCTCAGCCCGGTGCCATGGAGTCTAGAAGATAACGCTGGGCAGTGGTTTTGGAGCTATTATAAAATATCTTTTTTTTTTTTTTTTGACTGTTTAGTTGGGAAAGTTGAGGGTTATGGTGTTGTCTTTTTGTTGTTACCTTTTAGTAAGTTACAATCTTATGGCATTGTTCTGCTCCTTCCACGTCTGCAACCTTTCCAGAGTTGGGTTGGCAAAAAGGCGGCTTCGCTGAGGACTGTTTACTGCTCTGGATATAGCAATGGTGTGACCGTCATTAAGAGACAAAAGGCGAAAACACACAGTCAAATCAAACAAAAGGCAAAAGGCACACCAGACACCCCAACCACCACGGAAAAGACGACCGAGTTAACGTTGGTGTTTGGCTTGAACCAGCTAGGACTTGTTTTCCAGCTTTAATCTAGTTTCCTGTGACGGTTTTCGCCTTTCTACACAAAGAGGTCTTCCTTTCTCTAACCACCCCCCCTCCACCACTACCACCAAGGCGAGAAAAACAGAGCTGTTTTTCTTCAAATAGATCGATTTTCAAAGAGGGTAAACGTTCCTGGGAAGGCTGACTAGCATTTATGGCTCTAAACATTTTCAAAAGCTTGAAGCTAAAACCTTAAGCTTTATAAAAGCAAAATCGTCTAAAAAGCATTTTAACTGGCTTCTATTAGACAAGAGAGACAAAGACAGACATGCAGATGAAGGTTCGGAAAATTAAGGACAGCTCAGCCAACATTAACAAGAAAACTGCACTGCGTAAGGACAGAATGGATTGGGTACTTACAATGTAAAAGGTTTTTAGGAACTTAGAGTAACGACTGCTCACAGTTTTTTTGTTGCTGCCATTTCGCTAGTCCTAAAACTATACATTTAAAACATTACCTTGTTAAAAAGAGAGGAGTTAATAAGATGGCCAGGTTTAAGTGTTTAATAGAGGAAACTATATTTAAAAATTTATTGTTCAGTCAAGAGAATACAGATTAAGACAGCGCCAAGCTCCCCCCACCCATCCAAGAAAAAAAAAAAAGAGGAAAAAAATTAAATATGTCGTTTACTTAGGTTTTTTGGAATTCAAAACTGTTAACTGCTGACATTAATGGTGTGCTATGACCTAGTTATACAAGACAAAGATGGATTCCAAGTCATAAGGAAAAATCCAGATCTTTTTAAAAGGTCTTCTTCATTCTTCCAATTTTGAGTCCTTTAGCCTGCTGACAAATGTTAAACAACACATTCGGGCGTCCTGAACTGGATGGTGGAGTCAAAGGAAAAACATTCCCCACTCGCAACAAAGGAAAAACCCACTTGGCCATTTAATTCCATTGCAGAAAAATGGCTTCCCTCATCTGTTGGCCTCTCCTTGGTGTCTGATGAAGGATGTTTTGAGATCAGCGTCTAATAACTCAAGCCCTATAGAAGCCGCGCGCTGATTGGCTGCCGCGCCCTGCCGCCCTGCTCCAGCCAATTACCTACCCACGGCCAAATTACAAACCCCGAAAAGAGCCCCAATATGAAATACACCGCCACTAAGCCCGGGTGAGGCGGCTCGTTCGCCTCGGCCGCCCGAGAGAAGAGGCAGAGGGGGCTGCGAACGCGTCCTCGCGAAGCCCGGGAGCCTCGGTGTTGAACTCACAAAATGGAAGCCGCGCGCTGATTGGCCGCCGCCACTCCCGGACCTTTAATAAAGAAAGGGGAAGGAAAAGATAAATGCAAAAAAGGGGGGGACTCTGTCGCTGGTGGCTGGAGGAAAGAGGTGGGGTGGTGGTGGAGAGAAGCATGTGTTCAGGACAATTATAGGGCTGCTCCCCTTCAAAAATAAAAACAGAAGGAGAAAAGCGAAAAGCTTCTATCACCCAGTTCCAGGCGAGGGCTGCAACCTTCCCAGGAATGCGAATGCTAATGTGGTTCAAATCCTGTTTTCCCCTCCCCAGCTCGGCTCCGGGGGGAGGGGTCCCCGGGCCGGAGAGGAAGCCGGAGCGCGGAAACCCTCGATTGCAACTCCTCCGGGGTCTACGTCTGCCCACCCCCCGGCAAGGCTCCCCGCGTCCAACACACTGTCGCCCCCCCCACCCCCGCCCGGCCCTCTCCCTCGAGTCCCCACGCGCCCACCGCCGGGCCCTGCAGTTTGCAAACACTTGGGGAGGCCCGGGGCGCTCGGCGTGGCTGCCGCGACTCGAAGGTCGCCCCAGTCGGCCGCGGGAGGTAGAAGCCGGGGAGCCCCCCACCCCCACCCCCGCCGGCCGAGCCCCCCACCTCAGTCCCAGCAGAATAAATAAATTAAAAGGCCTCCCCCGGGGAGGGGGAGCAGTGTGGGAGCGCGCGGGCGAGGGTGGGGGGCCGCTGGGGCCCGGGCTTTGGCGGCGCAGCTGCTGCCGCCGCCGGGAAAGAGCCCGGGGAAGCGGCGCGGAGGGCGAGGGGAGGAGGAGGAAGAGGAGGAGGAGGAGGAGGAGGAGGAGGGTGAGCGCTCGGGCCGGGCTCCTTGGCGGTGTATTGTGGGATGTGCGGCCACTGGGAGCCGAGCCTCCGCCGCCAGCCGCCTCCCGGGCAGCAGCGACAGCAGCGAGAGCAGCAGCAGCGGCGGCGGCGGCGGCGGCGGCGACAGCTCAAGGGGCGCGGGTGCCGGTCGAGTGCGGGAAGTAGGGGTGACGGAGACATGGGGGATGCTCCTAGCCCGGAAGAAAA
>NW_004955482.1:6612620-6621998 GCF_000276665.1 Chinchilla lanigera | reverse complement strand
CAGCGCCTCTCGGAGCCGGCGGCCGGGCGGGCGGGCGCGTAATGCTCCCGGAAGGCTTATTCACTTCGCTCCATTCTTCGTGTTGTTGTTTTTTTTTTTATTTTCATTTTGGGGGGAGCCGGCGAGACAGCTCCTTTCGGGGCGCGCTAGTTCCAGGTGGGCGAGGGGGTGGGGGCCGGCCGATCGGATTCTCGCTCGCGCGTGTGTGTGGAAGCGGCCCCCGCCGCGGCGGCGGAGACGACAACAACTTGCTGGTTTTCAGGTTGGGTTAACGGCATGGAGAACAGTCACCCCCACCACCACCATCACCAGCAGCCCCCGCCGCAGCCCGGCCCTTCGGGCGAGAGGAGGAACCACCATTGGAGAAGTTACAAGTTGATGATTGACCCGGCTCTGAAAAAGGGGCACCATAAACTGTACCGCTACGATGGGCAGCATTTCAGCCTGGCGGTGAGTACACGGCCACCCCCCAGACCCCCGCGAGGGGGCCCGAGCGGCTGGGAACCCCCCTCCCGACCACTCGGCCAACTGTCAGCCCGGGCCCCAGCCCCGATCTGACGGGTGCCTGGAGAGAGGGGGTCCAACCCTGCCTGGGGAGAGGGGGGCAACCTTCCCATTCCACACCGCCCCCCCTCCAATTTCCTTTCTCCCCTAGATGTCCAGCAACCGCCCGGTGGAAATTGTCGAAGATCCCAGGGTTGTCGGGATCTGGACCAAAAACAAGGAACTGGAGCTCTCCGTGCCCAAATTCAAGGTGGGACCCCTTCCCCCTGCCCCATGGTCCGTCCCCCCGGCCCCGGAGTTCGAAAATAACGCCAGTCCTGGCCCAGCCCTGCGGGATTCTGAGTTCCCGCCGTGCAGGGCCCGGGAAGTTTTGGCGGGGAGGGGGGAGAAGCGGTGTCCCCTCCCCGCCCCTGGAAACAAAATAACACTCGGAGAAACTGTAATCAGGGCGCTGATACAGTGTATCCCGCCGGGCCAGCTGGGGGCTCTGGGTCCCCACCTGGATCCTACCCACCCTTCGGCTTGGGGACCCGCCCCCCTTCCCAGCCGGGTGGCTGTAGGGGGACAACTTCCTGGCTCAAAGGGGTCACCCCTTGACCCTGCAGCAAGGAGAAGAGGCCAGAATGGAGGGTGGAGAAAGAGAAACTGTTTCTTTTTCCCCTTTCCTTCGGAACCCCGAGGACTTCCACGTTCCAAACGATTTAATCCTCGGTTTCCCGGGCCCGCCCGCGTGCATTTTTTTCCAAAAAAATTAAAAAAAAATTTTTTTTTTTTTTAATCCTTCATTGTTGTTGAAAGGCTGGGCTGAGTAAGGGAATGTTATGTTTTTCCTCCTCGGCTTTAATGTTTTCCAAATTCCCTCCCCCTTTCGGGCTCCTGGCAGATCGATGAGTTCTACGTGGGCCCGGTGCCTCCAAAGCAGGTGACATTTGCCAAGCTGAATGATAACATCCGCGAAAACTTCCTGAGGGACATGTGCAAGAAGTATGGGGAGGTGGAGGAGGTGGAGATTTTGTATAACCCGAAAACCAAGAAGCACCTGGGCATCGCCAAGGTGGTCTTTGCCACGGTCAGGGGCGCAAAGGAGGCCGTCCAGCACCTGCACAGCACGTCTGTCATGGGCAACATCATCCACGTGGAGCTGGACACCAAAGGTGAGTGGCCCAGGGGGCCAGCTGCGGGTTTCTGGGTCCCTTTCTTTGCCTGAGCTCCGCTCCAGGCTTGGCAGCCTCCCCTCAACTCTTCCTCAGGAACCCCCTTAACCTTATTTATTTTCTTGCCCTTTCCTGAGGGCAGAGTCACATGGAGCTAAATGTGTTGTCTGTTGCTAGGAAACAGGCTGTAATTTACCAAATGTGCCAGTCCTTGGCCACAGCACCCCTAGGGACCACCCAGAGGCTTCCCCACTGGTGACACCCCTCGGGTCCCTCCCTGAGCCCTGGTGGCCTGGGTTTAGACGGTCCCCAGTGCGGGTACCTGTGATAGGGGAGGAGGCAGAGTTTGTTTATTTGCCGGGGGCTGAAGGAGAGCCAGTAGGGTGCTATTAATCACCCGAAGAGGAGGTCGGTCCCTCACCTAAGGAGAATGCTGTAAGCCCTGGGGGTCCCTCCAGCTCCCCCATCTCCTGAACCGAGCTGGGCGGTAGAGTTGTTCATTGATAACGCTCCCCGTGGAGCCGAGGGGGCGGGCTGGTCTGGGTGCTGGGGTTGACACTGTTTCATCCCTCCTCTCTCTTAAAGAGACCGCAGCACCTCCCGGCACCGACTCACAGCCCGGCTGGGTAGCCACACCTTCCTCCCTCCGGGGCCTCCGAACCTCCCCTGGGTGCCAGCTGGAGGGGCTTTACAACCTGGGAGGGGATCCCTCAAAGTGTACCTGCAGCCTGTCTAAAAACTTCCCACCTACATGAAAGGTGCTGGCTGCTGTGGGACCGGGTACTCCAAGGGCTGACACTATTGGGTCCGGAGTTGCTGGGGCCCCTGGGGAGCCCCGCCTGGGAGGGCTTAGGTGCAACTCCAAGGTTTCCTGAGCACGAACTTTGGGGACAACTGAACATACCAAGCCCAAGATAGGGACAGCTAAACTTTTGTTGGTGCTGTTTTGCTTTTCATAACTGACACAGATGTACTGACTGGGGTCTCCAAGAGCACCCGAGGTGTTGGGAACGGGTGTGGTGTCCCTCGTGGGCACCTTTATCCCCTGCTCAGTGCCCCACCCTCTACCTAGCTGTGTCTCCTCGGGGCATAAGCCTGTGGTTTCTGCCCAACCCACAGCCTCTGCCCCCCAGTTCCTCAATCTCTGGGGGGAAGGGGCACGCAGACTTTGAAATCTGCCCACTCCCATGGGTGGCTGCAGTCTGATGCCCCCTGAGAACTGAGTGTGCTGCCCCTCCCCCATCACATGCCCACATCTTAAGGAGCCGCCAGGTCTCAGCACAATCTCACTTTTTAAAAAAACATAGAAAAAAAAAAAAGGCCCTCGGAGACTGCCACCTAAGTTTGTACTTCAAGAAAAGAGACCAGCAAAGTGTAAAGTGTTGCTCAAGGAATGCCTCTTCTTTGCATATGTAAGCGGCTGCCTCTAGGGCTTCTATAGAGGCTATAAATATCAGTAATCACTTGGTCTGTGAAGACCTCTCTTCTGAGGGCGGCAGGTCTCGGCCCAGTGGGACTCCATGGGATGTACCCAGGCACCAAGCAGCTCCTGGGCTGACTTGGGGCCCTCCTGGGTCCTCCGCTGTCACTGCAATATGCTGCTCGAGTGTGGTTTGCAAACTGTGGGTCACTGGCTCCAGGTAGTTAACAAGCTGTCACCTCTGTGTCAGCCGACGTGTGACCTGGCCCTTCTTTGGGCACTATGGCCCAGGAAGGGGCTCTGTACAAGGGGCAAATTTTGGATTGGGAGCGTCCCAGCCCCTCAAGGAATGTAGCTCTGAATCTCAGGACCAGAAACGGCAGGCAAACAGGCACTTGGCGTCTTTGTTGCACAGATAAGGATCCTGGGTGGAGGGCAGGTTAGGGTGGGAGTGCCCAAGGGTGGGAGCGCAGGTGGGGGTCACCGGCTTCCTCAGGATGCCAAGCAGGTTGGAGTCCCAGATGGGGCTACCTTGTCTGGAGTGTTGCTGAGTCCCTCCTCTCTTGCTCTCCCAGGGGAAACCCGCATGCGCTTCTATGAACTGCTGGTCACCGGCCGGTACACCCCCCAGACCCTCCCGGTGGGCGAGCTGGACGCCATCTCTCCAATTGTGAACGAGACCCTGCAGGTGGGTTGTCACGAGCTCCCTCCCATGCCCCCACCCCATGAGCCTCCCCAGTGTCCCCACCAGACCCCCCCACCTGTCTGTCCAGGATGGATGAGCAGCCGCACCCCACAGCTGGGGGGGTCTCAGACCTTGTCTTCCCAACCTTTGCTCATCTGCTCCCCTGGGGTCCATCCTGTTCTGGTGGCTTCCGGCCTATGCGTAAGGGGCCTCCCTGCAGCTCTCAGGCGGGGGCCGGAGTTCCCTGGACCCCTCCTGTTCCACCTTGACGCCAGAACGGTGCTCTGTCCAGGATTCTAGTGTCCAGTATCAGGCCTCTCTGCGTCTGCCCCCAGAGAGTGGGGTTCAGCCCCCCAACTCCAGAGTCCAGACCACTGCCTCCTGGGACACTCACCTGCCAACCCCACACAGGCAGCCTCGCACCGGCTCCTCCCAACTTGGCCAGCCACCCTGGGGAGTGGGCTTCACCCAGGCCAGCCGGGCTGCTCTGAGGCCCTCTGTGTCACACGCTCGGCTCCTAAGACTTTGGGGCTGGGCAGAGCAGGGCCGTCGCCACCCTCCCAATCCCAGAATCCTAGTTCTTGCGCCTGGCTCTGCCTGGCTGCTGTTGATGTCCCACCGCTAGAGGACGGCGGGAATCCCAGCTTCCACCAAGATGTCGGGGGCTTCTCTTTCCTGTGGCTCTGGGATTAAGAAAAACCCTCAAAAGTTCCTGAAGATAACTGGCTAATCCTAGAGTAGAAAAACCCTAAGACCCACCCAAGAGTCTACTTCCTTTCCTTGTGCTGTGGGACAGTTTGCTCAGCCCCTGGCCGCCACAGTGAGAAGGGGCACAGCCCGGCTGCTTGGCATCTTTCCCTGCCGCACTGGGGTCTCACGTCTCTGTCTCTCTCTAGCTGTCGGACGCCCTGAAGCGCCTCAGGGATGGCAGTCTGTCCGCAGGCTGCGGCTCCGGCTCCTCCTCGGTCACCCCCAACAGCGGTGGGACACCCTTTTCCCAGGATACGGCCTACTCCAGCTGCCGCCTGGACACGCCCAACTCCTACGGACAGGGCACCCCGCTCACGCCGCGCCTGGGCACCCCCTTCTCGCAAGACTCCAGCTACTCCAGCCGCCAGCCTACGCCCTCCTACCTCTTCAGCCAAGACCCAGCTGCCGCCTTCAAGGCTCGGCGCCACGAGAGCAAGTTCACGGACGCCTACAACCGCCGCCATGAGCACCATTATGTCCACAATTCTGCAGTGGCCCCCGTGGCTGGGGCCACAGCCACCTTCCGGGGCTCCTCGGACCTCCCGTTTGGGGCCATGGGCAGCAGCGGGGGCAGCGGTGGCCCTGCCTTCAAGGCCCAGCCGCAGGACTCGGCCTCCTTTGCTCACACTCCACCCCCCGCCCAGGCGGCCCCTGCCCCTGGCTTCAAGTCGTCTTTCTCCCCGTACCAGACCCAGGCACCCCCGTTCCCTGCTCCCTCAGAGGAGCCCACGGTCACTGCAGCCTTCGGGGCCCGGGACAGCGGGGACTTCCGCAGGGCACCGGCGCCCCCGCCGCTGCCGCCCTCTGAACCTCTGGCCAGGGAGAAGCCGGGCACCCCGCCTGGGCCACCGCCCCCTGACAGCAGCATGGAGCTGGGGGGTCAGCCGGCTTTTGGCTGGAGTCCTGAGCCCTGCGACAGCCCAGGGACCCCCACACTGGAGTCGTCGCCCGTGGGGCCTGAGAAGCCCCACGACAGCCTGGACTCACGCATCGAGATGCTCCTGAAGGAGCAGCGCACCAAGTTGCCCTTCCTGCGGGAGCAGGACTCAGACGCCGAGCTGCAGATGGAGGGCAGCCCCATCTCCTCCTCCTCCTCCCAGCTCTCGCCACTGGCCACCTTTGGCGCCAACTCCCAGCCGGGCTTCTGCGGGCCCTCGCCCCCCTCCTCGCCGCCCTCCAGCACGGGCCTGGAGGACATCAGCCCGACACCGCTGCCCGACTCGGATGAGGATGATGAGCTGGACCTGGGCCTGGGGCCTCGGCCCCCACCCGAACCAGGACCCCCGGACCCTTCCGGTCTTCTGGGCCAGACGGCGGAGGTGGCCTTGGACCTGGGTGGAGATAGGACCCCAACTTCAGAGAAGATGGATGAGGTACCGCCGTGTCTTCCCACATGTCTGGGATCGATTCTGTCTGAGGTCCCCTCTTGCCTCCTTGCAGTGTGTAAGATGACCGGCTGAGGCAGGAGTAGCAGGGCCGGGGAAGCGAGTAGAACGGTTGAGCTGAGAGTAGAAAGCTGCAGAAAAGCGCCAGGGCTGTGACCGAGCTCTGCTTTGGTTCTGAGCTCCCTGCGGCCCTGGAGAGGAGGCAAGCCCGGCCGGGGCCCCGTGCTCTGGTGTGTCAGCGGAGTCCAGACTCTCCTCAGACTCGGGCTTCTTTGGTGGAGTTTGCAGGGGTCACAGAGGGTCCGGGCTTGGGGCTGATCGGCGCCCCCTCTGCTGGGTGTGTTAGGGATGAGCCAGGCGGATTGTGCTGCTCAGGCAGCCCGGGAAAGGGGCTGGCCGGAGGACGGTCCTCCCTTAAAGCTCGGTGCCCTCAGAGAGACGGCAAAGTGGGGCGCAGAAATCTCCCTTGCTGCCAGGAGGGAGGGAGAGGTCCTTTGGTGGGGGAGCGGTGGCCAGAAGCAGGCAGCTCACTGTCCTGTGTCCTCAGCCTGAAAGCTCCGCCCCACGCCGCAGGCCAAGTGCCCCGGGAGAGAGTGGGCAGCCGGGAGCAGGGTCCCCTCCCCGGCCCTTTGAGGAGGCCGCCTTGGTGCCTGGGGGAGGAACAGGGAGGAACTCGGTGCTCTGTGGGGACCGCAGGTGCCTCCCGCCATCGGCTCAGGATGCAGCTTCTGGCACTGGGGTGCAGGCAGGGGGAGCTGACAGGTGGGCAGAGGTAGGGGCAACCTCGGGTCGGGGGGTGCTCGCTGTACCAAGAGCCTCCCGCCCGGCCATAGTAAGGAAGGGGACCCTGAGGACCCAGAGTGGGAGTCTGGGGCGTCCCAGCACAGAACCCCCGACTCCAGAGTGGGGCTGAGCTCCAGGCTGGGCCTCGGGGGCCCCCTGCTGGTGGCCGGGAGAGCGGTGCCCAGGCTCCTGCAGCCGTGGCGGGTGGGTCCCGTAGGTGTGAGCGCAGTGCCTACAGCTGTGGCCCCGGCGGGCTGAGCAGCGAGAGGGACGCAGAGGGGACCAGGGCCGGGGCTCTGGTCTTCACAGGGCCGGAGGGTAAAAGTGCAGGGTCCAGACCTTGAGCCTTCGCTGCCCTTTCGGGGTTGTGTGACCTCAGGAAAGGCACTTTCCCTGTCCGAGTCTCAGTTTCATCACCTGCGGGACCATCAGAGCACCTGCCCCCTAGTGCAGCTAAGCTGGGTGCTGCCTGCCTGTGTGCCCGCCCTGTGAATTCTGTGGGCTCTGGCGGTCCCGCCCCTGCCGCCCTGGGAGGGCTGGGCTGGCTCGGCTGGGCCCTGCTATTGGCTGGCTGCTGGCAGCCTTAACCCTCTTTCTGCTGCGAGCACCAGCAAGGACTCTCACTGCACTGGGGAGCTCTGTGGAGAAGCCTGCGTGTCCCTCATATGCAGGGCTGCCCTGCGAGGGAGGGTGCGAGCGGGGGGGGCCCTGTGGGGGAAAGGGGGGGGGGGGCACCTAGTAAAATCCAGAGCTTCCTGCTCTTTTTGTAGGTTTAGATTCCTCCTCTTCTCCACCCACCTCCCAGGTTCTCTCTGAGGCCCCCTCAGCTCCCCCTTGGCCTTCCAGGGGCTCCTAGCTCCACCCACACCAGAAGGACCCCAGGGCCTGCCTCCGGTTCCAGCCATGCGTAGCCAACTCCCCAAAGCCCCAGGTCCCACATTAAAGTCCAGGTCCCCAAAACCCCAGGCCATCCTTAACTCCTCCCCTGTTCAGCCCTTACCACTTTCTGCTTTTGCCACCAGCTCCAAGGGGCCGTGGTCCTGAGCAAGTGTGGCCCAGTCCTACTGGGGCTCTCTGATTGGTTGGTTCTTTCTTTCTTTCTTTCTTTCTTTCTTTCTTTCTTTCTTTCTTTCTTTCTATCAAGGCAGGGTCTTGCTGTGTAGTTCAGGCTGGCCCTGAATTTGTGGGGATCTTCCTGCCTCAGCCTTCCAAGTGCTGGGATGACTGGCACGCACCACCACACCTGGCTTCTGGTCTGTTTCTTCACCTGTCAGAGGAATCATAGTGGAGCCCCACTTCGTTGTTTGTGTGTTGTGTGTGTATGTGTTTATGGTTTCTCTTTTTTTTTTTTTTCCTGGTACCAGGAATCAAACTCACGACCTTGTGCTTGCCACGCAGGCGCTGTGCCGCTGAGCTAAATCCCCAGCCCCCTGTGGTTTTCCTCATAAGTAGTGCAGGCTGGCCTTGAACTTGCAATCCTCCTGCTCAGCCTCCTGAGTGCAGGGATTATAAGCAAGGACCACCCCACCTGGCAGGATCCCTGCTTTGTGAGGGCTTCGTGCAGATAAGAACTGAGAGCCTGGCGCCTGTGGCTCTCAGCCCCACAGTGCCCCACTAAGTGTGCTGGCCTGGGATGGTGCAGTGACAGAGGGAGGAGCAAAGCCACAGCTCCTGCTGAGCCCTCCGTGCCGCCGACCCTCCACTGCCGTCCCCTGCCCTCGCACCGGGCATCCGGGCCACAGAGTAGGGCCAGGCTGCGGGGCCACTTCCTGGGTGCTGCCCTGGCTTGGACAAGTTACTTCAGCTGTGTCCTAACTTCCTCATTCGTGTAAGTGGAAATGACATGTCCTTGGCAAGCTGTTGGAAGGACTGGCCGAGTCCCTGTGTGTGAAGTCTCTGGGCACGCAGGAGCCCCCAGAAGTGTCAGCCCTAAGCATTAGCTTCTGAGCGCTCCATTAACCGCAGCTCCCAAACTGAAAAGGAGTCCGCTGGCCTCACCTTCCCTCCCCTCCCCTCCTTTCTCTCTCTCTGTGACACCCTGCTCCCTCCTTCCTGTCATCCTGCCGGTTATCCTTCCCCTCCTCTGTCTCGAAGTTCAGTTCTACGAGAGCAAGATGTCTTGGTCACCTTTGTGTCCCCGGTAGCTAGAACAGTGCCTGGCACATAGATGCTGAGCAAACGTGTGTTGAGTGAATACATGGATCCTCCTGGTGACCCAGTGAGGCAGGTACTGTGATGCTCCTTATGGAACTGCGGAAACTGAGGCTTGGAGAGGCCGAGTGACAGACGCACGGCCCGTGGTTGGGCTCCACCTTGCCCTCCTGAGTCTGAGTCTTTTTTTTTTCTTTGAGATTGGGGCTCACCATAAAGTTCAAGCTGGCTTAACTCTCAGCAGTCCTCAGGAGCGCTGGGGGGACAGGCGGGGGCCACTCCGCCCGGCTCTCTGAGTCTTGTAGCAGGCTGTGCCTCTGACAGGTTCTCCAGGGACCCAGGAGCACCCGCCCGCCCTCCTTACCCTTGCTGCTCTCCCCCACAGGGCCACCAGTCCTCAGGCGAGGACATGGAGATCTCGGACGACGAGATGCCCTCGGCCCCCATCACCAGCGCCGACTGCCCCAAGCCCCTGGTGGTGACCCCGGGGGCGGCAGCCGTGGCAGCCCCTAACGTGCTGGCCCCCAGCCTGCCGCTGCCCCCGCC
>NW_004955482.1:6610233-6612504 GCF_000276665.1 Chinchilla lanigera | reverse complement strand
CGGTGCCCCCACCGCCCCTGCCGGCGCCACCCCCCGGGGTCCCTCCCCCACCCATCCTGCCGCCGCTGCCGCCCTTCCCGCCGGGACTGTTTCCCGTGATGCAGGTGGACATGAGTCACGTGCTGGGTGGCCAGTGGGGCGGGATGCCCATGTCCTTCCAGATGCAGACACAGATGCTGAGCCGGCTGATGACCGGCCAGGGCACCTGTCCCTACCCGCCCTTTATGGCCGCCGCGGCTGCCGCTGCCTCGGCCGGGCTGCAGTTCGTCAACCTGCCGCCCTACCGCGGCCCCTTCTCCCTGGGCAACAGCGGGCCCAGCCGTGGGCAGCACTGGCCGCCCCTGCCCAAGTTCGACCCCTCGGTGCCACCCCCGGGCTACGTGCCACGCCAGGAGGACCCGCACAAGGCCACGGTGGACGGTGTCCTGCTGGTGGTGCTCAAGGAGCTCAAGGCCATCATGAAGCGAGACCTGAACCGAAAGATGGTGGAGGTGGTGGCCTTCCGGGCCTTCGATGAGTGGTGGGACAAGAAGGAGCGGATGGCCAAGGTGAGTCCGCGCGCGGCGGGAACGGCCACACACCTGCTGCCTGGCCCCGACGCCTTCCTGGACACGCCGCTGTCACTGCGGGTGACCGCAACACGGAGGCGCAAGTCCTCGTCCGCGTCCACCCCCGCCCCACCGTGCTTCGTGTGCTCAGTAGCTGCTCGGGGCCGGTGGCACTAGCAAGAGCACAGTGCCCAGAGCACCCCCAGCCTGGTGCCTTCTCCCGTGTGTGTTGGCACAGAGTCCCGTCTTGGCAGGACCAACCGCTCTTTTCCTCTGTCACAGAGAATCGGTCTCTTGGCAATGTTATAAATATTCTACAACCCCTCCGTACATGAAAGAGAGCATCTTTCCAGCCGGGCGTGGTGGCGCACGCCTGTAATCCCAGCACTCGTCCCAGCATTTGGAAGGCTGAGGCAGGAGGTTTATTGAGAGTTCGAGACCAGCCTGGGCTACAAAGTGAGCTCAAGGCCAGCCTGAACTGCATAGCAAGACCCTGTCTTAAAAAGACAAAAAAAAAAAACCAAAAAACACTTTTTTCTTTTTTCGAGATGGGATTTTGACTGCTCTGTTGTCCAGTGTCCAGACTGGCCCCAAACTCCTGGGCTCAAGCAGTCCTCTTGCCTCAGCCTTCTGAGTAGCTAGTACCACACATGTGCTTGGCATCTTTAATGTTTTAAAATCCCCTCAATCACTGCCCTCCTCCCAGTCCTCTCACCCTGCTATCTCCAGAGGTGAGTTTTACCATCCCCCCAGTATGCTTTGGGCAATGCCGCCACAACTAAGAGCTTGTTCACTGCAGCCCAGGTGGGTGACACCAGTTGGCCTGTTCCTCATCTGTATAATGGGGCAATAAAACCCAAATGAACCCTGGGGCACCGCTGCTGGATGAGTTTTATGAGACTTAATTATGTCAGCCCCACTACTAACCGATTGCTCATCCCTTGATGATTGAGTGAAAAGCAGCCCCTGCGCAGAGAACCTTGCTGCCGGTGACCCTTCAGAGCAGCTCCATTTGCTCTGGTCCTATACTCCTGAGGCAAAGCATTGGAGACTGCAGCCTCAGTGAAACAGTCTGTGGGAGCTAAGTCCATGTGTGTTTGGCGGGTGGTGCAGGGTGCTGAGCCTAGGGCCTTTGCACTGAGCAGCATCCCCCCACCAGCCCTTTTTATTTTTTATTTTGAGACAGGGTCTTGCTGTCAGTAAGTTGTCCAGGCTGGGTTCACACTCGAAATCCTCCTGCCTCAGCCTCCCAGAGTGCTGGGATTAGAGACATGTGGGCCACCATGCTGAGTTTGTGGGTGCTGTATAGCGCAACAGCAGGGCAACGTGACACTTGCGTGTGAGACTTGGGTACAGGTGTGTACCTAACAATTTGCGTATTGCTCTCGGAGTGCTGCTGTTGCTGCCCTCGGGAAAGGCTGCCTGCGGGGGTGGCGGCAGCACCCTCACCATGACTGTCCACTTCCTCAACAGGCCTCGCTTACCCCCGTGAAGTCGGGGGAGCACAAGGACGAGGACAGGCCAAAGCCCAAAGACCGGATTGCCTCCTGTCTGCTGGAGTCCTGGGGCAAGGGCGAGGGCCTGGGCTACGAGGGCCTGGGGCTGGGCATCGGGCTGCGCGGCGCCATCCGCCTGCCCTCCTTCAAGGTCAAGAGGAAGGAGCCGCCGGACACCGCGTCCTCTGGTGACCAGAAGCGGCTGCGGCCCTCCGCCTCGGTGGACG
>NW_004955482.1:6606254-6609282 GCF_000276665.1 Chinchilla lanigera | reverse complement strand
TGCAAAGTGAGACCCTATCTCAAAAGCAAAGAAAATAAAGTGAGTATTACGGGACCAGGGATGTAGCTCAGCAGCACAGCACCTGCCTGGAAGCATGAGGTCCTAAGCTCAATTCCTGGTATCAAAAATAAAAAAATTAAGTAAAATGAACATTATGGCCAGGCATGGTGGTGCACACCTGTAATCCCAGCACCTGAGAGGCTGAGGCAGGAGAATCACAAGTTCAAGGCTAGCCTGGGCAATTCAGTGACCCCTTGTCTCAAATTGAAAAATAAAGGGTTGAGGATGTAAATGAGTGGTGGTGAACCTATGGCACCTGTGCTCCAGCCTGCCGTGTATATCATTGGAAGCTCTGAAAGGTTCGCCATCACTGCCCTAAATTCAATCCCCAGTGCCAGAGAAAGCAAGCAAGCAAGCCTGGTGACACTTGCCTCAGGCCCCACTCTGCCTGAGGGCTGTGCTTAGCCAGGTCCCCCAGTGTGAGGCTCTGGAGAGGTGTCGGGCGAGGGCCTGGGACCCCACAGATGGTGATGTGGCTCCTTGCCATCCCCCCACACCCAGAGGAGACGGCCAGCATCGTCATGTCCAAAGCCGGTGCGGACTCCTCCAGCGAGAGCTCTGAGTCTTCGGAGTTTGAGTCCAGCTCCGAGTCCTCGTCCGAGTCCTCGGAGGATGAAGAGGAGATGGCCCCAGAGGAGGAGGAGGAGGAGGAGGAGGAGGAAGAGGAGGAGGAGATGGCGGCAGCTGTGGTGGCAGTGGCAGAGGAGACCGTGCCTCCTGCAGGTGCTGAGGACACTGAGCCGGGCAGGGAGGAGGCAACCCTGGCCCCAGGGGCACCTGCCGAGCAGCCGCTGGTCACAGAAGGAGAGGTGGACATTGAGGCTGAGGACTCGGTCCCCGGGGAGCAGACCCCCACCTTGGAGGAGCCCCCTCTACCCGTGGCTGGTGAGGAGCTGGTGGGGTCCAAGGAGCCCTTGGAAGAGCCAACCCCAAACCAGGGAGCAACCATGTTGATGTCACCAGAGCCCCCTCCCAAGGAGGCCGAGGCGCTGCTCACCGAGTCCCCGGGACGAGTTCCAGGTAGGGCTGCGACCTCGCGGGGCGCAGGCCGGTGGGCGCGGGTGCTTGCTGTCAGGAGCAGGCTCCCCTGAAACGGCGCCCACGGAACGCACCTCCTTTGTGCAGTCCCAGAGGGCACAGGGTGGCGTGATGCCCATCAAGCTGGTGCTGAGCCTGGCTCTGGGACTGGAGCCACAGGGACCGCGGCCGTCCTCCCTCCTCAGGGCCAGGGTTTCCTTGGACCATGGCTCCCACACATGTTACGAAGGGGGTGGCAGCGTCGTGGTCACTTAGTAAAAGTCAAGGGGGCGGCTTTGGCGTAGAAGGGGGCTGCCGGCTCCATGCCCGCACCGCCCTGTCCAAGCTGCACTAAGCCAGGAAAGCCCCCCGCGGCTCCTTCAGCCGAGCTCCTGGCAGTCACAGGTGTGTCCTCCGTGCTGTGGGCACCAGAGTGTGGCTGCCGGTCTCCCAGAATATACCAGAGCTGCTGGGCAACTGAGTTCCTTTTAACTTAGGTAGGCAAGTGTGGCTTGACCTGTTTTTTCCTAAGCCCTTCAGGAGAGGACAGAAAACTGGTATATTTTGTTCATCGTATTTTGTTCTATTCCTTTGACCACAGGTGTTTGAATAGTAGCTCAGTATTAAGGTTCTGTTGGTCCCCAGTACGATTTTAGGCATGAGCAATACAGCAGTGGACCAAGCAGATAAAAGTATCTGTCCTTGTGAAGCTTATACGCACTGAGGGCCCGGCATAATCCCAACACTTGGGAGGCTGAGGCAGGAGGATCAGCATGAGTATGTGGCCAGCCTGCACTACACAGTGAGCTCAAGGCCAGCCTAAACTACGTAGTGAGATTCTGTCTTTTAAAAAAAAAAAAATTGAAAGGAAAAAAGATGTAGAGAAAGGTTGATAATTCTGTCTCCCGTGTCCTTGATTTACCCACCAATGTTCATGAAGCACCTGCCGTGTGCCTGATGCCCGGCTGGCGCTGAGCACTCTTCACGTGGGCTCACCGGGGACAGTGTCTGTCCGCACAAGCTGGGGGCACAGGTGCAAGCACTTGGTAGGGCCGCAGTCTGGCCACCTTGAGTTAGAACCCGGTAACCTGGCTCCCATCTGGCCTGTCTCTCTGCAGAGCAAGACGTGGAAGCGGAGCCCGAGCCCCCTCCGGTGCTGTCTCTGCCCCCGCAGCCACCCCTGCCACCGCCACGGCCGCCACGGCCACCCAGCCCACCCCCGGAGCCCGAGACCCCGGAGCCCCCACCCCCACCCGCGCCCCTGGAGCCCCCTCCGGAGGACCAGCCCCCGCGAACTCCAGGCCTCTGTGGCAGCCTGGCCAAGTCACAGAGCACAGAGACAGTACCGGCCACCCCCGGTGGGGAGCCCCCACTCTCAGGGGGCAGCAGCAACCTGTCCCTAAGCTCCCCGCAGGTGCCCGGCAGCCCCTTCTCCTACCCATCCCAGTCCCCCAGCCTGAGTGGCGGGGGGCTCCCGCGGACACCGGGCAGGGACTTCAGCTTCACGCCCACCTTCCCTGAGCCCAGTGGGCCCCTGCTGCTCCCTGTCTGTCCCCTGCCCGCTGGCCGGCGTGACGAGCGCCCTGGCCCTCTGCCCTCCCCAGTGCTCCTGGACACAGGCCTGCCTCTCCCACTGCCCCTGCCCCTGCCCCTGCCCCTGGCATTGCCTGTACCTGTCCTGAGGGCACAGGCTCGGGCCCCCGGGCAGCTACCACCCCTGCTCCCTGCCCCTTTAGCCCCCTGCCCACCCCCCATCAAGAGGAAGCCGGGCAGGCCCCGGCGGTCCCCACCATCGATGCTGTCCCTGGGTGGGCCCCTGGTCCGGCCACCCGCAGGGGTTACCCTCGGGAGGGACCTCCTGCTCCTGCCAGGCCAGCCGCAGACCCCCATCTTCCCTAGCACCCATGACCCCCGGGCCGTGACCCTGGACTTCCGGAACGCGGGGATCCCA
>NW_004955482.1:6554606-6606154 GCF_000276665.1 Chinchilla lanigera | reverse complement strand
CAGCCGCCTCCTCCCCCACCCCCACCCCCCATTGAGCCTACCAAGCTGCCCTTCAAGGAGCTGGACAACCAGTGGCCCTCTGAAGCCATCCCCCCAGGCCCTCGTGGGTGTGACGAAGTCACCGAGGAGTACATGGAGCTGGCCAAGGTGCGGGGCCCGTGGCGCCGGCCCCCGAAGAAGCGCCACGAGGACCTCATAGCCCCTTCGGCCTCCCCTGAACTCTCGCCGACCCAGCCCCTTTTCCGGCCCCGCTCGGAGTTCGAAGAGATGACCATCCTGTATGACATCTGGAATGGTGGCATTGACGAGGAGGACATCCGCTTCCTGTGTGTCACCTACGAGCGGCTGCTACAGCAGGACAACGGCATGGACTGGCTCAACGACACGCTCTGGGTCTACCACCCCTATATCCTGCCTGACACGGTCCTGGCCTCTCGGCTTCGGGCAGCCCTTGCCCACCCTTGGGCCCGTCTCCCGGTCTGTAGCTGCCCACGCTCCCGTGAGGGCAGCCGCAGTGGCCCCTGCCACCTACTCACCAGTGTTGGTGTGGCACCTGCTGAGCTTTGAGCTGAGTTGCCACTGGCACTTTAAACCCTGTGCCAGGCACACTGCATCCTGGAGCTAGCAGACTCCGCAGCCTCTTCCCCTGGCCTGGGCCCTCGGCCCGCTCCACCTGGTGGAATCTTCCCGGGACCCAGTAGGGTGGGGCCATTAGGATTCCTATTTTACAGAGGAAGAAACCGAGGCTCAGGGAGGTTAGGTGGTGACTGCCCAAGGTCTCAGCTCCAAAGTGGCTGAGCTGAGATTCGAACCCAGGCAGGTCTGAATCTAGAACCTGAGCTGTGACCCTCCATGCTGCCCTAAGCCTAAGGCTGAAACCAGCATGATCCCTGTTACAGCAAAGTAACGTATGGAGCACTCACCACCTCCCGGGACCTCGCCGGGGCCTTGGTTGTGCTTCCTCATCGACAGAGGCAGCTTTGCCCATTGCAGCCGGGGTCCAGGTGGGAGACTGAGGCAGAACGTGGTCAGTAAACTTGGCCAGGGCCAGATAGCTAGGTACTGATCGTTGGTGGGATTGGCCAGTGGGAGTCGTGTGGAGGTGGAGACGGGTCTGAGGGCATGGAGGGTGCGGCCGGGGTTGCTCTGAGAGTGTCTACGTGGTCCTTGACGCACGCCCACCCACCAGCCTCTCTTCTGCTAAGAAAAAGAAACGGGACGATGGCATCCGCGAGCATGTGACAGGCTGTGCCCGCAGCGAGGGCTTCTACACCATCGACAAGAAGGACAAGCTCAGATACCTCAACAGCAGCCGTGCCAGCACCGACGAGCCCCCCGCAGACACCCAGGTGTGTGGCCGGCCGCGTCCCGGCAGCTGAAGGAGCCGAGGTTCCCAGGGTGCTGCTGTGTTGTTTCGTGTTTAATTCCGTGAACAGCTATTGAGCACCTGTGTGTGCCGGCCCTGTCCAGGGCCACAGCAGAGCATGGCACAGTTTTCCTTGGCGAGCTCATGAAGTGGGGTGGGAAGCAGTCAAGGGAGCAGATGAGCAGGCCACTCGAGGTGCCGACCGCAGAGAAAGTAGGCAGGAGGGGCTCAAGGTCACGGGAGCCAGGGCAGAAAAAGTAGGGAGAGTGAGCCGTGTGGGTTAGAGACCTCAGAGACATGGGAAGGGACCTCAGTTAAGTGAAGGCAAGTGGGGCGTGGGCTCATACGTAATCCCAGCATTGGGAGGCTGAGGCAGGAGGATCAGGAGCTCTAGGCTCGCCTGGGCCACACAGCCAGACACTATCCCGAGAAACCAAACAAACATGAAGGCAGCAGAGCAGCTTCTGAAACTCAGCGGTTCACATTCCGAGAAAGCACCCTGAGGCGGGGAAAGACTGTCCAGGGCTTGAGAAGGAAAAGCAGTTAGGACCAGAGGCAGAGGCGGCTTGGGAGGCTCCGAGGGCTGGGGTGATGACGTTAGATGCTGTGTTTTCATTACCAGAGATAGAACTCAGCACCCAGCCATCTTCGTTTATCTTTCTGTGAGGCAGGGGCTCGCCAGGTCGCTTAGTTGTCCAGGCTGAGCTCGAACTTGTGACCCTCGGCCTCCCAGAGTGCTGGGATGAGACGCGAGCCCTGCACTGCTGGCTGAGCTTTGCATCTGTACGCCACGGCCGGCCCGGGGAGGGGTGAGGGAGATGGGGGAGTGGCGTGGTTCAGGGTGTGATGTTTGAAGCTCACACCCGCAGTGAGCGTAGCCGACTGCTGGGGTCCAGAGGGGCGACGACAACGCGGTTGCTGGGGTTCCAGGCCGCCCCGTGGGCAGACACGGGCGGAGGGGAGAGGGAAAGCGGGGTAAGGACAGCCTGCGGTTGAGGGAGCTCTGCAGACGGAGGGAGGGCAGCGGCGAGAGCAAGCGGCCGCTGTGAAGGACCTGCGTGAGTTCTCGAAGGCCTTCAGAGGTCAGGTGCCCAGAGCCCTCAGGGAGTTGGGGCTGGTGGTGCCTCTGCAGATGTTTAGCTGAGGTGCTGCTGAGGAAAGCCGTGCTGTGTGCCCCCGTGGGAAGAACTGGGGTGCACCGGCCGAAGACAGGAAGGAGGAAGGGGAGATGCCTGGTTGGTGGGGGACAGGCCAGGGCCACCAACAGTGACCCAGAGCACAGGATGGGGCTGTCACTGAGGGCACCGCTCGGAGCCCGCGACTGCGTCCTCCCTCTGACCCGCCCCCGGCCCCCTCCCGCCCCAGGGCATGAGCATCCCTGCGCAGCCCCACGCCTCCACCCGGGCTGGCTCCGAGCGGCGTTCGGAGCAGCGCCGCCTGCTGTCCTCCTTCACTGGCAGCTGTGACAGCGACCTGCTCAAGTTCAACCAGCTCAAGGTGAGGCCTGGATGACCTGGGGCGGCCAGGGGGCAGGGGGCCTGGGACCTGGCTGACCTCTCCCTGCCTTCCCCTGCAGTTCCGGAAGAAGAAACTTAAGTTCTGCAAGAGCCACATTCACGACTGGGGCCTGTTCGCCATGGAGCCCATCGCGGCCGACGAGATGGTCATCGAGTACGTGGGCCAGAACATCCGCCAGGTAGGTGCTGCCTGCCGGGCCGGGGCGGGATGGGCCAGCGTGGGCACGGGGCCAGCCTTACCAACACGACGTCTTCTGGGGCCAGGTGATCGCGGACATGCGGGAGAAAAGGTATGAGGACGAGGGCATCGGTAGCAGCTACATGTTCCGGGTCGACCACGACACCATCATCGACGCCACCAAGTGTGGCAACTTCGCACGTTTCATTAACCACAGCTGCAACGTGAGTGTCCGCAAGTGGTAGCCACACCCGCCATGAAGGGAACGGGAACCGGGAGCCCCATACAGCCTCCGTCCTCAGTCTGGGTCCCTTGGGGGTGACAGGGGGGACATGGGGGCCATGCCAGAAGCCCTTCTCAGCAGGATTGTGTGGTAATCCCAGCACGCGGGAGGCTGAGGCAGGAGGATCACCAGAGTTCAAGGCCAGCCTGGAATACACGGCAAGAGCCTGTCTCAAAAAGACAAAAACAAAAAAAGAGCTTTTGTCCTCTGAGGCCCAGGAGTCTGCTCAGTAAAACAACCTGTCTTGTGCAGCTGTGACAAGGAGTAAAGGTGCTGGGGAGATTGCTGCTCCGGTGCCTGGTGACCCTGGCGCTCCTTCCCTGTGCAGGCTCTGTAGGCAGAACTTAGCTGCTCGATGCGGAGCTACTCCACAGTGGTGGCGTCCTTGTCGCCTTGGCCCTTGAGACAGGGCCAGTGTAAGCAAGGACCGGGGCTGGCAGTGCTACTTGGCGAGTTCCTGTGGGACAGTTAGTCCAGGTCCGCAGTGTGGCAGCTCTCCAGACTGCGATCGTGATCCCTGTCCGGGAGAGGGGCTGGGCGAGACCTTCCTATGATCAGCAATCTCTGATATCTGAGAGACAAGAGGGCCAACCTGGGATGGTGTCGGGGGCATGGTCAAAGGCCCTGGGGCAGTGGGGAGGGCACTGGGTTGAAGGATAGCAAGGGGCAGCAGGGTGGAGTGGGCAGGGTTGGACCCAGCCTGGTCACTCAGCCTTGCCGGCCCAGCTGAGGAGCTACGGCCAAAGCAAGCCCTGGATTCAGGTCCCATCCTCCCCGCGAAGGTGGGAGTCGTGGGGTGACAGATCTGCTGCCCTTTGGGAAAAGCGTCCTTAGCTGCTGGTCAGGAGTAATTGTTCCTGGGCGAGAGTAGCCACAGGACCTGCTGGGTCCAGAGGCACTGTGACCGAGGCCTGGCTATGGCTAGCTGCCCCCAGAGCAGTGGTGCTTTAGAGGTTGTTAGGAGAGATCGCCCCTGCTGGGTGGGGCCGAGCCAACAGTGGCAGAGGAGGCTGGGGAGGTTGGTGTGGGGCCTCAGTGCATGGCATGGCCGCTGCCCAGTGCCAACAAGCCTGGCACTCACAGAGGTGGGCACCTCGAGCAGGTGCTGGATCTATGGCTCCGGAGAGGTTCGGGGCCGGTTGACCTCTCCTGGAAAGGGCCAGATGGTACACGTTTGGCTTTGTGCCCACAGGGCCTCCGTAGCAGCTAATTAACTCTGCATTTGTGCCGAGCACAGTGGTGCACTCTGGGAGGCTGAGGCAGAAGGATGGCAAGTTCGAACCTAGCCTGGGCCGTCTAGTGACATAGTGACATAGTGAGACCTTGTCTCAAAATAAAAAAAGATATAGGGATGTAGCTGAGTGTGAAGGCCCTGAGTTCAGTCCCCAGAACCACAAAAAAAATTCTACAGTTGTCAAGAAAGCAGTCACAGGATGTGCTGGTGAGTGGAATAGGTGAGTGGGTGTGTCCGTGTACCGATAAGAACTTTACGGCAGCAGCACTGCACGTGCCTACAATCTCAGCGCTTTGCGAGGCCCGGCAAGCGGATCACAAAGTCAAGTCCCACCTGGGTAACTCAGCAAGACGCTGTCTCAAAAAATAAGGGTGCAGAGATGTGGGTAGGTGGTAGAGTACCCCTCCTTATCCGCCAGGAGTAATTGAGAACAAAGACAGGCGGCTGGGAGCTGCAGGTTACTGACAGCTGTGTCCAGAGCTCAAAAGTGAGGCCTGGGCTAGAAGTACAATTTGTATGGAAGCAGAAGACCCAGGGAAAATACTATCATTGCCTTTTTTTTCCTTTCAGTACTCAGGATTGAACCCCAGGGCCCTGAGCTATATATCCCTGGCCCTTTTTTATATTTTATTTTGAGACAGGGTCTGTGTGCTCACTTTGGCAGCACCTATACTAAAATTGAGCTCCCAGGGCGTGGTGGCACATACCTGTAATCCCAGTGTTTGGGAGGCTGAGGCAGGAGGATTGCTGTGAGTTTGAGGCCAGCCTGAACTGCATAGTGAAACTCTACCTCAAAAAGACAAAATAATAATAATTAATAAATACATACATACATAAATAAATAAATTGAGACAGGGTCTGGATGAATTAGTCAGTTGCCCAGACTGGGCTAGGATCCTCCTGCCTCAGCCTCCAAGAGTCCTGGGGTTATAGGAGTACACCATTGTACTCAGCTTGGTCATTGTCATTCTTAGTGAATATCAGAGGTCCTTGTCATGCTCAGGGGTGACCCGTTGGCAGGGCCTCCTGTGGCTGTGAGTCAGGCCCTGGGTGTGAGGTCGGGCTGGGATGGGGGGTCTCCCCAGCAGGGGTGGGGGCGGGGTGCTGCCTCGGGGCTCACTGCGGCACCCCCTGCCCGCAGCCCAACTGCTACGCCAAGGTCATCACGGTGGAGTCACAGAAGAAGATCGTCATCTACTCGAAGCAGCACATCAGCGTGAACGAGGAGATCACCTACGACTACAAGTTCCCCATCGAGGACGTGAAGATCCCCTGCCTCTGCGGCTCCGAGAACTGCCGGGGGACCCTCAACTAGGCCTGCGGGGCCGCCCCCAACCCCCACTTCAGGTGCTGTCCCTCGCCCCTCGGCCTCGGCAGGGCTTGGCGCCCCCAACACTACCCAGGCCCAGCCCGCAGCGCCCGCCTGGCCGCGGAAAGGGCTTCAGTCTCTCACCTGTGTCCCTTTCATTTTTAAAAAATGCTCCTTTCAGGAATTTTGCTCAGCTCTGACACCAGCTTCTGTCTGTCTCGCCCTCCCGCGCCCCGCCCGCCCTCTGTCCGCCGCGCCCCGCCCTCACCCCCTCCAGTGTCTTCCTGTGGATGCTGCTATGTCGTGTCCTCGCTCCCTCCCTTCCTCGACCGAGAAGACGCTTTGACCGCTGAAATGTGAAGGCAGAACCAGAGAGGGCACTCGCAGGGCTGCAGAGGCCTCGGGGCCGCGGCCTTGGCCTCGCCACACTACGCCCCTGGCAGCCCCCGCGCCAGGGCAGGGCGAGGACGCCACGCTGCCGCCCCCCGCGGCCAGACCCCGCCACCCACGCCCCACCACTCCCCAGTCCTCGGGTTCGATGTTTACTTTCTCATTCGGATGCCAGCAACGAGGGAGCGCCCCAGGAACCCCAGTGCAGGCAGGGCGCGGGACAGCTGTGCCCAATCGCTCCGCCCACACCGGCCAGGCCGAGGGGCTCCCAGGGCAGGCGGGTCCCCCAGCCCCGCCGTACGGGTTGCCTGACCCCACGCGCGTGCGGCGTTTTTGTTTATAAGCTTCCCGCTCACCCCGCCATCGGCAGCCCCTACCCCGGAGCTCTGCTAGAGCGTATTTATTTTCGGAGTGAGCAGTTTATTTCTCCCAGAGAAAGGAAAATCTTGTGAAAGATTTTAAAACTCAGATCTCAGTCTTTGACAGTTCCCCCGCCCCTTTCTCCTTTTCAGGGTTTATTTCCATGAATTTTTTTTTTTCTTGTGCGTGTATAAAATCAAAACGAAGGGAAAAAAAAAATAAGTTTTTGAAGTTCAGAACCCACTTCTGTATATAGACTGCCAGAAAGGACTTTTTCTTGGGAACATTGTTTCTTGTAGAAACATGTGGGGAGACTTTTTTGCTCATTTCTTTGTACTTCCAAAAAAAAAAAAGAAAAAAAAAAAAGACACACAAAAGCAAGTCCCCGTCCCGAAAGCAGAGCAGGCGTGTACATAATCTCCGGAACGAGGCCGTTGTGACGGGGTCCTCACGAGATGCGACCGCACCCCCTCTGCGGACGGACGGCGGCGCCTCTGGTATCTCAGCTTGTGTCAAGCTTGTTATCATGTAAATTCTGTACAAAGAATTGTTATTTTTCTCTTTTTTTGTCGTTGGTGGTTTTGTTGTTTTGTTTTTTTTTTTTTTTAATTTTTTCTCAGGCCCTCTCTGTGTGCAACTGTGCCCACCGGTTTCCAAGGTGCAGGAAACTGGTGGCCTTAAGGTAGAGGGGCACCTGGGCGCAGCGGCGACCTTCTCTTCCGATTGCAGTTTTCTGCCTAACGTGCAACCGAGGAAATATTTATTTTTCACATGAGGAAATGGTATAGTTTGTAGATGGCTGATTTAAGTTACTTGTGCAGCCTCCAAGGGGCTGTCTTCATCCTGTCCCCCGTTAAAGAAGTGGGGGACAACACGAGGAAACCAGGGGAGGCTGTGTGTGCCCTCGCCCCGCCCCGCCTCACAGCCGCAGCCCGGGCAACGCCGGCCGCTGCGGGCGAGGGCTGGGCCCCTCTCCCCAAATCCCCGGGCAACCCCGGAATGGTTTGCAATAATCCACGTATGTGTTGGCCCATTTTCCCTTTGTAGCCGTTGTTTTGCATTGAACAAATCTCTACTTTTGAAGTGTCGGGGGTTTCTGCTTTTTTTGCTTTTCTTTTCCCTTTTCTCTCCCTCTGCAAAGAAGAGAACGGATAAACTTTAGGGTTGTTTGTGCGTAGACTCTGCCATCCGTATGTAACTTGTTTTGAAGAGAAGTGTTTCTGTTGTGGGTGTGTCTTGCTGTAAATATTTGTTCATATTTTTGTGAATTCAATACTATGTACCATTGTATTATAGTAACTTTTATAAAGCAAACCATAAATATACTGACTTTTCTTACAGACACGCCGTCTCTTGCTCTCCTCTCCCCTCCTTGCTTCTTTGTTGAGTGTGTACTGTGCTCACAGGAGATGGGCGGGCAGGCGCGTGGGGTGTGGCGTGGCCCACCCAGACCATCGGCTCTCACCCTGCCCGAAGGTGGGGTCTGTGAACTGGCCTGAGTCATGGTCAGACCACGACCACACCTTCCAGCTTTGAAGTTTTTCTTGTAGACTTATTTAATATAAGACCTTAGGAACCCAGTTAGGAAACAAGATCACTCATCCTGTTGCCATCACTAGAACTTGGTTCCTCAAAAATGTTGAACATTAGCTGGGCCTCGTGTCCTACACCTGTAATCCCAGCACTCTGGGAGGCTGAGGCAGGAGCATCGCAAGTTGGAGCCCAGTTGAAGCAATTTAGGGAGATTTTGTCTCACAATAAAAGATGAAAGCACGGCTGGGGGTGTAGCTCAGTGCAAAGGCCCGGGGCTCAATCCCCAGTACTGGGAAAATGTTGACTGCTGGTCTGCATTTGATAGGAAGAAGGCTGGTAGAAGTCACAGGTTGAACCAAATTCAGTACCTCCAGTGGTGGCACTGCAGGTGGAGCTGGTCCCCTCGGGGTCTGTTCTGTCCGACAAGGGGCCGTGGCAGGGTTGTCAGAAGTCCGAGGACAGGCACAAAGGAAGTCTTGGCAACAAGCAACACGGCTGGAGGACACCAGGCCTCCCCTCTCCCGCAGCAACATGAGTGACACCGCAGACCATTTCTCCTGCCAAACTGGCCACCGAGTCACAAAATACTCAGTGTCTGTGGGCAGGAGGCAAGGAGAAGCGGAAGTGCTGCAGCCTTCTTCAGGGGGAGAAAGTGGACACGGACAAGCAAGTGTGGAAAGTGCATAAGCCAGGTGTGGTGGCGCATGCCTGAGATCCTGGCACTCGAGAGGCTGAGGCAGGAGGATTGCTGCAAGTCTGAGGCCAGCCTGGGCTTCACAGTGAGTTCCAGACCAGCCTAAACGGCTAGTGAAAGCCTGTTTCAATCGATCCATAATAAAAATGCACAAAAACCCTTGACCCAAATTTCCACTGTCAAGAATTGAGCCCGACAGTCACAAGGGACGGTGATGTGTATAAGGGGATCTTTGCCACTGCATTAATCATAGCGCTGTTAGTGGTGGGCTGGTTTGAGGATGGATTCATGGGAGAAGAGAAAGCTGGGGTTGGGGCTGAGCCAGGAAAGAGACGGTGCCTCTGGGCTATTCATTTGTTCAACCAGTACATATGTATGTATATTTATTTATTTAGATAGGATCTTGTTATGCAGCCCATGTTGGCCTTGCACTCACAGAGATCCTCCCGCTTCAGCCTCCTGAATGCCGGGATTACAGGCATGGGCACCACACCTGGTTTCCACCAATATTTATTGAGCAGCTACTGTATGATGTGTCAGGCACTACCGCAGACACAGTGGTTGCAAGAGTGAAAAGAACACTCCCTGTGTCTTCCCAGAGATTATGTCCTTGTGGGTACGAGCACTGCAAAGAAGAAATGCTAAAATAAGGAGAAGCAGCGGCCAGTAGTGGCTACTGGGGGGGTGAAATTTGAAATGAAGTCTCAAGGAAGTCGACTGGGCTGACATTTGAGTGAAGCTTGAAAGGAGAACACAGCGGCCCTGTGGCCATCAGCAGGGAGGGTTCGGGCAGGAGGGACAGCTGCGAAGGCCCCAAGGCAGTGGGTGCAAGGCGGCCTCCTGGGGGAGGGCAGGGAAAACAACACATCCCTGAGAGCTCTGAGCAGGGAGCACAGGGAAGGCAGGGGGTAGTTTAAAGAACCCGGTCCTGGAATTTGTATGTGAAATAGCCCAACCTTCTCAAATATCCACTCGTTTGTTTGCAAGCAAAATAGAATACATGTGAAGGCCAGGTTTGGCCCAGAAGCCGCTGATCTGCAGCCTTCTGAGCTATAGAATTTCCCTCTTTGCATGAGCCGGGGAGACTGAGGGAGCTTTGCATGGCCCCAGAGCCTGCCCCTCGGTTCTCACTGGGTTCTGGTCATTTCTGAAGTTTAGGATTCCAGAAACCCCGACATTTTCCCTCTAATCTGGAAAAAACTTCCGATTCCTCATAATACCCATGCAGATAGTATTCTTTCTTTCTTTCTTTCTTTTGTCTTCTTGAGACAGGGTCCTACTATGCAGTTCATGCTGGTCTTGAACTCACTGTGTAGCCCAGGCTGGCTTTGAACTTGCAATGATCCTCCTGCCTCAGCCTCCCGAGTGCAGGGATTACAGGCGTGCGCCACCACACCCAGCTTCTTGGTGGAGATTGAACTCGGGGGCCTGGAGCTTGCTAGGTAAGTGCTCTCCCTGGAGCCACACTCCCAGGTCCTGCTCAGCCTTGCCTTTGAAGAAATCATTTTCTTCCCAGGGTCTTGGCATCAGCTGCTCTTCTGCCAGGTGTCTCATTTTTTTTTTTTTGCAGCGGGGTCTCACATGTAGTGCAGGCTGGCCTTGATGCCCACTCACACTTGGGTATGGACAAACCCCTTTCCCAAAGGAGAAAGGTGGGCGGTGCTGCTGTCCTGGGCGGGACACTGGCGACAGTGCCTAGGGTGCAGGGCAGAAGCTGTGCTCGGGCCCCTCCCACCGTCTCTGTCTAGACCCCGAACCACATCCTGTGCGTGCAGAACGGGTGGCCTGGTCAGCACTCGCCCATTTCGCACACTCTGAGCAACAAAACCGAGGTCACTTATGCTCAGGACCATAAACCCATCAGCGGCTGCTGGTCTCTCTTCCTGGGACACTGTCGCCATGGCTGGCTCTCAAGTGTCACCTTGTCACAGGGGTCTTCCCTCTGTTGAAGCTAGTTATCCTGAGACCTTCACTGCCGCTGTTCTCCTGCTTCAGCCTCCCGAGTGCGGGGATCACAGCCGTGGGCCACCATGCCCGGCTCCTCATCACCCGCTTCACTGTTGGCATTTGTGATGAAATGATACCTGGAGAAATGCCTGTTCTCCAGTTCCAGAGAAGCCCATCACACCAGTGTCCGCTCGGGTCGCGCAGCGCCGCTGGGAACCCCTAATCCACGCGCGGGCCCTGGACTCCCCCTGGCGGCAAACGCGCGCCACTGCTCCTCGCTGGGCAGAGATACCAGACCACAGACACCGCCTCGTTCCCAGGCCGCTTTACTCGGGTGGGAGGAGCGAGCGGGAGCGGCTCCACGAGGGGGGCGTGGTCTCAAGGGGGCGTGGTCAGTGGGAGAGACCCGGGTGTGGGCGTGTCGGGGCGTGCCCCGGTGGGCGGGGCCTACATGCCGGATGCCACACCATTGGTCTCCAGGTCGGTGAGGTTTCCTCGCAGGTCCTGCTCCGCCTCGAAAGCCTTAAACAGCGCGTTGAAGTTGCCCGCTCCGAAGCCCTGGGCGGGGAGAGCAGGTGAGCCGGGGCCGCACGGAATCTGCCCCGCGACCGAGGCTCCATACTGGGCTCAGCCGTACCTGGTGGTTGTGGCGCTGGATGACCTCCAGGAAGAGCGTGGGCCGGTCCTGCATGGGCTTGGTGAAGATCTGCAGGAGGTAGCCCTTCTCGTCGTAGTCCACCAGGATCTTCAGCTCCTGAGGGAGGAGGGGGCTCCTCAGCGGGGCCGCCCGCCCTTCCAGCCTGGCATGGTGGGGTTCTGCGCTCCCGGACCCCGGAAAAGACGCCTGTGTCCGGCAGCTCCAGCCACCTCCAAATTTGTCGCACAGGGTCCTGGTACCAGGGCCTGACTCAGTCCCGCCCCAGCACCTTCCTTTTTCTGATCTTGCCTTCATCCTCCCCTCAGTCCTGAAGTCAGAGCATGCCACTTGTTTATAATTTTTATTATTTCTTTTTTTTTTGGTTTTTTGGTTTTTCCTCTGGTACCGGGAACCGAACTCACGACCTTGCGCTTGCCAGGCAGGCGCTTTGCCGCTGAGCTAAATCTCCAGCCCCTTTATTATTTATTTCTTTACTTATTTATTTTTCGGTCTGGGGATTGAACCCAAGGCTTTCACACTTAGCTACATTCCTAGTCCCTTTAAAAAATTTCTCTCTGTCTTTCTCTTTTTTTTTTTTTCTATAGTGAGACAAGTTCCCACTAAGGCACAAAATTTCCCAGGCTAGGCTCAAACTTGACATCCTTCTGCCTCGGCCTTCCAGAATGTTGGGATTACAGGTATACACCACCACATCCCACTTGTCACTCCTGTTTAAGAAGAGGCCCTGGGAAGCTGGGCAGCGTGGCACAAGGCCTGTAATCCCAGCACTTGAGAGGCTGAGGCAGGAGATTGTCCTTAGTCTGAGGCCAGCCTGGGCTACATAAGCAAGTTCAAGGCCAGCCTGCACTATATAGTGAGACCTTGTCTCAAAAAAAACCCCAAAATCAAAGAAGAGGCCCTGAGTTCAGTCTGCAGCACCTCCAGCACTGCTCCCTCCAAAACAAAACAAAAGAGCCGGGCGTGGTGGCGCACGCCTGTAATCCCAGCGCTTGGGAGGCTGAGGCAGGAGGATCATTGTTTATGGCTGTTTTTGAAACAGCGTCTCTTTACGCAATCCATGTTGGCCTTGAACTTTTTTGTTTGTTTGTTTGTTTTTCTGGTACCAGGAATCGAACTCACGACCTTGCACTTGCCAGGCAGGCGCTGTGCCGCTGAGCTAAATCCCCAGCCCCTGGCAGGAGGATCACTGTGAGTTTGAGATCAGCCTGGGCTACAAAGTGAGCTCAAGGCCAGCCCGAACTGCATAGTGAGACCCTATCTCAAAAAGACAAAAAAGAAATAAATGAATAAAAAACAAAATAAAACAAAAAACCTTCCAAAGGAAATTAGAATCATGATGTGTTGTTGCTGAGAATGTAAAATAGCGGCAGTTTCTTGAAGGATTGAACATAAAGTGACCATGTGACTCTGCGATTCCACTCCCAGCCATATACTCAGAGAAATGAGGGCACAGGTCCCACAAAACCTTGAACACCTACATCCATAGCAGCAAGTAATTTGTAAAATCAACAACTCACCAACTGATAAATGGATAAACCAAATGTGATCTTTTCAGACAATGGGATATCATTCAGCCATAGAAAGAAATTAAGTGCGGATATATGCTGCAACATGAGTGAACTTTGAGCCAGGAGTGGTGGCGTATGCCTGTAAATCCCAGCACTCTGGGAAGCTGAGGCGGGAGGATTGCAAGTTCAAGTCCTGCCTGGGAAATACAGTGAGACTCTGTTTGAAAATAATTTTTAAAAAAAATTTTGTTTTTTTTTAGGACCTTTGTACCTGCTGTTCCCTCTGCCAGGATGCTCTTTCTAGAGCCCTTGCAGTGTACAGATTTCAGTTAAACTTACCTTTTCAGAGAGGACCTCCCTGACCGTTCCTTGTAAAGTCGCCCCAGGCAACATTTTATTTTATTTATTTTTTTTTTGAGATCGGGCCTTGCTATATAGTCAGGCTGGACTAATACTGTGTAGCCCAGCCTGGCCTTAAACTTAGCAATCCTCCTGTCTCAGCCTCCCTGGTGCTTGGAATTACAACCATGCGCCACCACACCTGGCTCCTCTGCATTTCTCTCCCTCTCTCTCTCCCCCACAGCTGCTGCGGGTAGAGGCCTGGTCTCCTACCTCAGGCCTCTCTCACCTCCAGCACATCGATGTTCTCCTTCACCCGGACCTTGGCGGACTTGAGGTTCTCCCGAAGCTGCGTGTAGTACGAGGATGGAACAGCCAAGAACTCCGCGCCTCGCTCTCGCAAGTGGCGAATCTGGCGGAGCAGGGCTGGGGTTGGCTGCCTGTCCACATGGGGAGGGGCCAGGCCGGGCAGTGCTGCTGGGCCGCCTGGCTTCCCCCACATGTCCTCATATCCCTGCTTTATTCTCCCCCGAAGCGCTCACCATCGCCTGTTTATTCTACTTATGCTGTTTATCGGCTCCGTAAGGGCAGAAACCCCGGTGACCAATGTATCCCACATCCCTAAAATAGCGCCTGGCACATAGTAGATGCTCGGTAAACGCCTAGGAGTGAATGCATAAACGAAGTCGCCAAGGTCACGCGTAAGCTCTTGGCCGGGCCAAGATCGAATGGGACAGGCCAGGCTCTCATCCTGAGGGGACGGTTAGGACCCAGCCTCCCTACGGGCTGCACCCACAGACACAGGATGTTTCATTTGGCTAAAAGGACATAACTGAGCTTGTAATCTAATATCCTCATTTTCACAGTAAGGCAGCTCAAGCTCAGAGAGGGCGCTGAGCTCCCCCGAGAAACACAGCAAGGCACAGGACTACAATCTTCCTCCTTCGCTCCTGCGCCCTCTAGAGCCCAGTGCGTTCTGCAGAGACCAAGCCGGGGGTGGGGTGGGGGGGTGAGGCGGGCACCACCTGCACAGGAGGGGCAGGACCCAGGCAGGGAGCCCTGCTGGGCCCTTGGGCCCTGCCCATCCCTCTCCATTTGCAGAGATTGTCCCTGGGCCTGCAAGAGCGGGGGCAGGGGGCCAGGCGTGAGGCTCTCACCGCCGTGATGATGTCTTGGGTCTTGAGAGCGATGTGCTGGACCCCGGCACCCCCATTGTAGTCCACGTATTCCTAGGAGGAGAAGTAAGGAGATCGCCGTCCTTGGTCTCCGTCACCCTCAGCCCTCCCCTCCTGCCAGGGGAGGCCCCACCTGGATCTGAGACTTCTTCTTGCCCGGCGCCGGCTCGTTAATGGGCATCTTGATGGACTCTTCGTAGTCGGTGACCACGATGGAGCGCAGGGAGCTGTATTCCGTGTGCACCTGTGTGTCGTCCACCGACCAGAAACGGTGGAACTGCAGGTTCCTCAGGTACCTGCGCATGGCCAGCAGGACCCGTCCCCCTGAGTGCCAGCCGGGGATGGGGCAACCCCTCCATTTCTACCTTGTGGGCAATGTCCCCCACAGGCTTCACAGCGGGGAGGGCAATCACATCGTACACATCATAGATTTGTCCCTAACCCTAACAAGTGTTCTCCGAGGGCTCAAGTCACTTGTAATACAATCTATTTTCCTGTTTTGTTTTGTCTTGTTTTGTTTTGCTTTGTTTTGTTTTGTTTGAGACAGGGTCTCACTATGTAGCTCAAGCTGGCTTTGAACAAACTATGGAGCCCAGGCTAGGGCTTGAACTTGAGGTGATCCTCCTGCCTCAGCCTGCTGAATGCCGGGATGACAGATGTGCACCGCTATGCCCAGCCTCCCCTGGTCTTCTTGTGGAGTTTCACAGTGAATAACTGACTCAGTAGGCTCAGGTTAACCTCCTCCACCTCACACTCCACTTCCCACCGCAGTGCCAGAACTGGCGAGGGGTCTGTCCCCTTGGGGTGGTGGTGGCCAGGGCTCACCATTCCGAGGCAGACAGCATCTCCTGATCGGGCTGATTTCCCACAATGTGGTCGATAATCTCGAGGCCGCAGCTGGGGCTGGAAAAGGGAAGGGTTTGGGGGTGAGCAGGTTGCCCCTATCTCTGCCTCTACACTGACCCCTTGATAATAACAGCTCATGCTTAGCCGGCTCTTCCTCTGGGTAGGGCACTTTTCTGTGAACTCACGCGTTATTAAGGTGAGCCACCAAAGTTGCACGGCTGTGGAGTGACAGAGGCGGGATTCGAACCCGGGAGGCCTGGTGCCACAACCCCAGCTCTGTGCGCCGGCTCAGAAGGCCCAGTCCCGAGGGAGGAGAAGAACCTTGCCGTCCCGCCCCACTCACAGCTTGGAGAGTAGAGAGTCCTTGGCTCGGGCGGCCTCGAATCCAGGCAAGAAGCTGCCAGAGTAGCCGGTCTTCTCCACCAGGGTGTGGGTGGTGTCCCCGTACTGCGGGGGAGCAGCGGCTCAGCCCTCCGACGCCGCCCGGCTTCCAGCCGAGTGTGACCCGAACTCCGCGCGCCACCCCGGGGAAGCTGCTCCCCGTCTCGGTGCGCTGCCCCTGCCCCGTGGGACAGCGGCTCTCCACAGACACACAGCTCGTGGCGGCACGGCTTCCTCTCCCCAAGCCCTTGCTGTCTGTCGCCTCCCTCGGGAGGACGGGACGCCCAGAGCGGGAGGCCGGGGGCTCCGTCCGCCCCCGCACTCTGGCCAGGCGTCGCAGGAGGCCCCACCGGAGGGATGCGCAGTGGGGCGCGTTTGGGGGCCTGCGTCTCAGTGGGATCTGACCGCACCAGAGGCGCCTGGGGACACCGAGGCCGACTCACCGTCTGCAGCACAGCAAACTTCACCTTCCCGGACTTGTCCTGCTCCACCCACGGCTCCCGCACGACCTTGGCGCCCCGCTCCCGGGCTTTCTGCAGGGGAGTCGGAGTGGCGGGAGCTCTGAGGGCTGCGCCCTGGTGTCCGGCTGCTGCTCTTGCTGGGTGAACTTTGGTGGCCCTGACCCCATCAAAGACCCCAGCCAGCTTCAGCCACTACTCCCCACGCCACACCTGTGTCTCAGGCCCACTGGGCAGGTAGGGAAACGGAGGCCCAGGCTGAGTTGGGGTGAAGGGAGACAAACCATGTGGGAAGTGAGGGGTCTACCCTGCCTCTCAGAACCCATTCTGTGGCCTTGCTCCCTCTCCAGGCCTCAGTTTCTCTCTCTAAAAAGAGTGAGCGGGCCAAGTGTACATGGCTGCCATCCCAGCTACTTAGGAGGCTGAGGCAGGAGGATCACAAGTTCGAGGCCAGCCTTGGCAACTTAGCGAGACCTTGTCTCAAAATAAAAGGGCTGGGAATTTAGCTCAGTGGTGCTAAGCCCAGCACCCCTGAGCTCAGTCCCTGGTACCAGGAAAAAAAAGATTGGATAAGAAGGATATGAGCTGACTTTTTCTTCTTTTTAAGACAGGGTCTTTCTATGTAGTTGAGGCTGGTCTCAAAGTCTTGATGACCCTCCTGCCACAGCCTCTATAGTGCTGGGGTTATCAGCATGTCCCACCACCCCGGCACCGTAAACTCCTCTTAAGCACTGTGTGCGGCTCAGCGCCGAGCTCCAGAAATGGTAAGCGCGGCCTCTTTCCTCTGCCAGCAACTCACTGAGGCCGGCGCTGTGACTCTGTTTTACAGATGTGGAGACTGAGGCTCAAAACGAAGGCACACGGTTAGAAGGGCAGTCCCGCTGTCCCTGGAGCTCGGCTGTCCCAGCCGGCCAGGGTCCCCGGGGCAGCGGCGGCTGGCCAAGCCCTCTGTGCCCTGTCCTGCTCAGCCCGGCAGGCTGTCACCTGCACGATGTAGTCGCAGTCCTCCACCTCGAAGGCGATGTCCTTCACGCCGTCGCCGTGCTTCACCAGGTGGTCGCCCATCTCTGCGGATGGCAGGGGATGCTGACGAACCTGGGCTGGGCTTCGTCCCAGGTCCCCCTTGCCGAGCCCGGGCCCACACACACACGGGACCACTTCGCCTCCCCAGGCCCTCACCTTTGTTCCAGGGGTTCAGTGGTGAGGAGAAGACAAACACAATCTGAAACACAGGGGAGTGTGTGGGCAGCAGCTCAGGTACCCCTACTCCGAAGCACCCTGAAACCCAGTGCAGCAAAGGACCCATCCTCGTGGGACTCCTGGGTCCCGGATGTGGCTCCTTCCAGCCTCAGAGCCAGCCTGAAGCCCAAGGATCTGCAGAGCAGACTACTGCTTAAACTCCCTGCTGTAGCATCCAGGGTTTCCTGAACCTCTGTGTGGCCAGCTCTGGGCCAGGCTGAGAAGGAGGCCGAACCAGGAAGATCTCTGTTGCCAGGCTGCACAAAGGTACCTGGAGGTCCACCCAGTGGGGCTGAACTGTGCATCCAGGAACCAGCCAGGCTGTGCATTTGCTTGCTTGTTTGAATGGTACTAGGGACTGAACCCAGGACCTTCACACCGAGCCACATTCCAGTCCTTTTTATTTTGACAGTGCCCTGCTAAGCTTCGCTCAGACTTGCAACCCTCCTGTCTCAGCCTCCCAGAGTACAGGGATTACAGGCATGCACCACTGTGCATCTTGAAGCAGGTGTGCACTACGCGAAGGTGCGGGTCCAGGGACGCTGTGGCGGGACCCACCTGCCCCTGCTTGATCACGTGGCTCGCCACCTCCCGCGAGCCCGTCTCCAGGCCCCGGTAGGCCAGCGGCTCGAAGCCCATCTTGCTGCAGTAGAAGGAGGCAGCCTGCGGGACAGGGGCAGGGGGCTCCTGTGGGTGGAGCGCCTTCCTGGGAATCCCCAGAAGACAGCCCCGCCCCCCGGCCGCCCTCTGGTCCCAGGCACGGAGACCCTAGAGGTAAAGGCGGCTCCGGGCACCTCCCGCCTCTGATTGCGCAATGAGGGCCCGGCCCCTCCCCTCCCGGGAGCCAATCCCCGCAGCGCAGACCCGCGCGCCGCCGCGCCGCCGCTACCTGCTTGGCGTTGCCCACCCAGAAGGTCACCGAGTGGAAGTGGAGGAACCGGCCTCGCTCGGGCTGCAGGAGGAGACAGAGGCCAAGGCCAAGACCCCGGAAGTGGGGAGGGGTCCCTTGCCACCTCCTGGGAGGAGCTGAACCCCACCTTTCCTGGCCTATAGAATGCACCTCATGTGGAACGCCAGCTCTGGGGGTTCAGGATGTGGAGGCCTCCTGGGAAGGCCTGTCCGGTTTTCAGGGCGGAAATAGCTTTGGAGCAGCCTGAATTTTTTGCTTGTTTGAGACAGGATCTCACCGTGTAGTCCAGCCTGGACTTGAACTCATTATGAAGCCCAGGCTAGCCTCTAACTCACGGAGATCCCCCTGCCTCAGTTTCCTAAGTGCTGGAATCACAGGCCTGCACCACCATACCTGGCTAGAGCAGCATGCATTTAAGGAAGACTTTTATAAGAACTTCCAGACAGGATCGAGATTGACAGGGATTTAAGAAGTCAGTTTTTCAGTAGGTGAAGTTGAATCCAGCTGGTGGGGGGCTGGGGTCCGTTTGCCCACGAGCACAGGCAGGCCTCGGTCATCCACCGTCACTACTCCTTTGTGCCCCGGGTTGCCGTCCTGGTCTCTGTCTCCCGACCCGTGTCTAGACCAGGCCCACGCGTTCCCCTCCTGCTTACCTTTGCTCCCTTGTCGCTGTAAGTAGTCTAGGGAGAAAGAAAGGGACAGTGAGTCCAGGAGGCTGCAACCAGGGGCTTCGGGAGGTCTCCCGCAGATGCTCGCACCCGGGACCCTTACCATGGCTGGTCTCGGTCCTACCTCCCACAGGACTGTGACTGGAGGCCTGGAGTCGCTGGGCAGAACTATTTACCACCAGCGGCCCGCCCCCACCTCCTGGCAGAGGAGGGACGCTGCCAGGCCTGGGAGGGGTGGTGCTTGTCCTGGTCCACTGGCCAGTCCAGGGCAGAACCCCCCAGGGCAACATGCCAAGTCCAGGACCCGAGTGAGGACTGTGATCTTTGCCATCCAGATCCAAAGCTCAGAGGCCTTGGCCCGCTTGGGTGGGGGGTGGGGGGATAACGTCAGCGTTGCTACTTGAGGTGACAACTGGGGGCCGGCCTTGAAGCGCTGCTTGCAAAACCAACACACAGATTAGACTGAGGGTGAAAGCCTGTGTTCGCCCTGGTTAGAGGCACGGGTACAGGGGTTTGTAACCCGCTCTGCTGCTGACTGTGTGACCGAAGAAAGTCACCAAGTCCTCTGAGCCTCAGGTTCCCTGCCTGTAAAATGGGAACAATAATGGTATGATGGGGTATTCTGTGAGCTAAAGCACAAGTCTTTGGAATAGGATGTGGGACATAGTGTAGAGTTTGCTAATTTTTACGATTTGCTGTTTCTTTGGGATTTGAAGGGGGTGGAGATTGGCGGCCTTCGGGGGCATGGCTGTAGCTGAGTATTGGACAGAGGTCCTGCTCTTGGCCCTGCCCAGGACCCACTGGGCAGGTATAGCAGTGGGAAGGTATAGCAGGTGGCCCTGGGGAGCAGAAAGCCTAGGGTTGCCCCCCCAGCGGCCTCCACCCGAGTCCTTGGGTTTTGCTTTCCTGGAAGATGGGGTTGACTGCTGGCATTTATCCAGGGGCTCCAGGACAGCCCCCTGGATCTGCTGCACAGCTGTGCCTAGAAACTCTTAGCACTGTTGGATAACGGAAACCCAGCCGGCAGCCCTGGGGGCAGGGCGGTGACCTGTGCCGTGGGCAAGGGGCCGAGCAGAACTGGATTGGGAACCAGCTTATCCCAACCCCGGCATTCACACCTGAATCACTGCGTGGGCCTCTGTACAAATGGGAGTTACTGATGTCCCTGCCAGAAAGATTGGGAAACTGAGACCCAGAGCCGCAAACACCTGTCCCCAAGGTCACAGAGCTGGCGAGAATAGAGACCCAAATGCCACTGTTAGTTTTTTGGTGGCATTTGAGACAGGATCTATGTAGTTCTGGGTGGTCTATATAGCCCAGTCCAAACTCGTAGTGATCCTCCTGCCTCAGCCTCCCAGGTACTGGGATACGGGCCTGTGCCACCATGACAGGCTTCCCCCTGTTAGATTCTGAAGCCGCCTCTCTATCCAGCCATCTCCCTTCTCTCGATTTTCTGGACAATTCGGGCGGCAGGCGTTGTGGCCCCTGCTTCCTTATGCTGCCTGGCCTGGGAGGAATGCAGACTGCTCCCCAGGTCCATGTCGGCTCCTTGAGTCTGTCTGCAGCCAGGAAATCTGGGGCGGGGCTTACAGACCCAGAAGCCTCCAGTGGCGGAGCAGGGCTCAGCGCCACCCGTGGTCACCTCCCCAGGCCTGCGGGGACGGCTTGTTCCTTGCTCGCTGTGACCCATTTGCTCCATTTTTGGAGTCTGGCCTGAGCACAGGTCAGGGTCCGCTGAGCCAGGGCACGAAGGCTGGGGAGGCGCCACCGCTCAGGCGGGCAGCGGTCTGACTGTCCCTCGCCCCCTGAACTTTGCGTGTTGTATGATCCCACGCGGCGAGGAGCTGGAGCTCCAGGAACCGATTTCCTTGGCCGATCTTGTTCTGTGTACTTTCACTGTAATACATCACAGCCCTGGTGTGGCTCTAAGCTGGGTCCTGTGACTCTTCCTAGCAAATCAGCAAACCTGGGGGTGGTCGTGGGGACCCCTGGGGCAGCAGTGGCAGTGGTGGGAGACGCCAGATAAACCCTGACTCACCGATATATGGCAAGACGTTGTTTGGGGAAGAAAGAAAGAAAGAAGAGGCCAGAAATGCCTCTCCTGAGTCGTACATGCCTGACTCCCGGCTGCGCGCTGGCCGGCTCCTTCCTTCCTCCCACTCCCGGTGGGAGCGGGCAGCCCTGGCCTGAAGCCTGGCATTCACAGATACAAGCGGCCTGAACCTGACTCCTAGCTGAAGCTGAACGCTTTCTGCTGCAAGCTGCTTCCGCCCCAGCTGACTGTGGTACGTGGGTCGCATCACTGTCTGAGCCGGACTTGGACCCCAGGATCTTGGCGATCTGAGCGCCACCCTTCCCCCTGGGTGGGGCCGAGCATTGTGGAGGTTGCTGGACTCCCTGGGTCTCACAGATGCCCAGGACTCTGAAGGACTCTCACTCAGGTGGGGCAGCCACTCCGGGCTCTTTATTTCTGTTGCTGATCCCTCTTCATGTGATTCCCGCCCGACGCAGCCCGCGGGGGAGGGCACCGGGCAGGGGCTGCCCTTCTCCCACCTGCTCCTGGTACATCACACCCAGCTGCTCCCGGGAGCCTCGCTGCTGCTCCAGGTTCCTGCTCAGTTGCTGATTGCGGCGCTGCACCGGTGGCGGGATCCACACCCTTCCCCTTGCTCCGGGGCACACAGCTCGGCACACACTGTCCTGTGCCGCTGTCACTGCCTTTCTGCCCAGGTCCCCCGCCAAGTCGGTGGCTGTGGCCACACTACCTGCCAGCTCCAAGCGAGGACCAACTGACCGACCTGGTTGTGGATTGGCAGCTCCAGGGAGAAAGAATGGGCCGGGCAGCAGCGCCAGGCCCAAGAAAGCCCCTGGCTGTTGTAAACTACCAAGCAATGTGGGGTTTTACTCCCAAAGTGACTGCTTCACGATGGCAGCCTAGAGGTGGAGATGAGACCCCGTGGGGCACTGCCATAGTCCAGAGAGGGTTTAGTAAGGCACCATTTGGGGAAAGGTGCCACAGAACAACTAGAGAGCAACTTCCTTTCAGGGATTCCAGGGTTACCTTCCCACACTGACTGGGTGAGATACAGCCACGGGAGACAGCTCCAGAGGCGGTATGGAATAGACAGAGACCCCTGTGAAGTTTAAACTCAGGCCAGGAATAAGCCAGGCATGGTGGCTCACACCTGTAATCCCAGCACTGGAGAGGCTGAGGCAGGAGGATTCCATGAGTCCAAGGGTAGCCTGGGTTACATAGTGAGATCAAGGCCAGCCTACCTAGTGAGATCCTGTCTCCAAAAACAAAGAAAACAAAACAAAAACCTCAGGCCTGAAAGGACATGGGCTTAGCCCTGCATGGTGAGAAAGCAGACCCAGTCAGGACAGATTTCAGAGGTGGCTGGATTGGAAAGTGCTAGCATTACGTCCACCCGTCTGCTTGAACTGCTGGTCTGCTGCCTACATCCAGCAGAGACCAGTGATCAGATTGCTTTCCATACCTACCAACACCAGCAAGGACTCACATCAGCTTGGATGGTTGCCATAGTCTGGGGTGTATGGACAGAGGGACCTCTGGAGGAGGGCATCTCGTAATGCCACAGGCCATAAAGCTAGGTGGAGAAATCATGACTTGCTGGATTCCAAGGCTGTCCACTCTTGTTCAGTACAGTATTCTAAACATTAGCCAGAGCAGTCAGGTGAGAGAAAGAAATAAAAGGGACAGGTATAGGAAGGGAAGAAGTCAAATTATCGTTATTTGCAAATCATATGATCCTCTACTTGGAAGATCCAAAAAATTCCTCCAAAGGTTCCTAGAATTAGTAACCAAATTCAGCAATATAGCAGAATACAAAATCAACACACAAAAATTCATAGTGTTCCTCCATACCAAAGATAAACTCACTGAGAAAGAAACCGGGGGAGCAAAATCATTCACAATAGTATTAAGAAAAATGGAGCAGGGCATGGTGGCGCTCGCCTATAATCCCAGCAGTCAGCAGGCTGATGCAGGAGGACCTCTGCAAGTTCAAGACCAGCCTGGGCTACAAAGTGAGCTTAAGGCCAGCCTGAACTGCATAGTGAGAAGTGAGACCAAAAATGACCAAAATGACAAAAAAAAAAAAAAAAAAAAAAAAGATGCTTCCTGTTCCTGGATAGGCAGAACCAATATTGTCAAAATGGCCATATTTCCAAAACTGAGACCTTGTGTTTCCTCCCCAACACCAAAAGTGAAACAAAAGGCCTGGGTGAGAGGAGGTAAATTTTTTTTTTAATTATTGTGTTACTAAGATTTTTATGTTTGTTTCTTGCTTTGAGTTGAGGTCTTGCTGTGTTACCCAGGTTGATCTCAAACTGGAGATGCTCCTGTCTCAGTCTCCTGAGTAGCGTTGGTATAGGCATGGACCACGACGCCTGGTTAAAATGTGCAGTTTTAATTACTGAATGGCTGTGTCAGCTTTCCACCACTATATCAAACACCCGAGATTAATCAACTTTTTCCTGTTTTTTTTAGAACAATGGACAAATAAAATCATATAAATTTAATGTGCAATATACGTCAGTACTAGGAGTGGCATGCAGGGCCTTTGTGCTGAGCTACATGCTCAGCCCTTTTTCATTATTTTTTGGTATTGAGACAGTGTCTTGCTAAATCATCAAACTGCCTGAGCTGGGCTTAAATTTGTGATCCTCCTGCCTCCCAGAGAACCTGGATTACAGGCGTGTGCCATCAAGCCTGGCTAACACACACACACACAGATTTTTTTTTTAATAGTAAAGAAGGGAGGGGGCCAGGGATATAGCTCAGTGGCACAAGCGCCTGCCTGGCAAGCACAAGGTCCTGAGTTCGATTCCAAAAAAAAAAAAAAAAAAATTAAAGAAAAGTGAAATCTCAGAATGTGGGGAGGTCAGGACAGAAGCGCACATTCATAATCTCAATTTTCCAGAGCCTTTCCTGGCAGCTTCCTCTTCTCTCGGGGAAATTCCCTTCCCTTCCCTAGGCTGGGCCAAGTTTTTAATTCAGAATCCAGTGCCCCAGCTCGGGGCACACAGCACTGGAACCTGCATACCCCCAGCATCCCCTCTACCAGCATGAATTTGGCTTCACTGGGCTTCGGGGGCCCTGGGGGGCCCTGAGTGGTGCACCGAGCGGCCACGGCACCCTGCCCGCCCAGCGCCTGTCCCATGTGCGGTACCCTGGTGTGCACCGTGTGTGGAGGGGCGGTATGCCTGTCCTCTGGGCTCTTACCTGTCCTGGTGCATCCTGGCTGTCACAGCATTGTCGCCACCCTGGGAGGTGACGGGGTCGGCTGCACCCTAGTCCAGCGCTGCGCTGCACCTGAGTGAACGTCTCCAGTCGGGCAGACAGAAAGGGCTCCTGTGGACGCTTCCTGAAAAGCCCCAGCTCACTTTCTGAGAGAAACCCCGTGATGAATAGGGCTCATCTGAGCAGGCGGCCCCGGCCCTCCGAAGAGCCCGACTGAGATGGAAACTGCCGCAGGTCTCGCCCCGCCACGGGTCGTCTTCTGAGAACCACTGAGCTGAGGCTGTCCGGCTGAGGGCAGGGGGCGGAGCATGCGCAAATCCAGCAGCTGGGAGAAAGGGCCTGAGGTCGGCACGGGACACTTGGACCTGGGAGGGTCCCTGCCACCTCCTGAGTGGAGAATGTAATCCCAGCCTTGAACTCACTGTGTAGCTCAGCTGGGCCTGAATTTGCAGCGATCCTCCTGCCTCAGCCTCCCTAGTGCTGGCATTAGAGTTGTGCACCACCACACATAGCGGACATAAGACTTTTTGAAGGACATTTTGGACATCAAAAGAAGGAAGAGGGCTGGGGCTGCAGCTCTGGAACAGTATTTGCCTAGCACATGTGAGGCCCTGGATGAGATTTTTCCCAGCACCAGGAAAAACAAAACAAAAGAAACTTTTCATGAAAGTGATGGGGAAAAGCTCCAAGACATACTAAGTTTAGAAATGGCACAGAGCAGTGTACAGGACAATTACCTTTTTTTTTTTTTTACCATTTGTGTAAAAAAAGAAAAGAAGACACTGTTTACAGATTTTTTTTTTCTTTTTTTTTTCTTGCGGTACTGGGGATTGAACTCAGGACTTTATGCTTGCCAAGCAGGCGCTTATGCCACTGAGCTATATCCCCAGCCCCAGGTTTTAATTAATTAATGGTTTTAATTTTGTTCTTGCAGTGGATGCTAATTCTCCACAGTGCAAAACCTGCTCAAGACTCCCAGACCCTCAGCGGAGTTAGAGTGACAGGAACTGGCGCAGGACTCCGGGTTTACTGCCTTCCTCGCACTTCCGGGTGCCCTCCCTGGTTCCGCAGCAGGTCCCAGTATGTGATTTTCACCCTAATTTACATGATTTACAGTTTGTAAATATGGTTTCAGCGGGGTTGCGTTGCTTGGGGCATCATTTGCATAGAGTGAAACTCCTTTTTCGGTGCGCAGGTCTGTGAGCTTCGAAGTGCAGTTGTGGGAGGAGCAGGGCCATGTGGAGCAAATTGGATTCCGAGTCCCTGGAGCACTCGCGCCCGCCAGGGCTCGCCACTCATCCCGCCCGCCCAGGCCAGGAGCGGTCTATTTCCTTTTTTCTCTCCTTTTCGTTTTTTCTGGATCTGTTTTTTTTTTTTTTTTCCTGGTACCGGGAATTGAACTCATGACCTCGCGCTTGCCAGGCAGGCGCTGTGCCGCTGAGCTAAACCCCCAGCCCCTGAGTCTGTTTTTGCACGTAAGCTTCTGCTTTTTCCAGAATGCCATATAAATGGATCAGACAGTATGTAATCTTGCGAGTTTGGTTTGTTTGGTTGCAGGGCTAGGGATGGAGCTGGGACATTACACATGCCAGCTAAGGGTGCTACCACTGAGCTGCACCCCCAGCCCGCCCGCCTGCCTGCCCGCCCACCTGCCTCCCTCCCTCCCTTCCTCCTTCCCTCCTTCTTTCCCTTCCTTTCTTCTTTCCTTCCTTCTTTCCTTCTTTCCTTCCTTCCTTCCTTCCTTCTAGGTATTGAACCTAGTGTCTTTGCATTGAGCCTTATTTTTATTTTGGAACAAGATTTTGCTAAATCACCTAGGGTGGACTTGAATTTGAAATCCTCCTTCCTCAGCCTCCCAGAGTGCTGGGATTATGGGCACCTGCCACCATGCCCAACTAATCTCCTGCCCATTTTTAAAAATTCAATTTAATTCAATTTAATTTAATTTAATTTAATTTAATTTAATTTAAATTTGAGACAGAGTCTCACTATGTAGTTCAGCCTGGCCTTGAACTCACAGCGATCCTCCTGCCTCAGCCTCCCAAGTGCTGGGGTTACAGGTGTGCATCACCATACCTGGAAGCTCACCCCTTTTTTTCTTAGTTTTAGCAGGTTTTTGTTTTTGTTTTCTTCTTTGGGCGGGGACAGGGTCTCACTATGTAGTTCAGGCTGTACTGGAATTCACTATTGGTGCAAGTTTGAGGTCATCCAGAGCTACATGGTGAATATCAGGCCAGCCTGAACTACAAAGCAAGACCCTGTCTCACACAAACAAGCAAGCAAGCAAATAAACAACAATAATAATAATTATTAATTTTATTATTATAATATTATTATTAATATAATTATTATTAAATAATAATAATAAAGATAATAATAATAAAAATAAAATAAAATTGATGGCAGGACACATATAACATAAAATTTCCATTGGTGACATTTTTTTTTTAATTCTTTTTTTTGGTACCAGAAATCGAACTCAGGACCTTATGCTTGCCAAGCAGGCGCTTATGCCACTGAGCTATATCCCCGGCCCACTGGTGGCATTTAGTACATCACCGTGTTCAGTAACCATCCACAACATTAACCCAAAGAGTGTTGGTTCCCCCTCCCCCTGCAAAGAACGCCAAGACGCTTAGCTGTCAGCCTCCTATTCCGCCCCCAACCAGCAAGGTGCCCACTAGTCTGCCTCTGTCCTCTATGAATTTGCTTATTTTGGATTATTTTATAGAAATGGAATCATGCAGAGGTTTTCTTTGTAACCAGGTCTTTCAATTTAGTATAATATTTTCAAGATTAATCCATGTTACCTAGATGCACACCTGTGACCCCAACACTCTGGGAGGCTGAGGCAGGAGGATCACAAGTTTGAGCCTAGCCTGGGCAATTTAACAGGACCCTGTCTCAAACTAAAAATGAAAAGGTCTGCGGACGTAGCTCAGTGTGAAGCCCTTGGTTTCAACCCCTAGCACTGAGGAAAAGAGACTACTTCATGTTGTAGCAGGTATGAGTACCTCCCTGCTTTTCATAGCTGGACAGTTGTATACGTGTGTATGTACGTTATTTTGTTCATCCATTATCAGCTGCTGGTGAAGCCTGGGATTGTTACCTCCTTTTTGGCTCCTAGGAATGATGCTGCTGTGAACGTTTGTGAGCAAATTTAATGTGAGTATGTGGTTTTGTTTCTCTTGGGTACATTCCCAGTTGAGGCGCTGCGGGCCATATGGCAGCTCTTACGCTCAACACTTTTGTGTGTGTGTGTGTGTGAGGAGGCTTCTGGGAATCAAACCTAGGGTCTTCACACAGAGCTCCATCCTACAACCCAGCCCTTTTTATTTCCTGAGTCAGGGTCTCACTAAGCTGCTAAGATACCCAGGATGGGTTTCAGTTTTCGATCCTCCTGCTTCAGCCTCCCAGGGTGCTGGGATCACAGGTGTGCGCCTCCACGCCTGGCTGGATTCCCCTGTTCTGTCTCTGATTCCTGTGCCAGGCCCTGTAATAAGCCATGACATGCTACATACTTTCCTCATCCGGTCCCTCATCAACTCCGTGAGCCAGGTGCTATCCTCACTCCCATTTTACAGATTAGAAAAGGCAGGTGACAGAGGGGCCCAGGACACACAGCCAAGGAGGGACAGCTCAGAGCCAACCCCGGCTGGCTTTGGGCAAAGTGGCCACGCTATAGGCACTTGGATATTACAGGGGCGCCTTGGGCTTAGCCCCACACCACCCTCCAGCCAGGAGAGTCGGCCTCGGGGCCGCTTGCTGACACCCTGCCGAAACCTCCTGGTCCTTTGGCCGTGGCTGGGCAGGAAGGACAGGTGTGGCGGGGGCCATGCGGTCCTGGGGTGGGGACACAGCAGGCAGGTAAGGGGACTCTGGCCCTGGCAGACTGGAGCACAGCCTCAGCCCAGGCAGAGCTGCAGCCGTCTCCTGCTAACGGAGTAGCCTCGGGCAAGTAACTCGACCTCTCTGAGCCTGGTGCCCGCATGTGTAAGACAGAAACCATCACAGGGGCCCTCGACCATCCGCCCTGCCGTGCGCAGGGCCCACCGCCGTAGGCCCACCACCAGTTAGGTTTGTTACTATAAAGAAGGCTGGAGGGCTCCTCAAGTGTCCTGAGGGGCCTTGGATTTTATCTTTGAGGCAATGGGGAGCTACTGAAGGTTTTATAGCAGAGTTGCAATGTGATCAGCCTGCTCTGCTCAAGGTCAGCCCAGGGAAGAGAGCCAAGCAGGACACCCACCCAGGTGTCTGCAGTTGACTAGAGTGGCCCAGCAGCCGATTCCTGATTCTTTACTAGGTTTGGGAAACAAACTGAGCAGCTTTGGTTACATTTTAAAATTGCATCTAAGCAGGTGTGGTGGTGTACACCTGTAATCCCAGCACTTGGGATGCTGAGGCAGGAGGATTGCAATGAGTTCGAGGCCAGACTGGGCTCTGTAGTGAGTTTAAGGCCAATCTAAACTCCATAATAAGACGCTGTCTCTAAATAAATAAATAAATACATACCTCAAAAAATCTATCTAAACTAGGCACAGTTGAACATGCCTGCAGTCTCATCTACCACGAAGGCTGAGGCAGGAGGATCCCTTGTCTTAGGAGTCTGAGACTAGCTTGGGCACCACAGTGAGACCCCCATCTCAAAACAAAAACAAAACCCCAGATCTAACAGCAATCAAACAGTATCACTCTCTGTTTCCTAGAATCTGCATCTCCAGACCCCCAGACCCCCAGAGGACACCAGCGTTCCATCCCTCGCTAGGCCTGCAGCCCTCCTGAGCCACGGCCAAAATCCTAGTTGAGGTCAGAGAGGTGAGGGCCGCCCAGGGTGCCCGGCTAGTTCTGCTATCGGGGCTTGTGCAGCTGGTCAGGAGCACTGGGTGGGGCTGCCCTTATCTGTGAAGGCACAGAGCTGCCAGCCTGTGGGGTGCCCAGGGTTGGGGGCAGGAGATGCGGGCCCCTGAGCACCCCCAGACTGTGCTCACGGGCCCCTCCCACTCCTCTCGGAGGCTCAGGGTCCTATCGGGCTCAGGGTCCTATCCATACGTTGGGAGCCCAGAATCTGGGGATCCTGAGGAGTCTCCTGGCTGTTGTTCTTGTCTCTCCAACCTCTATTCCTCCTCTAACATTAGCATCTGACCTTTCCCTGGGGAATCCACCCTGGTAGCCTCTCTGTCCACGTGACTGGGGTGGAACATGCGCGCTAGAACTCTGATTGGGTCAAGGATGAGCACATAACCAGAACTAGCCAATGAGCGTTTGCCCTGGGATTTTGGTTTGAAAAAGAGCCTGAGTTCCCAGTTGGCTGGGCTGACGGAACGGTGCATGGTGGCCACACCTGAGTCCACACAGGGAAACCTGTGCCCTGGATGATGGCAGCAAAGAGAGGCAGAGCTGGGTAACATTTCCAAAAAGTTTGAGAGTAAACATTTTAGCTTTAGAAGATCATGGACTTTGCTGCAACTCCTTAACTCTGTAGCCTGAAAGCAGCAATAATATGTAAATAAGCAGGCATGGCTGTGTGCCAATAAAGTTTTATTCACAAAAACAGATGATGTGTAAGAAAAAACAGCTGGAGCCGGGCATGGTGGTGCACGCCTGTAATCCCAGCACTCTGGAGCCTGAGGCAGGAGGATCACTGCTAGTTTGGGGCCAGCCTCAGCTACATAGTGAGTTCAGACCAGTGTGAACTACAGAGCAAAACCAAAAATAAAAATAAAAGCAAAACAAATAAAAAATGACAGCTGTTCAGATTTGGACCAGAGTTTGCCTTCCCCTCCCTAAACATTGAACAAAACAGGAGCTCAAACCCCAGTTGTGGCACCTGCTGGGTCCCGTGGTGTAAACTTCCCCTGTGGCCAATTGCAAGCTGCCAACATGAGGTCACTGAACTTCAGTTGAGAAACACAGGCCCAGTGTCACATCACACAGGTACAGTAAATGTAAATAACCCCAGAAGGGCAGGTAATAAATACCTCAAGGGAGGAAAATGGCCAGGAAGTGATGGGATTTGAGCATTTATTAACTCTTTTATTTACTTTTTTAATTTTTTTTTTTTTGTCTTTTTGAGACAGGTTTTGCTATGCAGGTCTTTTTTTTTTTTTTTTTTTGCCTTTTTGCCTTTTTGAGACAGGGTCTCGCTATGCAGCTCAGGCTGGCCTTAAGCTCACTTTGTAGCCCAGGCTGGTCTTGAACTCGCAACGATCCTCCTGCCTCAGCCTCCCGAGTGCTGGGATTACAGGTGTGCGCTACCACACCCGGATGCTATGCAGTTCAGATTGGTGCTGAATTTACTTTGTAGCCCAGGCTGGCCTTGAACTCTCAATGATCCTCCTGCCTCAGCCATCCTAGTAGTGGGTTTATGGGCGTGCGCCACCACATCAGCTTTATTTTGTTTTTTTTGAGACAGACTCATGCTATGTAGTTTAGGCTGGCCTTGAACTCACTGTGTAGCCCAGGCTGGTCTTAAACTCCATGCAATCGTCCTGCCTCATCCTCCTGAGTGCTGGGATTATAGGCGTGTGCCACCACATCCAACTTTCACTTGGTTTTAATATTTTATTTAGTTGTGGGGTTTTTGTTGTTGTTGCTTTTAAATGTGATTTTTAAGTAGTTTCAGCGCTACTGTGTAAGAGCTGAGTCACAGACTTCTTGAGAAATGCGCACGTGCTCTCAGGAGCTGCCCTCTGCTTTGGTGGCCTGAAGCTTAGAGGGCAGAGGCAGCGGGACAGGGACTGTGCAGAGGAAAACAGGCACATCAAAGGGGTTTTCTTTCCCCTCTGATCACAAGCGCGTCAGAGGCTGCGTGGCTTGCGTAAGCCCAGAGTGAACTTACCCAAGCCGCTGATCTGTCCTGGGCACAACCTGTGTCCTTACCAGGCAGGGTCCCCGAGCCTGTGGATCTCCCACCTGTCAGATCCGAGTGCAGCGTTCATGCTTGGCCAGGACCATAAGCGTGTTCGCTTTGGCCTCTGATTTACTGAATTACTTGTAGTTTACTGCTTAACCTCTGTAGGCCCTCTACCCCCACTGCTGACCCTTAGGGAGAAGGAGTCTGTCACCTACTGGGTGGGGATCCTATGTGTCCAGTGTTTTGCATTCAGCCTAACAACCCTCTGAGGTTGGCCACATTATACCCATTTTACAGTTGAAGAAACTGAGGCTCAGTGAAGTCTAGAAGTTCACACCAGTAGGTGGAGTTGGGATGTTTCTTCTTCTTCCTCCTCTCCTCCTTCCTTCCCTTCCTCTCCTCCTCCTTCTCCTCCCCTTGCTCCTCCTCCTTCTCCATCTCCATCTCCTTTTCCTTCTCCTTCAAGACAGGGTCTTTCTCTGTAGTCCAGGCTGGCCTTGAACTCAATATGTAGCCCAGGCTGGCCTTTAATTCATGGTGATCCTCCTGCCTCAGCGTCCCTAGCCCTGGAATTACAGGCATGTGTGAGCCACCACACAGGGCTGATTTGTAACAGAAAATGGCCTCCCCAGCCAGTATACCTCAGTTTCTTTTCTTTTTTCTTTTTTTGTCTTTTTGAGACAGGGTCTTGCTACGCAGTTTAGGCTGGCCTTGAGCTCACTTTGTAGCCCAGGCTGGTCTCAAATTCACAATGGTCCCCCTGCCTCAGCCTCCTGTGTGCTGGGATTACAGGTGTGCATCACCACGCCTGACATACTTCAGTTTCCTAGTTGCCCAGGTAATAGTTCCTGTTGCAGTTCTGGTTGCTTCTGTCTCTTAGAAACGGCTGGTCACTGTGATACGTAGCTGGTCACTACGATGCCTATTGTGAGAACCAATCAAAGACAGCCGAGTACTGTACCTCTGTACTCCCTGTGTGACCCATACAAACCTCCCTCCCTGGGCCTTTGACGCCTGATATTTTTTAAAAGGACTGATTCCTTGTCAGTTCCTATCCGAAGTTAAATAAACCTGCCTCCAAATCCTGGGTGTCATTTCAGTGTTCCTGCTTGCTGTTGAATTTTCTTACCCTCCATCCTGGTTTCTCAGCTTTCCAGGGGTCTTGCTGCCTCTGGAGACCTTCAGGATATTCTTTTCTTTGTTTTAGAGCCAGGGTCTTGCTATGTAGTTTAGGCTTGGCTTGAACTTACTATGCAGCCCAGGATGGCATCCCCTCATGGCAATTCTCCTGCCTCAGCCTCCCAAGTGCGAGGATTACAGGTGTGCACCACCACACCTGGCAATTTTTTAGTTTAAAATGACCTAGTTTTGTTTTGTGAATCTCATCTCAATAAAATAAATTATATTGGTTTTTAATTTTTCATTATTATTATTATTAGTGGTGGTAGTAGTCTTTTCGAGACAGGGTCTCACTATACAGTGCAGGCTGGCCTTGAGCTCACTTTGTAGCCCAGGCTGGTCTCGAACTCACAACCATCCTCCTGCCTCAGCCTCCCAAGTGCTGGGATTACAGGCGTGTGCCACCATGCCCGGCTCTATTATTTTCTTTTATTTATTTTATTTTATTCTAGAAAGAAGGAGAGGGAGAAAGAGAAGCAGCATCTCACCGTGTCGCCCAGGCTGACCCCAAACTTCCGGGCTGAGCCTGCAGCTGCACACCACCATGCCCAGCCGTGCATTTTTTAATATTGGGAAAGAATATTTTTATTGAAGATTCCTACACATGGAAAGTTGCACCTAAGTGTACAGCGCTGAATGTGCACAAATGGAGCACAGCTGCAGACGGCTGAGCACTTGAGCCGGCTTCCCGCGACAGAAGAAGTCATCATGTGCTGTGAGCACGTGCTCATCAAAACCAGACTGAACACCCGTCGCACCAAGCCGGGTATTTTTGTTTCTTAGCACAGAAGCTGGGTTGGGGATGTCGCTCGGGGGCAGAGCAGTTGCCCTAGCGTGCTCTGGGATCATCGCCAGCGCCGCTAAACAGAAAAGGGAGAAGAAAGTAAAGAAAGCAAACTCACCGATAATCCCTTATCCATAAACACCGACCGCGAGGTGTCTGTGTGCTCACGTACAGAGATAGGACCCGTCTCTGCACCTTTTACTAACATCGTACTTTGTAGGTGCCAATCAATACACGTTCGGCCATTAGAACAGCATCCGGTGTGGTCTGTCTCACTTGAATGTAGTTTTGTGATCTTTTCCTTGTGTTGTGGATTCAAAGCCAGGCCTCCTGCCTGCTAAGCACAGGCTTACCTCTGAGCTGTGCCCCTGGCCTGAGAGCTTTCTTTATTCAGTTACTGTGAGCTGGGTGCGGTGGCGCACGCCTGTAATCCCACCCCTTGGGAGGCTGAGGCAGGAGGATTACTGTGAGTTCGAGGCCAGTTTGGGCTACATAGGGAGAGCCTGTCTCAAGTAAATAAATAGGATTATTTATTATGTATTCTCTGTGTATTATTTTTCCAAATGTATACATGTTGGTAATGGCATTGGATGTCCTATTTGTCCCTGCAAATCTTTTCTTTCCCTGCCCCAGGCCCCTGCCTTTAGTCACCAAAGGCTCCAGCCGACGTCAGGGTATTTACTCCCTACTTCCCTTCCTGCCAGATGTTGTTTTAGCACAGCTGTGTCCACCTACTGAAGGCTACACCCCTGTGGGACAGCCACAGCTGCCCCTGGATTCCCAGCTGCTGCCTTGCTGCCTTAATGTGCTTTCTGTTGTTATAACAAAATATCCAAGACCAAGTAATTTATAAAGAATGAAGGTTTCTTCAGCTCATGGTTCTGGAGGCAGAGAGGTCAGGGTGGAGAGGCTACATCAGCAAGGCCCTCTTGAGATGCTGCACAGAAAGGTGGTGAGTCTCCTTGGTACAAGGCATGGCCCAGCGAGGAGGTGCATCCGAGGGACAGAGCCAGTCTGGGTTCCGTCACCAGTGACGAGCCTCACCCCTTCCTCAGCAACAATCCGTGGAGGTCAAATTACAACTTGGGTCTTGGTGGTGACATCCAGAGCACGGCGGCGCTTTCACCCCGTTCAGGTGTGCTGGCCCTGTCTGTCCAAGTGAGAGACCGCTTGGGGGCTGGGCTGGTGAGGGCGGGGTGGGGAGGTGGGGCTTCGAGGCTGAAAGACTCTGGAGGCGCTGGGAGGCGTGGGAAGCTGTAAGCAGCAGGGGACATGTGGCTCTTCGCCGACTGAGACAGGGCCAGGGGCTGCTGCGGTCGGGGAAAGGCGGGAGGCCGGGCAGCAAGCAGGGGCGCAGGTGACGACAGTCACAGGCTCCCTGACCCACACCGCATTGCAGCGACTCTGGAGCTCGGGTTCAGACGGTGAAGCTGCTCTCGCCCCCTTTGTATCTGGGGAAATTTTCAGACTGAAGAGTTGCAAGGTAGTTTCCATAAGCTTCTTATGCCGTTCACTTACACTTACAAGTTCTTACATTTTTGCTTTGCCCCCTGTGTGTGTGTGTGTGTGTGTGTGTGTGTGGTGTTCATGTCTTTAGTTGCACTGTCATGGCTGCCTTGCTGTCCTTTCATGGTCTTTTTGGGGGTGGGGACAGGGCTTCACTATATTGTTCAGACTGGTCTTAATCTTCCTATGTAGCCAAGACTGGCCTTGAACTCGCTGCCATCCTCCTGCCTCAGCCTCCCAGAGTACTGGTATTACAGGTATGCGCCACCACGCACCCGTCTGTTTCATGATCATTTTGACTTTGAGAAGAGCCAGAAGGCCGACCCTGCCACAGTATGGTGGATGGGCACATGGTCATGCTTTTATGAGCTGCCTTTGTTGTGGACGGCACACAGCAGCAGCCGTCACTGTATTTTTTATTACACACTCACAAAAGAGGGAAATGGACAAGAGTAATGGGATGGGTTGAGGCAGGAGGATTATTGCCAGTTTGAGGCCAGCCTGGGGCTACACAGTGAGTTACAGGCCAGCCTGAACTGCACAGCAAGACCCTGCCTCAAAAAACAAACAAACAAAAACCCATCCAGGCATGGTGGTGCACACCTGTAATCCCAGTACTTGGGAGGTTGAGGCAGGAGGATTACTGTAAATTTGAGTCGAGACCAGCCTCAGCTACACAATCGAGTTCCAGGCTGGCCTGAGCCGCGTAGTGAGATCCTGTCTCAAAAAACAAAACAAAACAAAACACAAACCTCAAAAAATGGCCGGGGACATAGCTCAGCGGCACAGAGCCTGCCTAGCAAGTGCAAGGTTGTGAGTTCGATTCCTGGTACAAAACAAAGCCCAACCAAACCTCAACACACACACATACACACACACACACACACACACACACACACACACACACGCATCACGGGATGTTGGGCATGGTGTTACAGACCCACGATCCCGGCACTCGGGAGGCAGGAGGATTGCCACGGGTTCGAGGCCAGCCTAGGCCACAGGGTGAGACCCTGTCTCAAAAAACAAGAGGAAGAAAGAAGCAAAAAGATGGACTGAATATTCAAGTTCAAATTCAGGGGGAGTATTTTGAGGGGAAGTAATAGCAATGTGTCATATACTACGATAAATTTTAAAAAAATTAAACATTCACCGTGTGTATTTCTGAACCATTTGCTAGTCACATAAATTATACTACATCTCTAAATGCTATGGCAACTTCTCTTTGAATAAGATTCTCTGATGAAACTGCAAATACTGGCGTCTTACTGAGGATATTTAACATCTGCATTCTGTAATTTAACATAAAGTCCAGATTCAACCGGCCATACAGGAGACGAACCCAAGTTCCTGTACCGCTGAGCCACACCCCCAGCGCTTTTCGTGTTTTATATTTGTTTGTTTTTTGGTTTTTCTCCGGCACCGGGACCCGAACTCATGACCTTGCGCTTGCCAGGCAGGCGCTTTTGCCGCTGAGCTAAATCCCCAGCCCCTCGTGTTTTATATTGAGACAAGGTCTCAATGTACATCGCTCAGGGTGGCCTTAGACTTGCGACTCCTCTCCCACAGCCTTCTGGGTGGCTCGGACGACGGGTGTGCTCCTCCATGCCTGGCCTGATAATACCTTTGAATGCTGCTGCTTTTCACTAATCCACTATCCAGTATCCAGTCAAGGAATATGTACTGCATTCATTCTCTCTCTCATCTTTCATCTTTTATCTCTGCCTGTCTGTGTCTCTCTCCTCTTGATATTTGAAATATTAAGGTGGTTTGTTTTGTTTTGTTTTGTTTTTTCCCGTACCGGGAACCGAACTCACGACTTTGAGCTTGCATTGTGCTGCTGAGCTAAATCCCCAGCCCCTATTAAGTTTTTTTTTTTTAAATTTATTTTTTCTTTTTGAGACAAGGTCTTGCTATGTAGCCCAGGCTGGCCTTGAACTCATGGCAGTCCTCCTGCCTCAGCCTCTCGAGTGCTGGGATGACAGGCATGTGTCACCATGCCCAGCTCTGAAATATTAAATTTATTTAAAACAGATTATTAAACAAAATATAGGAGGCCTAATTCAATCAGTTTTTTTCCTACTTTTATTCTGTTCAAAGATTATTGTGCCCAGGGTTGCATTTACTATGTTCTGAGTCTCTGCTGGTTCCATATGAATTTTAAGATAATTTTCTGTAGTTCTGTGAGGAATGCTGTTGGTATTTTGATTGGGATTGCACTAAATCTATGTTATCAGTTTTGGAAGTAATATAATTTAACTATATTACTTCTGCCTATCCAGGAACAGGAGATCTCTTTCCATTTTCTTTTTCTCTCTCTTTTTTGGTTTTGGTTTGGTTGAGGCAAGGTCTCACTATGTAGTACAGTCTGGCCTTGAGCTCACTATGTACCCCAAGTTGGCCTCCAACTCACAGTGACCCTCCTGCTTCAGCCTCCCGAGTGCTGGGATTACTGGCATGTGCCACCACACCTGGCCAAGTCTTTCTATCTTCTGATGTCCTCTTTGATCTCCTTTTTCAGAGTACTGTAGTTTTTGCTGTACAGCTCTTTTACTTCCTTGATTAGGCTAATTCCAAGGTTTTTCATTTTTCTTTTCTTTTTTTGTGGTGCTGGGGTATTTCATTTTTTTTGATGCTGCCGTGAGTGGTACTGTTTCTTTTTTTTTTTTTTTTTTTTTTTTTTTTTTTGGTTTTTCTCCGGTACCGGGAACCGAACTCACGACCTTGCGCTTGCCAGGCAGGCGCTTTTGCCGCTGAGCTAAATCCCCAGCCCCTAGTGGTACTGTTTCTCTCGTTTCTTTCTCAGTGATTTTATTACTGCTGGTCAGGAACAGGGAGTACACAGTGTGCCAGCTCTCCTGGCAGAAGGAGATCATCACACGCTACAAACACGCACTAATAAGCAATTTTAAAAATTGAAAGATTACTTTTTAACTTTTTATGTTGAATCCACTTCAAAGTTACAAGAAAATTACCAAGCCAACATAGAGAATCTTCATATATGTCATCTACAGTCACCAGTTATTTACATTTTGCTTTATTTATCATTCACTTGTCTACAAATACATATTCATATGTTTTCAGAGCCATTTGAAAATAAGTCATCTCTTTTTTTTTTTTTTTTTTTGAGACAGGGACTCACTGTGTAGTTCAGGCTGGCCTTGAACTCACTAGTAGCCCGAGCTGGCCTCAAACTATGGCGATCCTCCTGCCTCAGCTTTACGAAAGCTGGAATTACAGCACCATCATGCGTGGCTAAATCACCTCTCTTGTCTCTACTAAAAGGTGCATTTTCTAAGGACATTGTCTTATATGACCACAGTTCAAGCAATAAAATCAGGAAATTTAATATTGATACTATACTATCCATATTCAAAATTTTTCAAATTGTTCCAAGATATCTTTTTTTTTTTTTTTTTTTTTTTTTAAACAGGGTCTGGCTATGTAGTGCAGACTGGCTTCGAACTCTTGAATTCACTATGTAGCCCAGACTGGCCTCAAACTCACAGTGATCCTCCTGTCTCAGCCTCCTGAGTGCTGGGACTACAGGTGTGCATCATCATGCCCAGTTCCAAGATTATTTCTTCTTTTTCTCCTTCCCCTACCCCTTCCCCTTCCCCTTCTTCTTCTTCTTCTTTTTTTTTCTTTTTCTTTTTTTTTTTTGAGACAGGGTCTCGCAATGCAGTTCAGGCTGGCCTTAAACTCACTTTGTAGCTCAGGCTGGTCTCGAACTCGCAACAATCCTCCTGCCTCAGCCTCCTGAGTGCTGGGATTACAGGCTTGCACCACCACGCCAGGCATCCAAGATATCTTCTGTAGCTTTTTTTTTTTTTTTCAGTACGAAGGATGGAACTCTGGGTCTTTGCATTGATCTACATCCCCAGACCTTGTTTTGTTTTGTTTTAAATTTTCATTTTAAGACAGGTTCTTGCTAAATCACTAAATTTCCCAGGCTTGGCTCCAGCTCGCACGATTCCGGCCTCAGCCTCCAAGAATGCTGGGATTACGGGCATGCGCCACCACATCCGGCTCCTTTTGCGGCTTTTCTGAGGCGGAAGGAGAAAAAAATAGGACACCGACAAGGAATACAGATTACATCTAGTTCTTGCATCTCTTGTTTTGTTTTTTTTCTCTTCCTGGGTATCAGGGAGTGAACCAAGGGATCCCGGTGGCCCCGCCCACCGCTACAACCCCGCCCCTTATTTATCCTCGCGCGCACAGTCAGCTGCAGTGTTTTGGCCCACGGGCGGAGCCGTAGCCACAGTCCCCTCCGGCGTCCGTAGACGGGTGGCCCAGTGGCCCAGCTCCCAGGCAGAGGTGTAGGATGTCGGATGAGGAAACGCTGCAGCCCTCGGAGGCCCGCGCGACGGCTGTCGGCGACATCCAGGAGTTGATGCGGCGCAAGGAGGAGATCGAGGCGCAGATCAAGGCCAACTATGACGTCCTGGAGGGCGTGAGTGTGGGCCGGGGCCGGGGGCTCAGCCTCGGTCCTTCCGCCCGCGCGGCCCCGGGCGCCGCGGTTGCGGCCTCTGTCGGCTGCCGGCGGTGTCCGCGGAGATGCCGGCCGGGCGCTGGTTCTGACCCCAGCACGGTGTGCGGCCCTTTCCTGTGTGCCAGGCTGCCAGGCATTAGGTCGTTTTTGTTTTTGTTTTTGTTTTTGGTTTGAGCCAGGGTCTGGATATGCAGTTCAGGCTGGCCTTGAACTCCTTGTGTATCCGAGGCTGGCCTCGGACTCCCAGCGCTCCTCCTGCCTCAGCCTCCCGAGCCCCCTTGCCACTCTCACAAATCCATGACTGTGCCCAGGTGCCCAGGTCTGACCCAACACAAAGGGGATAATTTTTTTTTAAATGCTACCTCGTATAAAAGCGCTGAGCAACGTGCAAAAGAAGGGTAACTTAATTCCGCTCAAATAGGCTGGACTGGGATGCGCCGAGGGGATGGCAGGAAGCTAAAATTTGGGAGGCCCGGATGTCATTTTCTGCCAGCCGCCTGTGTGCCTGAAGGCTGTGTGTTGCATCACGAGGTCCTCACAGCTGCACTTGAACTTAATGTTTGCCCCTGAAGATCGGAAGGGGAAAGTCGCTTAGTCACAAGTGGGAGTCAGACCTCCGGCCTTTTAAATCCAGAATCCATTTATTTATTTTTGCCTTTTTGAGATAGGGTCTCGCTGTGCAGTTCAGGCTGGCTTTGAGCTCACTTTGTAGCTTGGCAGGTGTCAAACTTGCAACGATCCTCCTGCCTCAGCCTCCCCAGTGCTGGGATTACAGGCCTGTGCCACCACGCCCGGTCCAGAATCTATTTTGAAGCTAGTTGCCAACAATTTCTAAAACTGAAGTTACTTTTCTACTACTAGCAGAACTATATCCCTTTTGTGGGTTATTCCTTTGATACTGGCCCACGTGTTTACTTATATAATTTGTTTTTAAAAGGAAAACTTATTACCCTTTGCATATGAAAAATGAATATCTTTTTCTTTGTTGTTACCGGGGATCGAACTCATGACCTCAGGCTTGCCAGGCAAGCGCTTAATGCCACTGAGCTATATCCCTGGCTGCATATGAAAAATGAGAATCTCGGGGCTGGGGATTTAGCTCAGCGGCAAAGTGCCTGCCTGGCAAGCGCAAGGTCGTGAGTTTGGTTCCTGATACCGGAGAAAAACCAAAAACCAAAACCAAACAAACAAACAAAAAAGAAAAATGAGAATCTCTATCTTTTTTTGTTTGTTTGTTTGTTTTCTGGTACCGGGAATCGGACTGACGAGCTTGTGCTTGCCAGGCAGGCTCTGTGCCACTGAGCTAAATCCCCAGCTCCAGAGAATCTCAGATCTAAGGTTAAGATGTTTATTAATGTGATGCTGTATGTTAGTTGTTTTTAGCTAGCATGGCTTCTGTTGCTGAAGGCTTTAAGCTTGAATTCCTACTTTTTTTTTTTTTTTTTAAATGGAGAGCTAAAACTATCAATCTGGGAGTAAGTCTTCATGACCTTGGATTAGGCAAAACCTAAGCCAGATGTCGTGGTGCACACATGTAACCCCAGCACTAGGAAGGGAAGCAGGAAGATTGCAATGGATTCAGGCCAGACTGGGCCATATAAGCGAGTTCAAGGCCAGCCTGAACTGTACAGCGAGACCCTGTCTCAAACAAACAAACATAGGCAAAGGGTTTGACTAGATACTTTTGCAAAGAAAATGTGGTCCATACAAATGGTCAGAAAGCACATGAAGTCATGCTGACTGTTAGCTGTTAGGGAAATGCAAATCATAACCACAGCACAATACCACTTCATACTGCCTGGGGTGGCTGTAGTAGAAACTAGGGAGGATGAGGAGAAATGGGGACCTTCATACACTGCTCATGGGAATGTAAAGTGGGGATGCTGCTGGGGAAACAGCCTGGCAGTTCCTCCAAAGCTTAGATGTAGTTACCACATGACCCAGCAGTTCCCCAAAACAAGTTATAGGGCCAGGGATGTAGATGAGGGGGCAGGTGCAAGGTCCTGAGTTCGATTCCTGGTACAATAAATAAATAAATGAATGAATCAAACAAACCCACCCACCCACCCAGCAATTCCTACAGGTAATACCCATGATCTCTGACAACCTGTCTACATAGAAACTGTTCCTGACATTTTGTAAGAATTAAGAAGTGGAAACAACCCAGAATCATTCAACAGATGGATAAATAGAATGTGGTCCATCCATACAATGGGATATAAGTTGGTGGTAAAAAGGAGTGAAGTATTTTGTTTGTTTGTTTTTGAGACAGGGTCTCACTATGTAGCCCAGGCTGGTCTCAAATTTGCATCAGTCCTGCCTCAGCCTCCCAAACGCTGGGATTACAGGTGTGCATGTACACATGCTGGGATTACACACTGGTGTGAACCTCTTGGCCCAGCAACTTGGGAGGCTGAGGCAGGAGGCTTGCTTGAGCCAGGAGGCTTGCTCTGAGGCCAGCTTGGGCAACATAATGAAAGCCTGACTCAAAAAAACAAATACAGTTGAAACAAATGTATTGTTTTGAATGGGGAATGAATTCCCACAGTCAAACTCAAAGCCACAGCAGTGTATCAGATGGACCCCTCTCCTGCCTCTGAGCCCTGCCAGCCGGCTCTCTGGAGGTGGCAGTGCTATCGGACCGGCCTTCTGGGGCGGGGCAAGCCCGGCCACCCGAGTGCTGGGAGCTTCTCAGTGCCTCAGGTCCAAGCCCACCGGCAGGTGCCAGCTGCCAGGTTTGAGGGGCCGGTGCAATGGGCAGTGATGCCTGAGGGCCTTTGATCCCAGGTGCACTGTCCTGGTTTTGGGAAGCAGAGTGCGCTCTTGCACTGCTTGTGTTCTTAGAAATGAGTGTCAAAAAGTGTCCACCTCTGCGGTGAGCTGTGAGGACCGGGGTGAAGCCCCTGGTGTGTGCTGAGGACAGTTTGTGTTACTGTCACCTTTACGTTAGGTTATTTTCAGTACTGAGAATTGAACCCAGGGCCTTCACACTGAGCTCCATCCCCAGCCCTGTTTTTTATTCTGAGACAGGGTCTTGCTAAGTTGCTAGGTTGCCCAGGCTGGGCTCAAACTTACAGTCCTCCTGCCTCAGCCTCCCGTAGTGCTGGGGTCACAGGTGTGTGCCTGTGTCCAGCTGCTGTCACCTTTTTATGACTCTGGGAAAGGGCGTCTTGAGGATGTCCCGCCTGTGACATCTGTCCAACCTCATGTCTTCCCCGCAGCAAAAAGGCGTCGGGATGGACGAGCCACTGGTGGACTGCGAGGGTTACCCACGCGCGGACGTGGACCTGTACCAAGTGCGCACGGCCCGGCACAACATCATCTGTGAGTGGCCGGGGGACACTTGCGCCGCAGGGCTGCTGGTGGCTGGGCACAGCCCGCCAGTGTCGGCGTCCTCTGTCACCTCTCTTCTGCCTTCACGTGGTTGCCTCAGTGTCCCCACCGCAGGAGTGAACCAGGGCGGGCTGGACTCTGGGGCTGTTTCTGGCTTTGTCTGCAGGGCTGGCCCCCACTGGGGACCTCACCGGAAAAGCAGCAGCAGCGCGGGCCCCCGTTGCTTACAGCTAGTGGAACAGTACGTGTCTGTTAGGACGCAGGCCCAGCCATCACGGGACCTGGCTGTGGTCCCTCGTGCACAAAGGACAGGAGGTGTCTCATGGGGACACTGGGAGCTTGGCGGTGCGGGCTGGTCAGGAGTCAGGCTCCGTGTCCGCCTTGAGGGTCAGTGGCCCAGTTCCGGGCGGGAAGAAGGTGGGAGAGGAGAGAGGCCCATTGTAGCTCCCCCACCTGCGGGTGCATGCGCACACATGTGCACACATGCTTTGTAGTCGAAATTCCCGGCCTGAGCCCTCCGTCAGTTCTGCCCCTCAGAGGCCCTTCCTCCTGCAAGGAAAGCTGCAGAAACATGCTGCCCGGTCCCAGATGAAATCCTTCATGTAGTCGGTGTCATGGTGCGTGCCTGTTATCCCAGCACTCAGGAGGCTGAGGCAAGAGGATCTTGGCAAATGTGAGGCCAGCCTGATGGGTATTTATTTGTTTTTAACTAAGGAACTAGCAGGAAATAGATGTTGGGAAGCGGGTTAGTTCTCTGTGACTAATGGCCACAGACTTTCTGGCTCAAAACCACACTTTTTTTGCGGGGAGGACTGGGGATCCAACCCAGCACCTACTCAGAGCTGCATCTACAGCCCTCCTTCCCCTTCCAGCCCTGCTTCCCCTTCCTCTTTCCTTCCTTTTCTTCTTTCTTTCTTTCTTTCTTTCTTTCTTTTTCTTTCTTTCTTTCCTCTTTTTTCTCTTTTTCTTTCTTTCTTTCTTTTTCTTTCTTTCTTTCTTTCTCTTTCTTTCTTTTCTTTCTTTTCTTTCTTTCTTTTCTTTCTTTCTTTTCTTTCTTTTCTTTCTTTTCTCTCTCTCTCTCTGTCTCTCTCTCTGTCTCTCTCTCTCTCTTTTTTTTCTTCCCTCCCTCCCTTCCTTCCTTCCTTCCTTCCTTCTCCCTCTCCCTCCCTCCCTTCTTTTTCAGTGAGATAGGGTCTTGCTAAGTTGCCAAGTTGCCCAGGCTGGGCTCTGACATACAGTCCTCCTGCCTCAGCCTCAGACCACACAGATTTATCCTCCCCTGTTGTGGTGGTGAGGAATCAGCAGGGCTGGCTCCTTCTGGAGGCTGTGGAGACCCATTTCCTCGCCTCTTCTGCCTCTGGAGGCCACCTGTGTTGCTGAGCTTGGCCACCTCTGTCTTCACACCAGTGACAGCATTGCTGCAGCCTGTTTCTGTCATCTCGTCTCTCTCCCTCCTGCCTGTTTTTCTTTAATAAAATGAATTGAACCCAGGGGTGCTCGAGCACTAAGCTACATCTCTACCTCTTTTTATTTTTATTTATTGGGCTTTTTTTTTTTTGAGACAGAGTCTCAGGCTGCCCTTGAACTCACTTTGTAGCCCAGGCTGGCCTTGAACATGGGAGATCTTCCTGCCTCAGCTTCTCACATGCTGGGATCCCAGGCATGCACCACCATAGCCATTTATTTATTTATTTATTTATTTATTTATTTTTTGAGACAGGGTCTCAATATATAGCCCAGGCTTAGCTTGAACTTGCAGTCCTCCTGCCTCAGCCTCCCAGAGCACTAGTAGACTTTTATTTTTAGATTTACAAAAAACTTGAGAAAATAATTTAGAGAGGTCCCATGTACTTGTACCAAGTTACCTGATGAATGCTTATGTGAATGTGGTACATTTATTATAACTGCAACCTTGTTTTTTGAAAGCTACTGCAGAAATATCTGCTCAGGAAAAGAGAACCTTCTGGATTCTGATTAAAGCTGTAATGTTCTGCTGCGGGCTCCTCCCCAGGGGCTTACTGTGTGCTGACTCTGCACCAGGCATTGTCAGGGATTCTGGGCACCCTTGTGGGTCCTATTGCGCCGTCTCTCCTGGACCCAGTGATAGCGCATGGCCTAGCCAGTGTCTGGTGTTGTCGTGCTGTGTCACGTGTTGAGTGCTTGGGCCTGCACGCGGGTGTCTGGCTTGAGCCGCCGTTGGTTGATGTGGCACGTGTCCCACAGGCCTGCAGAACGACCACAAGGCAGTGATGAAGCAGGTGGAGGAGGCTCTGCACCAGTTGCACGCCCGTGACAAGGAGAAGCAGGCCCGGGACCTGGCCGAGGCCCGCAGGGAGGCCCTGAGCCGCAGGCCAGGCCAGGGCGAGAGCCAGGGCCCCCCACAGGCCTTCGCCAGGGTGAACAGCATCAGTGCCGGCTCCCCCGCCAGCTTCGCGGTAATTGGCCTGCAGATCCACACTCGGGGAGGGCGCTGGGTGGGGCGGCCCTGGCTTGGGTCTGTGCTGCAGCTCTGAACCCCTTACTCCACCACCAAACCCCGGCTGGGCTGCTGTGTATATGGGCCAGGGCTTCGGTGGTGTCAGCCCCTGCTGCCACCAAACTGGGGGAGGAATGTCTGTTCCTAGGGACAGCTGGGACACAGAAAGGGACAGGTGTCCCATGAGAGGCTAGGTGTGGTGGCCCACGCCTGTAATCCTAGCACTCGTGAGGCTGAGACAGGAGGATCCTTGTGAGTTTGAGGCCAGTTTGGGCTACATAGTGAGTTCAAGGCCAGCCTAAACTATACAGTGAGACCTTGTCTTAAAAGAACAAAAATAAATAAATAGATAGATAGGGTGTTGATGGGTGGGGACCCGCAGAGCCCATGTAACCAGCCTCTCACCTGGTTCCATGTTTTCCTCTCAGGGCCTGCAGGTGGAGGATGAGATCGTGGAGTTCGGCTCCGTGAATGCCCAGAACTTCCAGTCGCTGCAGAACGTCGGCAGCGTGGTGCAGCACAGCCAGGGGGTGAGTGGGCTCCGGGGCGCAGGGGCTGCTGGGCCGAGGACTCTCAGTTCTGGGGCTGGGCTATCCCCACGTGAAGGTCCCAGCAGCTTGAGGGGCAGCTGAGGCACCTTGCTGTGTGCTCACTGGGTGGAGAGCTGAGGGGCTCATGGGGTCATAGAGGTGCTGACCCCCCCTGGTCCCCTAACACTTCAAAGGCCCAGTGCTTCCCTTCCTCTCCCGCCTCCCCTGTCCACAGGCCTGGACACAGGCCCCTCCCCTTCCCTTCCCTCCCCTCCCCTTCTCTTCTCTCTCTTTTTTTTTTTTTGTGGGACCTGCAATCAAACTACGGGGTGTCTACCACTGAGCTCCATCCCAAGCCCTTGTTTTATCTTTTTATTTTGGGACAGGGTCTTGCTAAGTTGCCTAGGCTGGCTGGGATCTGGCAGTCTTCCTGCCTCAGCCTCCTGAGGGGACCGAGCCTGGCTTGCCTCACCTCTCGACCTCATCACACGGAGGGTTAGGATTTCAGCGTGGGAGTCTGAGGAGGGGCACAGAGGTGGAGCCCAAAGCACCCAGCCTCTGTAGCCCTGGGTGTGGCCCTCGAAGCCTCCGCCTGTGCTGCATGACCGTCCCCGCCTGGGAACTGCGCTCTCTGCTCCTCTGCCTGGAGTGCTTCTCCTGGCTCGCCCTGGTATTTCCAGCTGTGCTCTAGTACGGGCTGTTGCCTCTGCTGTGTGTGACAGTGACTCACGCACGTGCATCTGTGGGTAGTTATAGTGCTGTAAGAGTGTGCACATTTGGCTGGGCGTGGTGGCTCACACCTATAATCCCAGCACTCAGGAGGCTGTGGCAGGATGATCGCTGTAAGTTTGAGGCCAGCCTGAACTAACAACAAGACTTGTCTCAAAAAACAAGAAGCAGCTTGGGAGGCTGAAGCAGGAGGATCACTGTGCGTTCGAGGCCAGCCTGGGCTACATAGTGAATTCAAGGCCAGTGTGAATTGCCTAGCAAGACCCTGTCTCAAAAAACAAAAACAAAAAAATGAGTGTCCCTGCTTAAAATGTTAGCCCACAATTTGCAAAGGTTGTCATCCAGTACACTTCTAGCAGGAGTGGATTGCAACTCAAGTCATGGCGCACTTTGATCACTTCAGTCCCTGTTGAATATAGAAGTTGGAAGTCAGTGGACGTCTTCCAGCCCTAGCATTGTATGCCATTAAATAACATTTGTACTTAATGATCTTACTTGTTTTGGGCCAATAAAATGTTTTGGTTGGGGCCAGGGTGCAGCTCAGTGGCAGAGTGTGTGAGTAGCGTGGGTGAGGCCCTGAGTTCCATCCCAGCAGTGCCCCTCACCCCAGTTGTTTTCTGTGAAGATGCCAGAGGAATACGGGACTCAAAGCCTCAAAAAATTACTAAAACCAAACAAAAAATTACAGGCGCACACCTGTAATCCCAGTACTCAGGAGGCTGAGGCAGGAGGATCCCAATGAGTTCAAGGCCAGCCTGCATTCCATATTGAGAACCTGTCTCAAAAAAACAAAGAAAAAAAAAAAGAAAAACAGAATTATTGTTTAGCTTTTGGCTCCTAAATACAATCTTCAGTTCAACCAGCAATTCTGGGGCAGCTCCATGTGTACATAGGTATAACTGGTCTGGGCCGCGTGGCCCCTGCCACATGCCCTGCAGGTTGGCCCCCGTCTCTGCACCCACACCTTCCACTCTGAACTTGGGTGGCTGGTCCAGTTTTTTGTTTTCTTTTGTCTTTTTGAGACAGGGTCTTGCTATGCAGATCAGGCTGGCCTGGAGCTCACTTTGTAGCCCAGGCTGGTCTTAAACTCACAAAGATCCTCCTGCCTCAGCCTCCTGAGTACTGGGATTACAGGCGTGTGCCACCATGTCTGACTCTGGTCCGGTTTCTGATTTTTTCACTTTTTTTTTTTTTAACCTTTAATGTCTACTTAAGGTTTCTTTAGTGCTTTTATTATTTTTAGTTTTTTAAAAATCCATGTATAATTGTTTTTATAACAGCTTTATTAAGACATTTTACAGTTAGTACAATTTATCCATGTAAAGTGCATAATTCAGTGCTCTTGTCTTTTGAGACAGGGTTTCACTCTGGAGTTCAGGCTTCTTGCTAGGTAGCCCAGCCTTGTCTCAAACTCATGGTGATCCTCCTGCTTCAGCCTCTCAGAGTGCTGGGATTACAGGTGTGCCACCACTCCTGCCAAAAGTGAATTTTAGTGTGTGAACTGTGTTTCAATAATAAAAATGCATATTTATCCTTTAAAAAATCACATGGCATCAAGACATGGTGGCACACACCTGTAATCCCAGCACTCTGAGAGGCTGAGGCAGAAGAACTGGAAGTTCAAGCCAGCATGGGGAACTTCTCAAGTTAGATCCTGTTTCAGATTAAAAAAGGACAGGAAGTGGAGCGCAGTGCGAAGGCCCTGGGTGTAACCCCGTACCTGGAAAAACAAAGTGAGCTGGGTTCACACCCTCTGACTTTGTGTCTCCGGGCTGATATCCTTTCCTTGCCCGTCCATGTCACCGCCAGGGCCTTATCCTGTGGCAGTCTTAAGGACAAGAACAAACACTGTCCCCCTATACTTCTATTTTTTCAAACTCAGAAATTACATTGATAGATCTGCCACAGTTTTAATTTTTTTTTTTTTTTTTTTTGGTTTTTTTCCAGTACCGGGAATCAAACTCACAACCTTGCACTTACCAGGCAGGCGCTGTGCCGCTGAGCTAAATCCCCAGCCCACAGTTTTAAATTTTATTTATTTACTTGCTTATTTATTTTTGGCTTTTTGAGACAAGGTCTTGCTGTGTAGTTCAGCCTGGCTGTGAACTCACTACAGACCCAGGCTGTTCTCTGCCTCTCAGTGGTCCTCCTGCCTCAGCCTCCGGGTGCTGGGATTACAGGTGTGTGCCGCCACGCCAGGCACATTTCTGCTTTTTAAGACTGAATGATACTGGATTGTGTGGGGGGCCACATTGTCTCTGACCATCAGCTTGAGTTGCTTCTACATTTTTTGCCATTGTGAAAGTGCTGCTGTAAGCGCAGGAATAGAAACGTCTCATCCGTTCTGCTTTGCTTTATATTCCTGGGCACCCACGGCTGGGTCAGATGGTAATTGCAGGTTTGCTGGTGCCACCGCTGACAGTGCCACCTGCCGAGTCCTCACATCCCTTGTTATTTGGGTGTCACTGAACTTGACCCTGAACCTTCTCCCTTTCCTTTCAGAGGCCCCTGACGGTGACCGTGATCCGCAGAGGGGAGAGACTGCAGCTCCGCCTCGTCCCCACGCGCTGGGCGGGGAAAGGCCTGCTGGGGTAGGGGTCGCCTCCTCCATTCATTCACGCAGCGCCCGAGGAGCTCCTCAGACACCAACTGGGGAGGCCCAGGGGCTGCCTACGGTGTGGGCCCGAGTGCTGGGATGCCGGTGTTGGACACCTGTGCTGGGGCTATAGCCGCAGTCAGGTGAAGGGGGCTCTGGGGCTCTTGAGTCTCAGGTGCTTTCACAGATGGCGCTGGCTTTAAGTGAACGAAAGGATAAGCTAAGCGTGGTGGCGCATGCCTGTGATCCCTGCACTGGGGAGGCTGAGGCAGGAGGATCGCTGTCAGTTCAAGGCCAGCCTGGGCTACAAAGTGAGTTCACGGCCAGCCTGAACTGCAGAGCGAGTCCCAGTCTCAAAAACAGAAAGCATGAAAGGGCATAGGGAGCAGCTTGGCGGGGCTCTCGCCGTCCTCCTCCGAGGAGCCACCACGCTCAGGCCCCTCCTCTTTCTCCTTGCAGCTGCAACATTGTCCCTCTGCAGAGATGACTGTCCCTGGGGAGCAGCAGTGGGCACCACTCTGTGCCCTGGACCTGGGCCACCACGGGACCCCCATTCTCTCTGCTCCCCGAAGTCTCAGGATCGTCTGGTGGCCGAAATGCTGTCATTGCTGGGTGGAGGCATCTTTAGAAACAAAATCTGTGCTCGGCATCTCTGACCAATCAGGACAGAACCTGAATGAGAATTCTCGGTTGGGGCAGGCGGGAGCTGTGGGAAGGTGTGGCTGACGCTATGCTGGAGGAAACAGCATAGCATCCCCAAACATGGCCATGCAGGCGGCGGTGAGCATGTAGCGCCCCACTGGAATTTCTCCCGAGCATCTCCAGCCCCAGGAGAAGGTTAGAGCCGGGCGGGAACATCCTGAAAGCTGTGCAAAACTAACAGCAATGTGCCGCAGACAAGCTCTGGCGGTGTCCTTGTCCTTGACTTTGCTGCTGTGTACACAGAGCGCCCAGTCGCTCAGCGCAGCCGCAGTGGCCAGGGCTCTTGGGCCCTTGGGGTCCCGGGAAGCCCCAGGAAGCCCCGAGGGTGGCCTGGCCCTGCCCTGGAAGGAAGCCCACTGTTGTGCTTCCCGCTTGACCTGTAATCAAAACTCCCAGCATCCCCCAAGGTCAGCATTTTTACAAGCTGTGTTCGACAGTGCTGATCGGAAGTGTTTACAGATCTGACCTCTTCTGAGTGCCACTTGCTTCCTTCTTACTCGCTCTGTTAAGATTAAGATCATTCCTTGGACTCCATGTCTGAACCCTTCCCTCCATGGCGGCCTCACGTTCATCGGCCCCGTTTCGCAGACCGCTCCCTCTTGGAGAGGCCCGGGACATTCTGCCGAGGCGTGTGCCCTTGGCTGGAGCGGGTGACCAGCCCGGGATGTCAGGCTGCACGCCAAAGCGGTCTCCCCCAAGTGTGCCCTCGGCGCTCGGCGTCTAGCAGGGCTTCCCCTCGGAGCTGCGCGCTCCAAGGCGAGTATTTCCCATCTCTGTAAGCCGTGGACTGTAATAAAGTTTGTACCCCCCGCTTCCACTTCTGCCGCCCATTTCAAGGCGCTGGTGTGTGAGTCCGCTATGGGGGTGTGAGTCTCTCCTGGCTTTGGAGCTCAGGACGCCCACCCGGTGCAGTCCTGTGATTCCCTTCCGCTGAGGTGACCCTACCCCGCTGAACCAGGCTGGTTGTGCAGAAGCGCTTCGGGACAAAACCCGCAAGATCGTGCAAGTCCTGTAGTACTAACAGCCAGCTAAACCTCTCCGCCTTCACCGTCGCCTGAGGCAGGCAGGACGGACGCGTGTGGCATCTGCAGGGCCGGGAGCTGAATCTGCCTTTGGCATGGATTTTTTGTTTTTTGGTTTTGAGCTCAGGTCTCCTTCCGTTGTTCAGACTGGCATTGAAATGCTAGAGGCCCTGCTGGCCGTGGGCCTCAGCCCCCGGAGTGGTGGGTTCACAGGTGTCCATGCTGTTTCACTTAGGGTCATCGGTTGTGGAAGGTCAGAACGGCCAGAGTTGGCCCCTACAGCTTCTCGGGGCGGCACGGTGGGAAAAGGGGGGCACGGGGAGGGGAGGAAAGACCCCGCGAGGGCAGAGCCACTACCCCGGCGGCCGGCAGGGGGCGCGTCGGCTCTGCCCGCGTGGAAAGTCACCGGGACGTGACCGCCGTGCTGCTCCCTCGCTTTACGGCAGGACGCCCGGTGCGCGGCGGTTGCTACGGGGACGAAGCTTGGGTAGCAACCGTAGCTAGGGAGTGGGTAAAGGCTGAGGTGGCGGCGCTGGAGGTCCGGGAGGACCTGGCCGGTTGAGGAACGCGGTGGGCGCACTCCGTAAGTGCAGGGCGGAGGCCTCGGGGTCCGTGCCCGGTTCTCTGCGCTCCGCAGACCCGCGCAACTGTCCGCCTCCCCGTCCCTGCCCTGCACCGCCCGGGCCGGGCCCGCCGTCACTGGCCAGCCGGGGCCACGGAAGCGGCGGCGGCGCCTTTTCCGACAAGGAGCCGGGCTTCCCCGGCCTGCCCGCGTGGAAAGCCGCCTCGCGTCTCAGGGCGCCGATCGCGGTCCGCTGGGAGGACACCCAGCGCGGGGCCCCGAGGGCTGTGCAGCTCGCTTTCTTCGCAAAGTCGGAGTCGCTCTCCGCCCCGCGCGGGCGGCTCCGTCCGAGTTGCAGCCCCGCGCGCTCAGCTGTGTCCGGCTTCCAAGCCCCGCCCGGGGGCAGCCGCTCGCGCCTGCGGGGAGGGAGGTTAGACGCTCCGGCGGAGACTCACCTGGCAGGGAGGGAGGTTAGACGCTCGGGCCAGGAGACTCACCTGGCGGGGCGGGAGGTTAGACGCTCGGGCC
>NW_004955482.1:6550409-6554194 GCF_000276665.1 Chinchilla lanigera | reverse complement strand
GGGAGGTTAGACGCACTCACCTGGCGGGGAGGGAGGTTAGACCTCGGGCCGAGGAGACGCGGTCCGGCAGGTGGGCGCGGGAGCGGGTTCGGCCGGGCTTGGAAGCCGCGCGCTGGCGCCGCTCGCTTCCCGGGGCGAGAGCCTGCGGCCGTGTTTTGCAGCTCGCGGGGCTGTGAACATCTTCTAAATGAGTTCGAGGCTCCGAGGTTAGTCCCAGGGAGGGAAGGCCGTCGGGCTTTCCCCACGGTGTAGTTCTTCTCACCCCCAGGGAGAGGAGCGGGAGCGGCCGCTCAGCCCCAGGCGCGGGGGGCCAGAATGGGAGCGGCCCGCTGACCGCCGTGGGCTCACTTTCTCCAAAGGGGCCCGCACGGGAGATGTCGGATCCAGAAGGAGAGCCCCCAGAGGAGCACGGAGAAAAAGAAGGGGAAGAACAAGAGTATAACCAAGACGACAAAGAAGTAGAGGACACAGGACAGGAGTCACCAGAGGACGCATGGGGACGGAGAGGGTCCCAGGAGGGAGAGGGACAGGGAGAGGGAGGGGAAAAGCAGGAGGAGGAGGAGGAGGAGAACGAGGAAGAGGGGGAGGAGGAGGAGGAGGAGCAGGATGAGGAAGGAGAGGAGGAGGAGGAAGAGCAGGAGCAGGAGCAGGAGGAGGCTGAGGCGGAGGCCGGCGAGGCCCAGGAGGAGGCCGCGGGAGTCCGGGACATCGTGACGGCTCCGCAGTACAACCTGCTGGGCTCCTTCCTGGTGAGTGGCTCGCGGCTGCTCTCGCTCAGTCACGACCTGGGTCCCGGGCCAGCGCCGCGCCTGGGGCCTCGGGGCGCCCTCCAGGACAGGTGGGCCTGCAGGGACGCAGCCGCAGGAGCACCCCAGCACACGAAGCCTGCCGACCCATCGGGCGATTTTTTTTTAAGGGGCAAATTTAAGCAGGCTGGAGGACAGTCAGGGCACCCTTCCCGGAGGAGGCATGTGCCTAGCTAACTTTCTAAGGGTGGGCAGGAGCTTGCCCAACTGGGCTGTCCCAGCACAGAGTGAGTGTGACAGGCATGGTGTAGGCTCTACCCCCTTGGTCCCAGGGTGAGAACTCAGCATGCCCCAAGACCCAGTAACTCAGCCGGGTGGTGTGGTGGCCCACGCCTGTAACCCCAGCACCCAGGAGGCAGAGGCAGGAGGATCCATGCAAATTCCAGGGCAGCCTGGGCTACATAGTGAGATCCTGACTCAAAAAACAAAACCACCAGGGACAAGTAGTTGTGACCAGCAACTTTTTGGAGATCACCAGTGTCATTTGGAAGGATGATTTTGTTGTTGTAGATCTGGTGGCAGGTCAAAATTAGATCCAACATACCTTGATATTTTCTCTCTGTCTTATCTGTATTTTTTGAAGAACCCAGGTCCTTCACACTGAGCTACTTCCTCACCTTATATATTTTTTTCTCTCTCTTTTTGAGACAGGGTCTCACTCTGCAGTGTAGGCTGGCTTTGAGCTCACTTTGTAGCCCAGGCTGGCCTCGAACTCATAATGATCCTCCTGCCTCAGCCTCCTGAGTGCTGGGGTTACAGGCATACACCAGCCTAGATTCTTTTTAAAAACATCTCAAAATTCCAGGGGAGGCTGCCACTAAGACGGGCAGAGCAGGGCTGGCAAAGGAGAGTCTGCGGGAGGACGTGACAGTGGGGACTGGATTCAGAGTCACACCCCTCTTACTCCATAAAGGAGATCCTTGGAGATACTGGCTCCAAGCAGTCGACGCAGTCAGACGGCTCCGAAAACGTCGACTTGGCCCAAGTCCATCCTGACAAACAGATGAAATCCTCGGGCGAGCTGGGTACGGGAATGGAGCCCGAGCAGCAGGACACACTGGAGCAGGAAGGAAGAGACCAGGGTCAGAAGCAGGGAGGTGCCAGAGGAGAAAGGGGGAGCACGAGGCCCAGAAAGGGCATATCCTACTTGGACGGTGACCAAGACACGCAATTCCAGACCAGAGCAGGGTACTCCAGGGAGTCCCTGGTGTCCAGGTCCACAGAGGACACTTTGTTCCAGAAGGATGAGGGTGCCCAGGTGTACCCCTTGGTAAGTGTGCCTGGTGTTGAGGTGGCCTGGTGTGGGGAGAGGATGGCGAGGTGGGGGGCCCGCATGCATGTGGGGAAGATGCTCCACTAGAAAGATGTGTTTTGGTTTTGGGTTTTGGAGAGAGGGTCTTGCTATATAGTTCAGGCTGAACTCAGTATGTAGCTCAGGCTGGTCTCGAACTCTCAGTGACCTTCCTGCCTCAGCCTCCCAAGTGCTGGGATGACAGGTGTGCACCACCACAGCTGGCTGGCATGTGTCTTTTGAGGTTCAGTTCTGGCTGGCTGGCCGTGTGTGACAGACCGTGACCTCGGACAATCGGGGCCCGACAGTGTCACTGCAGGCAGACTGTGGGCATGGCTGGTGTGGTACATAGCACGCTGTTCCGCTGTTCCAGCCTCTCCCTGACTCTCCTGTTCCTCCCTCCCTCTCTGCCTGCTCCCCCCCATGTAACCCCCTGCTCCTCCCCAGCTCCTCCCGGCCTCACCTCTGCCTCCCAGCCCCAGCCTTGGCTGGCAAGTGTTGGATGTGGCCCAGTCACCGGCTGTGCTGAGAGCCCAGGCGCCATCTGGCATGGCCCAGAGTGGGAGGAGGGGCTTCTCCTCCTCCTCCATCTGCTGCTCTCTGAGAGTCACTTCATGGGATTTGTCGTCCCCCCTTTCCCTCCCTTTCCTCTTTTCCCCTTTTCCGTGTAGAGAAACGCTGTGGGAAGATTTGGTGGTGGTTGATGGTATGTACTCCCAAAGTAGCAGCGTTCCTAACACACAGAGAGGCCTTGAAAAGTCTCAAACCAAAATGATAGTCAGACGTGGTGGCACACACCTGCCATCCCAGCACTGAGGAGGCTGAGGTAGGAGGATCACAGCAAGTTCAAGGCCAGCCTGAACAAAAATAAAATTAAGAAACAAAATGATCATGTACTGATAAAGTAAGAGTCTCGGGAATGTCCAATATAGTAAAATCTAGTCTTGGCAGTAAAGTTTTATTTTCACATCGTGGTGGTGTAGAACAGTAGTGATGTAGGAGGCAGCTATGTCTGTGACCCTTTGTCCTGAGGACCAGCCCTGGTACAGGATGCGCTAACTCGGTGAGAGTGGTAATTGTGAAAGCCGCCACGTGAGGTCGCCCTGTCCCTGCGGGTGAAGCCAGCTGGAGCTGGGAGTCCCTTCAAAAAAAACGTCTCCTAGCCAGGCGCGGTGGCACACGCCTGTAATCTCAGCACTGGGGAGGCTGAGGCAGGAGGATCATTACAAGTTCGAGAGCAGCCTGGGCTATAAAGTGAGCCCAAGGCCAGCCTGAACTGTATAGTGAGACCCTGTCTCATAAAGGCCCCAAAAAAAGTCTCCTGAAAAAGAAAACAAAACAAAAAAGCAAAAAAACCCTCTCCTTTCTAGAGCAGACCCATAAAATGGTGAAAGAAACCGCAGGACTTACAAGATGACCCTTTTAGGGTCAGCAAGTTTCAAAAGAACAATTGCATTTGTGTAAACTGGCTTTTAAACACCATCCAGATATGAAATAACTCCCTTCCTAGAAGCTGCAGCTTGAGTGAGCGTGATCCCTTAATTCCACCACACACACCTGCACAGTTGCCACCTAAAGGAGGAGACAGGGAAGGGAATGCCTGGGCCACTCTGACTCTAGCAGCGCATCCCTCTGGGCACCTTCAACGCTCTCCTGTGCCTCATTAACTGGTCCGAGTTCAGTTTTGC
>NW_004955482.1:6535016-6549974 GCF_000276665.1 Chinchilla lanigera | reverse complement strand
TTAGAGAACAGTGAGCTGAAAGTGTGGTGAGTTCCCATGTTCCTTTGCACCGTCTCCTGTAGTTTCCCCTTTTATTTTTTATTTTATTTTATTTTTTGGTGTTTTTGGTAGTTTCCCCTTTTATTGACAGCTTGCTTTTTATGTGATGTATTTGTTAGCATTGATGAGCCAATGTTGATTTAGTATTATTGTTGTTGTTATTATTAGTTTTTTTTTGAGGCGAGGTCTCACAGTGTAGCCTAGGCTGGCCTCAAACTTGTAGCCATCCTCCTGCCTCAGCCTCCCAAGTGGTGGCATTACACACCCTTGTAGTAGTTTTGTATTCGAAGTCTTTTATCAAAATAAGATAAGCAAGTGGTGGTAATCCTGAGGCAGGAGGATGGCTACAATTACACCTCCCAAGTGGTGGCATTACACACCCAAACTACTACTTCCAGGGTGATAAATTACTATTAAAGTCTTAGTTTGCTTTAGGGTCCCTCTGTGCCATATGTTCTGTGGGCTCTACCAAGTGTCCGATGTTTATTTACCATTTCACTATCACTTGCAATCAATCAATTCAGTGCCACTCCCGTCCTCCCACCCCAGCTCCCCGGCAGGTAACTGCTGGCCTCGCTCCGTCTCCAGGGTTGTGTCTTTCCCTGAATGTCACACAGTCGGGACCCTGCAATGCAGCTTCTGTCACCTGGCAAGTGCGTCTGAGCTTCCTCTGCGGCTCTGCAGGGCTGGGTAGCTCGTTTCTTTCCATCGTTGAGTAATATCCCCTTACGAGGATTACCACCACTTGCTTATCTTATTTTGATAAAAGACTTCGAATACAAAACTACTACAAACATAAGTTACTGCTGATTACAGTAGTCAGGTTTATAGTGCCTATAATTTTTCATTTCATAAAATTTTTATTTTGTAGTTGGCAATGTGGGAATTTCAGTTTTTCTAAGGCAAATGTAGTCTTTCTCTCTTCTGTTCTTTTTCTTTTTTCTTTTCTTTTTTTTTAAGTACTGGGGACCAGGGCCTGCCCACTGAGCCACATCCCAAGCTCTTTTCCTTTCTAAGTTTTTCAAACTTGAGACAGAGTCTTGCTAAAGTGCCCAGTGGGACAGTCTTCACCACTGTCTCATCCTCCTGCCTCAGCCTCCCAAAGTGCTGTGATTATGGGGTGCACACCACTTCGGCCAGTGAAATTTTATCTGTTTGTTAATGATCCTTCCAGGAAAAGTGAGTGGAGCTGAGCTGGTGGTGCACACCTGTGATCCCAGCACTCGGGAAGCTGAGGCAGGAGGATTACCATCAGTTCGAGCTATATAGTGAGACCCTGTGTCAGGAAATCAACAACAAAAAGCACCATATAGGCTGAATAATTGTCTTGCAATGCTACTTCGTGTCTTTATTATAACTTGTTCATTCTTCGGACTTCAGCAGTAAAATGGAATTTCACACATAAAGCAGTCACTGTCTTGGTTCCCAGGGAGGCCTGGGGCTTGGAGAGGGGAGGAGTGGGGAGCTCTTTCTATTACTGTTGAAGACTTTCTTTGTCATTATAAATGCCATAAAATTCACTTTAAAACTTGTTCAATTTTTGAGCCACACATGGTGGTACACACCTCTAATACCAGGGTTTGGGAGGCTGAGGCAGGAGGATCACTCTGAGTTTGAGTCCAGCCTGGGCTACACAGCGAGTTCAAGGCCAGTCTGAACTGCATGGTGAGACCCTATCTCAAAAAAAAACAAAAAACCCTCCACTGTATGGACACACCACATTCCCCTGTTCACTTAGCCGTGGACACCTAGGTAGCTGCTATCTTTTTCCCCCTTGCAGTACTGGGGGTTGAACCCAGTGGCTAAGCAAGCGCTCGCTGCTGAGCTGCACACAGCCCTGTGAGTGTGCGTGTGTGTGCACGTGTGTTACCTGGGACGGAACCCAGGGCCTTCATGCTCATCCACGTCCCCCAGCTCAGCCCTTTGAAAATATTTTTTTATTCTGGGACAAGTTCTCACTAGATTTCCCAGGCTGGGATACACCTTGTGATCCTGCTGCCTCAGCCTCCCAAAAAGCTGGGCTTTGTGGGCGTGGGCCACGTACACAGCTGTGTTTTAATGTTGTCCAGAGTGGTGGTTCCCTTTTGCGACCTCCTTGACCTGCACGGGGGCTCCAGGTCCCTCGAGCGGGCCTCACCACTGTCTGATGCCAGACGGTTTTCACCTCCCCCGAAGACAAACGCGCCGTGAGCAGTCACTCTCCACTCCTTGCCCGCTCGGCCCCGCCTGTTCACGACTGGTACAGCGCACGGCCATTTGCAAAGTGCCACCTTTTCAGGGTCCCTTCCAATCTGCTCCCATTTCCCCTTCCTCCCCTCCCTTCCTGCTACTGTCCTCCTCCTCCTGTTCCTCTTCCCCTCTGTCTCCCTCCTTTCTCTGAGATGGGGTCTGAAGGCCTGGCGTCAAGGGACCCTCCTGCCTCAGCCTCCAAGTAGCCAGGACTACAGGTATGCACTCCTCCCGGTCCACCGTAAGCGCTGTCTCAAAGTGCTTAATGCTGCCGTCCTCTGGCTCAGGCTCAGCACCCCAGCACCTTGCTGGTTGCCCCTGTCTTCCAGGCCCTGAACTGGTCGTTCGGGTGGAACAGCTCACTTCCTGTCTTCTACATCCGGGAGAGGAACCAGAGGGTCCTGCTGTACGCGTGCGGCCACACGGCTGTCATCTACAACGTCGCCAAGAACACGCAGCACCACCTGCAGGTGGGTGGGGACTCGCCTCGCCTTCCCCCTTCCAGGCCTGGTGCCAAATCCTGCCTCGGAAGCCCAGGCTCTGCTCACCTGGGCTCCGGTCTCAGCCTGCAGCTCAGGACCGAAGGCTGCTCCGACTTTGTTACAAGACTCCGCAGCAGCCAGGCGTGGAGCTGCACGCTGGTAATCCCAGCTCTCAGGAGGCTGAGGCAGGAGAGTCTCCCAAGAGTTCAAAGCCAGCCTGTTGAGACCCTGTTTTTAAAAAAGGAAAGGAAAAGCAACACCTGCTTCCTCCAGTCCTGCCAACCCGGACCCCTCTCATGTCGTCATCTGCCCTGGTGTCCCATTTAGGTGTCTGACTGCCCCCTAGTTGACCTGCCAAAACCCCGTGCCATTTGTCACTGGTGCGTGTGGCCCTGGACCTTCCTTCTGGCCGTCTTGGTCTGGGACGTCAGTGAGCCCAGCGGTCTCAGCACTGCCAGGGCTCCCAGACCCCGGTGCCACCTCGGGGTTCGCTCTCCTGGCGCCCAGAAGGGCAATGGGGACATCGGTGGGCGGCGCCCCCGAGGCATAGCTCAGCCAGACAGGCGCCTTCTGCTCTAGTCCCCTGGCTGGGAGCTCGGGCGGGGTGGGGAGCGCCCCACCCTCGAGAGCCACCACTGTGGACGCAGCTTATTTGTCAGGTCTTGTTTTTCTTTGCAGTGCTGGGAGTTGAACCCAGGTCCTTCATACCAAGTCGTGTCCCAGCCCTTTTTTTATTTTGAGAAACAGTATTGCAGCCTTCCTGCCTCAGCCTCCCAGAGTGCAGCTAAATTTCCTCCTTCATCTCTGCAGGGCCACCCTAACGTCATCTCCTGCCTCTGTGTCAGTGAAGACCGGCGGTGGATCGCCACGGCAGACAAGGGGCCTGGCTGCCTGATAATCCTATGGGACTCGTTCACAGGGTAGGTTGGAGCTGCGCTGCCCTCCCAGTTCCTGAAGATTCCCTGTCACTGCGGCTCAGCCAAGGCCGAGCCTGGCTGGGGCCCAGAGTGGATGGGCCCCAAGCCAGGCTGACTCACAGTAACCCGACTCACACAAGCTCAAAGCATAAAGCAGATGCTGAGCCAGTGGCCTGCGATGAGCCACGCTGCTTTCACAGAGACAGATCTGGTCGGTGATCCGGCTGCTGCTTCTGGGAAGTTGTAGTGGTTGCCACAGCTGACCCTTCCCCAGCTCTGAGCATGCCTGTTTCCTGCTGCTGGGTCTTCCCCGAAGGGTTTGCCTGATGCTCGGTCCCTCTGCCCTGCCATGGTTTCAGCTGATGACGGACTTCCCAAAGCTGCCATTTCCCTGCGGCCCCTCTGCTCAGAGCCGTGGTCTCTTGCTCTCATTTGTTTGTATGAGCTATGTAGCCCAGGCTGGCCTTGAACCAGCAGAGATCCTCCTGTCTCAGCCTCCAGAGTGCTAGGATTACAGGTGTGTGCCACCATGCCCGGCTCTTTCTCTTTTTTAGAATTAATACTTATTTAGAAGGGCTTGAGCTTTAGAGACAAATTGAGAGGATAGTCCGTCAGGCTCCCTCACACCCCACCCCACTTCACAAAGGATTTGCCTGTGTGTTCAGCTCTTGTTACACTGAAGGGACTCACGGCGAGGTGTGTCACAACCACTGCCTGAGTCTGTTCGCATTTCCCTGTGCCCTTCGTCTCGGGTCCTTTTCTGTTCCAGGATCCTGTAGCACCTCAGGGGCTCCGTGTCTGTCTCCTGGGGCTCCCCTGGGCTTCAGTGCTGTGACTGCTCAGAGGGGTGCAGCTCAGGGTTTGTGGGTGCCCCTGCCTGGCACTGTGCAGTGTTCTCCTGGTGGGAGGAGTGGAAGGGACCCAGGGGCTCCAAGTGGCCCAGAAGAGCAGCAGTGCATGTGTGGGGAGGGAGGAGCATCCGCCGGCTCTGGGGTCCCCGGCTTCCACCCCAGGACAGTGCCCTGCTGCTGGTGGCAGGCAGCCCTCAGAGTTTTTTGGCTTGTGGGTGTGACCCTCTAATTTCTTTTTAGGTATCAAGGATTGAACCCTGAGACGCTGTCCCGCTGGGCCACAGCCCCACCACCACCATCTACTTATTTATTTATTGTTTTAATCTTGTGACTGGGTCTCACTAAATTGTCCAGGTTTGAAGCAGTTCACAACTCTCCTGCCTCAGCCTCCCCTGAGTCCTCGGGTCATAGGCATGTGCCACCGTACCCAGCTGTGGCCCTCCAATTTTATCTCCATTTTTTCATAACAGGGACCCCATGTCTCTGTGTCTTCCCTTATTTAGGACACTAGCTGTTGGGGTCAGGGCCATCCTAATCCAGTAGGACCACATTTTCACATCTGCAAAGGTCTCCCCACCTTTTTCTTGTGCTACTAGAGCTCAAATGCAGGGCCCTTGCTCTGAACTACACCCCCCAGCCCTCTTTTCATTTTTTATTTTGACACTAATTTTCACTAAGTTGCCTGGGCCAGGCTTAAATTGTGAGCCTCTTGCCTCAGCCTCCCAAAGTGCTGGGATCACACAAGTGTGGCCGGCTAAAAACCTATTTCCAAAAAAGGCCTCATACTGTGGTTCTGGGTAGACATGGATTTGGGGGACATCACCCTCCCCCCCCCCACAAGCACAGCGGGGTCTGCACTGCAGGTCCCCAGCCAGCGATAGCTACTCCTAGGCGGGTTTCTTCCCTCCCGCGGCAGCGAGGGGCTCCGGACTCCCGCTGCACTGGGCAGGCCCTGCGGGTGGGCGTGGCAGAGGCTGCTTGGTGCCTGGAGCCAGGGACACGGGGCCCGCTCCGCCAGCACGCCGGGGCCTCACAGCACGTGTCCCCGTTCCCTGTCCTCCGCCTTGCACTTGTGGTGACTCCAGAGCCACGGCCCTGCTCCCCTCCGCTCCCGTCCCTTCTCACTGTCCCCCTCCCGGGTCCCTGCGGTGAGGAGCCGCCCGCACGCGGTCCCCCAGACAGGAACTGCCACAGCTCTGGGGTTGCCTCCTCTTTCTGAGAGGAAGTAGTGGCAGGGGGACATCCCGTCGGGGTGTGCCTGGGGCGTCCGCTGTGCCACTGCCCGGAAGTCCTGTGGCATCCACCTCCTGGACACCTCAGCACCCGTCCAGCTGCCTTCCTGCCAGGCTGTGGCAGCAGGCACCTGCTGAGCTGGGCCCCTCCTGCGGGCCAGGCCCACTCTCAGGTCCAGCCTCTGTGGTGGCGATTTCATGTTACTGTGGTAAAGTACAGACCCTTTAAAACCTACCACATAGCCAGGTGTGGTGACGCACGCCTGTGATCCCAGTGTTCAGGAGGCTGAGGCAGGAGGATTGCTGGGAGTTCAAAGCCAGCCTGCATTACATAGTGAGACCTTGTCTAGAAAAAGCAAAACAAATCCATCACTTTTGCCATTTTTAAACATATAATTCAGTGGCATTGATGATATCCACAAACAGCAGCCGTCACTGTTCCCTATTTCCTGCCATTTTTGTCACTCCGGGCAGAAGCTCTATCCTGGTGGCTCCTGCTCCTCTGTCACCCACCTCTGTAGAGGCCACATCTATGCAGGACCCCGCCTATGAGTGGGGCCCTGCCGTAGGTGCTCTGTGGAACCTGCGGTTTTCACGGAGCATAGTGCTTTCGGGGAAGCTTGTGTGGGTGCTGCACTGCATTTCAGGTGGAGCACCGTCCCATCACGTGGATCAAACACATTTTGTCCTCTCATCTGTTCATGTTTTTGTTTGCTTGTTTTTTCAGACAAGATCTCACTATATGGTTTCTGGCCTTGAACTCACTATGTAGTTCTGGCTGGTTTCCAAGTCACAGAAATCCTCCTGCCTCAGCCTCCTGAATACTGACTGAGCTTACAAGTGTACACCACCAAGCCTGGGCTTCTTTTTTAATTCCAAAGCAAAGCATATCTGTGGTTAACTGAAAGGCATTATAAGTGAGTTTTGTAATGGCTTTGGGGCCCAGAAGAGATTATTTAGAGACTGTTTTGGTTTTGGAATTAATATTCACTTTATTAACATGAGAAACTGACATCTGTGGTTCTTCCTTAAGGTTTTAGTTCAACTTAAAAGTCTTACTCTGCTTGCAAATGTAGCATATTTCTGCAGTCACCTATGAGGAGGCTTTGATTAATGTTTGGCTTCACACACTTGGTCCTTAATTCTTTTTAAACATCTTAAATGGCATTTAGAGACATAATATATTTTGTTTTATGTTTAAGTGTTTTAGTGCTCTAATGAACAAATCCTTCATCAGTACATGAGTAATTCTTGTAAATCTAATACATTTAGACATAAATATGCTAAGTCTTACGTTCTCCTGAGAGCTCTAGTATTGTTTATAAACCTTGTACAATTTCAATTTAAAATTTCAAGTCTAAATCAATGACCTATTTTAAATTAGAATCACAAATTGAGTCTGTTGGAAACTCTAATATGTCAGATTCTCTTCAGCATTATGGATTCCTTAAAAATAAACCAATTTTCTTTTCATAAATATGTCAGTACAGACCTGACTGACGTCAGGGTCTCTATTTTAAATATCTCAGGGAAAAGGTCATTTTCCCACTAAGACCTGCAGTTGTGTCATTCCTGACAGTTTGAGGGTTGCCCTCCAAGTGCATTTTGTCTGTTTGTTTGAGACAGGGTCTCACTGTGTAATTTAGGCTGGCCTTGACCTCGAGGTGATCCTCCTGCCTCAGCCTCCCAAGTGCTGGGATCACGGGTGTGCGCCACCATGCCCAGCTATCTCATTCTTTTTTGAAGGCTGCATAGTTGTTCACTATATGGTTATGTGGCAACATTTTAAAAATAATTCTTGTTGACAGACATTTGTGCTATTTGGTTTTTGCTGTGGATGCAGCCGCCCCCCCCCATGTACTTTCACCTGTCTTTGTGTAAGGTCGGTGCTGTTCCTCTGGGCAAAGGCTGGGCGTGGCAGTGCCGACCACCGGGCATGCACGTGTACACTCGCTGTCCCTGTCCTCTCGTCCTGTCTCGGGTCCCGTGTTTGCATCCCTCACACGTGGCACAGCGCCCCCCAGAGGCCCGCGCCGGGAGTGAGCAGCCCTGTGCAGCTTGCCGCGGTCACCACGGAGACCCACAGGAACGCTTCAGTGGGTGCAGCGACCTGGCAGCTGGGCGCTTCGCGACGCGGTGCGGTCAGCCGTCCCCCCGGCTGGTGCCGCACCTCTCATGACCCCGAAAGGAGACCGGTCCTCTCCCTGTCTTGCAGCATCCCCGTGCACACCATATTTGACAGCTGCCCGCAAGGCAACGGCATCAGGGCCATCGCCATCAGCCGCGACGCCAAGTACCTGGCCACCATCTCCGACGCCGAAGTCCAGGTACAGGGCCCCGGGCTCGTCCCGGCAAGCCGGCCGGCCGTCCTCGCGGGCACCTCTGCGCAGGGCCCGGGGTCTGCTCTGCGCATGCTCCGGGCCTCCCCGTGGGCTCCCCGGCCTCAGGCCCGGCCCTGTTCTCGCGCAGGAAGTGAGCATCTGGAGGTGGACTCTGGCGGTGGAGACGCCCGCGTGCACCCTCAAGCTCCCCAGAGAGTACGGATCCCAGGTGAGCCGTCCCCCTGAGAAGGGCGCCCACGTTGCCCCGGCGCCAGCGGCGCGTAGAGCTCTCCGCAAAGGCTCTCCGGCACTGAGTACATGGGTCACGTGGAGGGTCCTCATCCTAACTGTAACGCTTTCCCGTGCATGAGCACCGGATGCCTTGCTGGTTGTTTATGTCCTCTTTAATTTTTCAGCAGTGTTTTGTAATTTCCAGGGTCTACGCCTTTCGCCGCCTGCGTTAAATTTATTCCTTTTAGTGCTCTTTTAAGTAGAATTGTTTTCTTAATTTCTTATTCTGCTTGTCTATTGCTGATACATAGAAAGGCAGCTGGGTTTGTGGGTTGGTTTTGTGTCCTGCAACTTTACCGAATGCACTATTTAAATTTCAACTGATTACAGTGAAATAAAATGACATGTTTGTTTCTCAGCTTTACTAAGCGCAGTTGTCTTTTTCCAGTACGCGGCGTCAAACCCAGGCTTTTCTGCGCCGCGCTGCGTTTGCAGACCCTCTTATTTTCTATTTTGAAGCAGGGTTCCATTAAGTTGCTGGGTTATCCAGGCTGGGCTCGAACTTGCCGTCCTCCTGTTTCCCTCTCCCGGCGCCTCCTCTCCCTCCTCAGCCTCCGCCTCATGGTGCGGCTTTTCCTCTGGGATTTCCCCTCCGTTCCCAGGCTGCAAGTTTACCGCCCGGGCTCCGAGCTTTTCCTCCCCTCTCCGCCTCTGCCCGGCTAGGATCCGCCTCACCTGTGAGACCCCGGCAGCCCCTGCGCCCTCACTGGCCTCCCTCCTCACCCCGCAGCCCTCTTCCTCCCTAGCTGGGGAGTGAAGCCACTTGTGTGACCCTAGCAGGGAGGCAGCCCTGCTCCTTTGGGGAAGGTCACCTTCCTGGGGGCCACTGAAAGAGCAGTGAGGGAGGGGAAGCACACCCGCCTGGCCGGCCAGGTCACCCACATCCAGCCTGACCGTCGGTGGGGTGACCCGTATCACAGCCAGGCCACCTTCATGTCCAATGTATTTTTTAAATTTTGAGACGGGGGTTTTACCCAAAGCTGGACTCAGATTTGCAATCCTCCTTCCACAGCCTCCCAGAGTGCTGGGATTACAGGTATGCAGCGCCATGCCCGGCCAACAGTACGTTTCTTGTAACGAGGAAAACATTGTGCCCCTCCTTTACTTAAAACCCTTCTGTGACTTCGCACTTCCCTTACGACAAAATCCGAACTCTGCTCTGTGACCTCCCAGGTACGGCCTGATCCCTCCATCTGCTCCCAGCATCTGTCCTCTGCATCCTTAGTGTGTATGGTCTGTTTCCCTCCCAGAGTCCCTGGCTTCACTCAATTGTGTTGTCATATATTCAATAATTCATCTTTCTTCATGGCTAGAAACATCTGTTTATTCTCTGTTGAAGGACACGAGGGTTGTGTCCTGCTTGTGGTTCATGTATGTATCTCTTAATTTCTCGTGGCCACGGTCTTTACTTTTTAAGGGTGTTTCCCCGAGTTTTGTGTCCTGGAGTGGTAGGTTTTTCTCCTTCCAGCGCCTGGAAGGTAGAATTCCATTGTCTTCTGGCTCCTACCATTTCTGTTCAGAAGTCAGCTGTCAGCCCCTCTTTTGAAAGTAACCTGGATCTTTTAAAGATTTGTTTTCTTGGCTTTCAGCAGTTTTTCAGCAGTGTGTCTTTGTGTATAGCGCATGTTGCTGATTTTTTAAAAAGACATTCTTCGGGTTTCTCAAAGCTGGGGTGTATCACTTCTTTCCTCAGCTTTGGAAAATTCTCAGCATTATTTCTCTAAACATCTCTTGCACCACATGTTTCCTGTTCTCGTAGAACTCCGATCACCTGTAAGCTGGACTTTTTTTTTTTTTTTTTTCTACTGTGTCCTTTTGCTCTTTTCTGTTTTTCTGTCCTTGACCTTTGTGCTCTAGCCTGGATAGTTTCTACTGTTTGTTTCCCTTTTCCACTGGTTAATCTTTCTTCAGCTATGTCTAATTCTCTTTTAAACCATCTTTTGAGTTTTTAAATCATGTTTTTCAGCTCTAGAATTTCTATTTGATTCTTTTTTTTTTTTTTTTTTTTTGGTACCGGGAATCAAACTCATGACCTCAGGCTTGCCAGGCAAACGCTTATGCCACTGAGCTATACCCCTGGCCTATTTGATTCTTTTTTTAAAAAATAATTTTCTTTTAAAGACAAAACAAACAATTTTAAATGAGATGAGAGAAGGGTAACAATGGTTAATACGTTGCATATTGTTATATTTAAATTAGTTACTCAGAGTACAAGATATCAGCATTTAATTGTCCAAACAATATTAGCAGAAATGTTTCTTTTCAATGAACTAAGAGAAATTAATAGTATAACTATTTCAGTTATCTTTTATATATATAATCTTTTCTTTTTTCTTTTCCCTTCCTTTTTTTCTCCATTCTCCCAGCCCAGTTGCTCTTTCCTCTTGAAGTTTCTTCCCATTTTACAATGTCTCTTATATATTTTGGATCTTGTTTACTCTTTCAGCTTCTCACACTAGAGACAATATGATGTTTACACATGTACATTTGGTTTACTTCACTTATGAGTATGGTCTCAAGTTGCATCCATTTACTTATAAAAGTTTCCAGGTTATCCTTCTTTATGGCTGAGTAATACTCCATTATATAAAAAGACCACTTCTTTTTTATCCATTCATTGGTTGATGGGCATTTAAATTGTCTCCAAGATCTAGCTATTACAAATTGTACTGCTGTAAACATGAATGCACATATATCACTGTGGTATGATGTTTTTACTCCTTTTTTTTTTCTGGTACCAGAAATCAAACTCATGACCTTGCGCTTGCCAGGCAGGCGCTGTGCCACTGAGCTAAATCCCCAGCCCCTGTATGATGTTTTTAATTCTTTTGGGAAGATACCCAGAAGGGAAATAGCTGGGTCAAATGGGACCTCAATCTTGGCTCTTTGAGGAGTCTCCACACTGATTTCCACAGTGGTTGCACCAGTCTACACTCCCACCAACAGTGGCGAAGGGTTCCTCTTTCCCCACAGCCCCTCCAGCATTTATTCCTTGATTTCTTGATAATAGCCATTCTTTCCAGGGTGAGATGGAATCTCAGTGTTGTTTTAATTTGAATCTCTCGAATGACCAGTGATGTTGGCTGGCTATTTTCCATCCAATACTTGATTTTGTTTGTTTGCTTGGTTTTTTGTTTGTTTTTGTTTTTAAAGACAGGATCTCATGATATAGTTCAGGCTGACCTTGAAATCACTATGTATCCCAGGCTGGCCTTGAATTTGCAGTGATCCTCCTGCCTCAGCCTCCCCAGTGCTGGGATTACAAGTGTGCAGCACCATGCCATCCTTGATGTTGTGTTTTAAAAGGTATAGAAATAATTCGATGTTTGGAATGATAACTTCCTCAAACAAGAAACAAAACCTTCCTTTTGCTTGTGACATGGACTCACTAGAGCTGTCTCTGGACAGGCTGACTGATTTGCAATCTCTGTGAGGTTCGTGCACTTGTCAGGATCTGCCTGTCACCCCTCCCCCGGCTCCTGTGCTGTCGGGGTGTGAACCCCAACACTAACCTTGGTAGTTTACCTTCCCACAGCAGCGGGGAAGTGATGGGCACGGAGACGGGACGGGAGCAGCTTCTCCCCTGTGCCCAGCACCGCCCCTGCAGCCCTGCACCCATCCGAGCTGTGGGTGCTGCCTGCACACGCACATCTGGCTCCCTTGGGTGGTGCTGTTTCCTTACTGTTCAGTTCCTGCAGCTAGGGCCACCCACTCCCATCTTGGCAGGAACCAGCACCCTCTTCCAGAGCTGGGCTGGGGCTCAGTGGTAGAGCTCTGGCTTTGCACGCACAAGGCCTGGGGTTTGATCCCCAGCACCAAAAGAAAAAGAAAAACAGAATCCCCTTCCAGCACCCGGGTTTCTTCCCAAGTTGTCCTGCAGCCCTGTTGGTTTTAGCCCCATGTGGGCAGCGGTTGGCAGGGGACACTGGACGGAGGTCTCTGGAGAGGGACGGGGTACAGCTTGGTGGCAGAGCATGCAGAGTGAATATTGGTTTACTGTTCCTTGCTCCATTTTATAGACAATGAATTATAATAAGTAAGATGTGGAAATGAACACACTTTGTACTACTTACTATAACAGCCAGTATTTAAATGATATTTTTATTGCTTACCACATACCACGTCTTTTATTTTTTTATTTTATTTTTGAGACAGGGTCTTGCAATCACAGCAATCCTCCTGCCTCGGCCTCCCAAGTGCTGGGATTATAAGCTTGCACCTAGCACCATGTTTTTTCTTGCACTCTTTCATATCCCTACTGAGTTGTTTGTTTCTTGTAGTTCTAGGCATTGAACCCAGGGCCTTTGCATTGAGCTACACCCTCACCCCTTTTAATTTTCATCTTTTATTTTACAGCATGTTCTCACTAAGCTGCCCAGACTGGGCTCAAACTTGTGGTCTTCCTGCCTAACCTCACACACCACCACGCCTCGCCAGTTATTTAATTAAAATTATTATTTAATTTTAACATTTAGCTCTCCCAGTGGAAAAGCATTTATTATCATGTAACGTATTTTCCATTCCTTGTATTTCAGAACTACCTTACTTTTAATCCAGCAAATAATAAAGAATTGGTGAGCAACAGTAAAACACAGACAATATACTATTGGTGGGTAAGTAGAAATATTTGATTCATTTAAGTATGGGTACAAGTTTAGGTCCCTTCTCTGAGTGTATGTGTTTTGCTAATGTAACAATATGGTCTCTAGTTAGAAAGCAGTGAGTGTACATTGCATGTTTTGATTTAATTCTAGTGTTTATTTCAGTTCTATTGGAAATTCGCACATTAAATGGGAAGCAGACAGTGAGATTTTATTTAATGTTTTAAAGTAATAAGGCAAATATTTATTTCAGTATATTTAGCAGGTAGCCGTGACAGTAAGGCTTCCCGCAACCTTGGACTTCATTCCCTTTTAGGAAAGAACTAACAAACAAATTAGTACTGTATCCACGTCTCAGGGCAGAAGGGTGGGATTAGAGGAACTTTCAAAGTTAAATGTAGAATTAGCGCAGCACTCAGCAGTGCCCAGGGAGACCCGAGTCCTCCCTGTCGCCGCCCTGGTGGGAATCACAGGGTGCAACAAACCGAACAGGCTGCAGGAGGTGACCGGATGTGGTCCTCCGTGTCCTGGACGGCACTGCAGGAGCTCTTGGTCCCTGACAGACACTGCGCTGGGGCGGGGGGCGGGTGGCAGACACTGCCAATTCCTTTCATCTGGAACGTGGGACTCGGCCTGTCCGTCCACAGGGACTGGGAGACAGGGTGGGGTGACTGTGAGTGCAAGGGGGTGAGCTTTAGGTAAGGACACTGTCTTGGAATTAGAAATGGCATTTGAATTGCGAGCTTTAAAGTAGTTCATGGTTAATTGTATGTTCAGTGCCTTTCACCTCAACTTTAAAAAATGGATCCAGCACAGTGGCACACACTTGTAATCCCAGCTACTTAGGAGGCTGAGGCAGGAGGGTTGCAAGTTTGAAACCAGTCTGGGTAACTTAGTGAGATCCTCTCTCAAAAGTGCTGGGGAGTAGCTCAGGGACAGAGCATTTGCCTAGCATGTGTGAGGCCCTGGGTTCCATCCCCCCCGCATAGACACACACACACACACACACACACACATACACACAGTCCTATGCTAATTCTACATCAGTGATGTTTACTGTTTCTGGTATTTATTTTTATTTTACTTTACTTTTAATGCAGAACTGAGATTCATATTAATGACCACTTAAAGACGCAGTCATTTGTGGCTCGTTTTTTCGGTGACTGAAGGCAGGGCCTCACAGCGCCAGGCGGGCTACACTGATCCCTCCCCACCTTTTTTTTTAACTTTTTACTTTTAAACAGGACCTCGCTACATCTCTGGCTTGCCCAGGTTGGGTTTGAACTTGTGATCCTCCTTCCTCAGCCTCCCAGAGTGCTATGATTATAGGCATTTTGTAGCATTTGTAAGCTTATTTCCTTTTCTTTCAGAATGTTTGTAGCTATTGCCCAAGATAGCGGGTTTTCTTACCTGTGGGAATTATAACCCTCTGACCTTATTTAGATATGTTTTATTTTATTTTTCTAGTATATAGTTCTCTGGAAAACCAAGGTTTTTTAGTAGTGACTTTTTCTTTTTCTGTGCTTCTCAGCATGAAGAGAGAGACACACTTGTTCACAGTGCCCCGCTTTTAACGGAAAATGTGAGTATCCCTGTGGCATTATATACATCAGGTTTTGTGCAGGATAAATATGCGCAAGCTTAGCTATTTGGGGCTATGCTTTGTGTGTCTCAGTGTTAAGCCATAGGGAAATAATTTGAAAAATTTTATTTGGGTCCTTTATCCATACTGAATTGTCAGTTGGAAATAATGGGAGTATTGTTAAAATAAATGTTCTGGAGGAAAAGGCCACCATTCTGAGAAAATGTTCCCCGAGTGGTAGCTTCCATCATGTCTACACCCATATTGATAGAGAGAGAGTGAATCCGAAAGGCTGTACGTGGAGTAGTTGAGCCTTATAAAATGGCTCTATTCCCAGCACTCGGGAGGCTGAGGCAGGAGAATCACTGCGAGTTTGAGACCAGCCTGGGCTACAAACTGAGCTCAAGGCTAGC
>NW_004955482.1:6533596-6534751 GCF_000276665.1 Chinchilla lanigera | reverse complement strand
AAACAAAACAAAACAAAAACAAGAACTCATAGAAAGGTGTTTTTTGTTGTTGTTTAAACAGGGTCTGCCTATATAGTTCAGGCTGCCCTTAAACTCAACTATAGCCCAGGCTGGCTTTGAATTCACAGCAATCTTCCTGCCTCAGCCTCGCAAGTGCCAAGATTACAGCCAGTGCCATCATACCTCGGTCGACAGACATCAGTGTCTTTATCAGTCTCCGTAACCTGCTGACATAAGGAAGAGTTGGCTGGGTGTAAATGGCGATTAACGACTCTGTCCTTTGCTATGAACGGACAGTTGCCGGATGCGGTAGTGCACACCTGCAATCCAGCACTTGGGAGGCTGAGGCAGGAGGATCACCACCAGTGTGAGGCCTACATAGCTCAAGCCCAGTCTGAACTGCATAGTGAGACCCTGTCTCAAATAGCATAACATAACATAACATAAAGTAAAGTAACATAATATAACATAACATAAGTAACAACGTAACATAACCTTCCCTTGCACCTAGCAAGTCTGCCCAGGCCCAGCCAGGACTGCCTGGACGTGCTGATCCATGGGAGACAGTCTTTTTGTGCTTCTGTTTTTCCCTTTCTCTTTGGTCTCACTGTTGCAGCATCACATTGCAGGTGGGGCTGGGGATTTAGCTCAGCAGCAAAGCGCCTGCCTGGCAAGTGCAAGGTCGTGAGTTCGATTCCTGGTACCGGAAGAAAAACGAAAAACAACAGCAACAGCATCACATTGCAGGATGGCGTGTGGGTGGCGAGTGCTTCACCTTGTACCCCACCCCTCCACCTCCTCCCTTCCCCGGCACTAACTCATAACCTGTCTCCTGAGTGCAGACGTTCAACAAGCTGGTGGGGAAGTTCAGCCAGTCCATCTTCCACCCAAACTCGAGCCAGATTCTCTCCGCGACGCTGGAGGGGAAGCTGGTGGTCTGGGACATCCAGCGCCGCCCCACGCCGGCCCCGGGCTCTGCCGATGGCCCCTCCATCAAGCCCTGCAAGCTGGTTCACCTGCAGAAGGAGGCAGTCAGCGTGCTCACCGTGGCTGACGGGTAACCGACCTCGCCCGGCAGCCATTGCGCACACACAGGGTGTCACGCAGGAGTGGCGAGGACCAGGGGAGTCCGCCTCTGGGGGCGAGAGCTGAGCC
>NW_004955482.1:6497871-6531026 GCF_000276665.1 Chinchilla lanigera | reverse complement strand
TTTCTTCCTATGGCAGCCTCAGTCCCGTGGGGAAAGTTTCTTAACTTCTCAGAGCCTTAAGTTTCTAGACAGAAAGTGGGTCAACTGTGAGCCAGGCACGGCAGCACACGCCTGTAATCCCAGGACGTAGGAGGCTGAGGCAGGAGAATCACGGAGAGCTCCAGGCCAGTCTGGGCTACATAGTGAGTTCAAGGCCAGGCTGAACTAAATAGCGAGACCCTGTGTCCAAAAAAAAAAAAAAAAAAGGCACTGAAATCAGCCTCACTGGGCAAGACTAGATGAAGCTTTCACGACGCCTGTAGCCCAGAGCCTGGCATAAGGAGTATGTAGTAGATGGTGCTTGCGAGTCCTGCCACTTGACCAGCCGATGCACTCTCCGTTCCAGCTACATCGTCACGGGGGATGTGAAGGGCCACATCAAGTTCTACGATCAGACCCTATCCATCGCTCACTGGTACAGCCACCTCCAGCTGAGCTGCATCCGGACCCTGTCCTTCTCGCAGAGTGCGGCCAGCATGCACCAGAGCGCAAACTTCCCCCCGGACTGCACCCTGAAAGGTGACCTTTTTGTCGTCAGGTAGGTTGTTGATGCACTGGTCATTCGGCCGTGGAAAACTGCTGCTGTGGTCTTTCGTTGGTACACAGCGAGCTGTCCCTCTGGTTCCCAGGGTATGGAATCAGGGACTGGCCTGCCTCGTCCTTTGCCTGGCTTGCAGATGGCTGGCTGTGGCCGGCTGCGACCACTATTGAACTGTTTTGTGAATTAGCATGGAATTTTTCTAATATTAAGAAGCTGGGTGACAGGAAGCGGGAGGATCCCCGCCCCAGCTCTAGTTTCTCAGCCCTGGCCGTTGGTGGGTCTCCCCTCTCCGGGCCGAGCCTGTCCTAGCCCGTCCTAGCCTTGGTGGTTAAAGGCACGGGTGATTAATAGCCGTAACATTTCCAGACCGAATTATCTGTGAGTCTGCTTAATTACCCTTGCAGTCTTTCCGGGCACATCTGTATGTGTGCACCCAGCTCCGTATTTGCATACACAAATGAATATTTGCATGTGCAGATTAGCTAATTGTACCAGCCACTGTCCATCTGCATACTTAATGACTCCATTTCCATGTTGAAAAGTGGCCTTTTTTTCACTTGCAAATGGGGGCTGCTGGCTATTGGTGGTGTATTTTCGGAGCTGTTGGGTTAATAATGTCACTAAATTACAGACGACAGAGGCGTTTTGTGTGCAATTAGAAGCAGAATAGCTGGCGTGCTCCCTTCCCCGCAAACGCTCATCCTGCTTGGCGTCTCCTTGGCAAACAGGAATTTCATCATTGCAACATCTGATGCCACGGTGTACCACTTAACGACAGATGGCACCAGACTCGAGAAATTGTTCGTGGAGCCCAAGGACGCCGTTTGCGCCATCTCCTGCCACCCATACCAGCCGCTGCTGGCTGTGGGCAGCGTCTGTGGGCTGATCAAGGTGTGGGATTACCAGCGGAAGAGGTACCTGTTCAGCAGGGTCTTCGACAAGGGGCTCGGCGTGCAGAGCCTGACCTACAACCCTGAAGGTAACCCCCTCCCCAGCCGCTGGGGGTGCTCCAGGGTGCCGGAAGTCGCCCGTGCGTGACCCCACCCGCACGGGCCGGCCGGCCTCTCCGGGACCCCCACCCCCAGGCCTAGTCCTGCCCCAGAGCGCGCCCCGCGCCACGCATCTCAGTCTCTGTCCGGGACACTCGGGCTCACGCTTAGTCTGAGGTCCTTCTCGGACTGTCCTCCCGGTGTCATTTCAGGGGCCCTGCTGGGAGCTGGCTTCACCGAGGGGACGGTGTACATTCTCGATGCGATGTCTCTGCAGAATGAGACCCCGGAGCCTTTCAAATACTCCAGAAGCAGCGTGACGCACGTCAGCTTCTCCCACGACTCCCAGTACATGGCTACTGCCGTAAGTCCTGGCGCCGGCCTCCCAGGTGGCTTTGACGTGGAGGATCGGGCCCGGGAAATGGGGCGAAAGCGGTGAGGACCGTGATGACGCATGGGCAGCGTGCCGTCAGTCACGTCTCAGTAGGACTGTCACCTGCTGAGGAGGGGGTGTGCAGATAGGGAACGTTTACCTCTGGACAAGGCTGGACCTTCACACTCCACTCCATCCCCAGTCCTTTCATAATTTTTTATATTGATACAGGGCCAATTTGAGATCCTTCTGCCTCAGCCTCCTACAGTGCTGGGGTCATAGGCTAGCCCTCTCTTTTTTGACAAGATGACATTCTTATTGACTCAGTGTTTGGATTCTGCTCCTCCCCCTGTGAATGGGGCCTGGGATCTCAGGAAAGAGGGTTTCTGACCTTTGACCTCACCCCCCAGCTGTGTGCCTTTCTGCCCAGGGGGGATGCAGTGACCGGGTGGTGCCACCTTGCGGTTCACGCCCACAGCTTTGTACCTGCCTCGGGCGACCACTCGCTCCTTCCCTGGCTGTGTCAGACCTTTGTCATTTGCCTTGCCGAAGAAGGGGGCAGAGGCACAATGAACCGGCTCTTGGTTTTGCATGGAGGAGGAGGGAGCTGGGAGAGAGGTCAGACCATGGTGTCAGGGCCCCGCCCTCTTCCCTCCTCCCTTCATCCACTTGGAACCTCAGCTTCTCATCGGTAAAATGGGCATTTTCCTCCTACTCGGCCTCACAGATGTACTTTTCTCGGGTAGAATATTTGTGAAAGTAAAATTAGCACGAGAAACAGAGCGAAGACTCCTGCGTGCCCCCTGGGGAGGGGTCACGCGCCGCCTTGCTCTTGGGCAGGACCTGAGCTTCACCGTGGCCGTGTACACCGTGGTGGTCCGCGGCGGGCGCAGGCTCTGGGAGTACCTGGCCAGGCTCCGCTCGCACCGCCAGAGCATCCGCAGCCTCCTGTTCGGGGTTTACCTGGACAGCAACGAGCCGCGACTGCTGAGCCTCGGCAAAGACAGGCTGCTGGTGAGCCGGCTCCGCGGTCCGATGGCGCGTTCTCTCCCGCCCCGCCACCACGCGGCCCCGCCCCGGCGGCAAATCCCCGTCCTCAGAGCGCCCCCGGCCGCTGGGGCCCAGCCATAGCGGCTCACGGGGTGTCAGGGCTCTCCAGCGACCCGACCCTATCCCCCAGCATGGCACTGAGGCCGCCACCCGCGCTGAGCTGCGGCTCAGGGGTGTCGCCCGCCGCTCTGCAGATAGAGTACAACCTGAGTCGGAGCCACAAGGACCACCTGGAAGTCCTGGACATCCACCGCACCGACCAGGGCCACCACCCGACCTGCATGGTGTGGTACCCGCCCCTCACCAAGGAGCTCTTCCTGCTCGTCTGCAACAGCGGCTACAAGGTGAAGCTCTTCAACTCCACCACCAAGATGTGCAGGTGAGCGCTGGCCAGGCTGGGACCGTGCCAGCGACAGTCAGTGGGGCTGTGGGGCCCGTGGGAGCGGGGTGAGGGGGACCGGCGGCAGCAGCTGGGGGAGCCCGTGGCTCTGAGGGCCAGGGCCACCCCAGTATCGCTTTTCCTTAACCGTTCTTCTCCAAAAGGCACTCAGAATGATTAACAGTTGCCATCTCATACAGCAGCAAGAGAAATCCATTGCCAGTGTTTAAAAAACTATTAAAACAGGCTGGGCATGGTGATGGACACCTGTAATCCCAGCACTGAGGGAGGCTGAGGCAGGAGGACTGAAAGTTCAAGTATCACCTGGGCAACTTAGTGAGACCCTATCTCAAAATAAAAAAAGGGAGTAAGGCACTGGGTTCAATCCCAAGAACCACAAAAAGTAAATGAATAAAAAAGAAATAAAAAATGCAACAAACTACTAACACACCTGAAAGAATGTGTAAAAAAGAGTTGTAGGATGATTTCAGGACTTCTGTGTATTGTTGTTAATGGACACACTTTTTGCTTTCTTTGTTTTGCTTTGAAGTTTTGAGACAGGGTGTCATTATGTAGTTCAGGCTGGTTTTGAATTTATGGCAATCCTCCTGCCTCAGCCTCCTGAGTGTTGGGATTACAGGTGTGCACCACCATGCCTGGCTATTTGGACACATACATTTTTAATATCCTGTTCTTTCTAGTCCTGAGAAACTATAAAATTTGTGAGGCAGAAGAATAGGGACAGCATGGCTTAGGCTGGCAATTCCTGCTAACAGTTATTATTTTTTATTTTGAGTCAGAGTCTCTCTTAGGAACTGGCAATCCTCCTATCTTAGCCTCTACCACCACACCTCACTAGCATAGAACTTTCCTCTTTTTCTTTTTCTCTTTTTTTTGGTCATTTTGAGGCAACCTTACTATACAGTTTAGGTTGGCCTTGAACTCACTTTGTAGCTTAGGCTGGCCTCAAACTCACAGCAATCCTCCCGCTTCAGCCTCCCAAGTGCTGGGATTACAGGCGTGCGCCGCCACACCCAGCTCATACAACTTTTGAGAATGATTTATCAGGGTAAAATGCATATAACATAAAACCAGCCGTTTTAGAATGAATGACTCAGTCAAATCAAATCAGATGAATGATGCAGCAGCAACTAGAACATTCAGTGCGCAACCACGACCTCCATCTGGTTCCAGAACATTCCAGCCCTTCCAGAATAAAAGCCCTGGCACAAAGCGTCTTTTAAATTGTAAGAATACAAAGCCTCATAACCACAGTTTAAGTGAGGAGGAGTTGGCTTTTTATGAGAAATCCAAAAGAATTTTTAAAATGCATTTTAGAGATATTTGAAACAGCATGAAAAGGCGTTCAGAGAAAGAGGCTGTAAGCAAGAGCGCGGGTGCTGGCTGGCGGAGCAGAAGCGAGATGCGTTTCCCCCGACCGGATCCGCAGAGACACAAGGACCCGTGGCACCAGCGGTGGCGAGGGCACGGGGTGGGGTTGCTGTGGGCGCTAGTTTGTCGCCCTCTGTTAAACTTACCCCAGCCCCCAGCTTCTAGGAACAGAGCCGTGGAAGCAGGGACGCCAAGCCACACGCAAAAGGGTCGCTTGCTGGAAAATCCATTGCAAATGGAAGCTTCTACGTCCACTAACAGGAGCTCGGTTAGAGAGTGGCTTGCAGGGACCCTGGAGCACAAAGCTTCCAGTGCTGCTTGTAGAAATGAGAAAAACAGCTGGGTATGGCGGCTCAATTTGGGGGGATGGTGGTGCAACTTGGGAGGCTGAGGCAGGAGGGTCACAAGTTCAAGCCCAGTTTGGGCAATTTAGTGACTTAGGGAGCATCCTGTCTCAAAACTAAAAATTAAAAAAAAATTTTTTTAGAAAGGGCTAGGGAGTGTGACTAATACAAAAGCTCTGGGTTCAACCCTGGTACTGGAAAAATCAATCAGTCAATCTGGTACTCACCGGCTGTCCCTCCCTGGCACCTGGAAGCCGACGAGCTCCCTGCTGGTGATTTGTCTGTTCCGTGTGAACTGAAACTGACATACGTTTGATCACCAGTGTGTGCCTGCTCGTGTGTGGCTTCTTTCACTTCCTGTTTTCAGTGCCTGCACATGCCAGGTGGGAGCCGGGGCTTTGCTCCTCTCCACAGCTGACCTCCCCCACACTTGTGTGGCTGCGCACGTGCGGCTTTTCTTTTCTTTTCTTTTTTCTTTTTTTTTTTGAGATGGTCTTGCTATGCAGTTCAGGCTGGCCTCCAACTCACAGGGATCGTCCTGCCTCAGCCTCCCACGTGCTGGGATTACCGGCGTGTGCCACACTCCCGGCTTGTTTTTGTCTTACTCAGCCAATGGCCATCTGGGTGGTGTTCGCTTTGTGGTGATTGTGAAAGCTGCAATGGCACCGTGTGTGACCTGCGTTTCATTTTTTGGGTGCAGATGTGGGGGGCGAACTGCTGGGTCTCAGCTCTCAAGAGACGTGCAGACCGCTGCATCTCAGGCTGTGTCCTGTGTCCCTGCCTCCTCACCTCCCTTGCTGCCGTCCCCTTACCTGCCTGACCTCTGCTTCTCAGCATCCCGGAGCCACGTCCCAGCGCGGCACGGCTGTTGCCTAGCTACTGTCCTTCCTCCCTCAGGGCCACCTCTGCCTCTCAGCCCCACGTGCCACGGTTCTCCTTCCCCCGGGGTGGCAGCCACCTCACTCGCACTGTGTCCTCAGCGGCTGACTCCATGGCCAGGTGCTGGACCAAGCTGGGGTTGAGGTGGCGCCTCCTTGCCTGGCCCACGCCCACCAGGCACCATCACCCTACCAGGGAGGCCACGCAAGTGAAGATGCAGCGCCTGTGGATTTCCACAGGGCCGGACCCAGGTGTGGGAAGCCTGCGTCATTTTTTATTTCATAGGCCCTCAAAAAAGAGAAATAAAAAATACAATTAACAATAAAAAATGGGCCCGTGGTCATGGCACCCACTTGTCATCCCAGCACTTGGGAGGCTGAGGCAGGAGGATTGGCCTGAGTTGGAGGCCAGCCTGGGCTAGCGGAGGAACAGACAGGAAGGGTAGAGGGAAAGCTGGGTGAGGGCACTGAGCCGGCCCGTCTCAGGGCTCGTGTTCAGATCCGAGGAGTCTGCAGCTGGGTGTCCTTTGTCATCCAGGAAGACGCTGCTCGGGCCGGCGTACGGGTCTCCTATCGAGCAAGCGCAAGTCCTCCCCGTGAGAACGGCCCCAGAGCTGCAGAAGCGCTACCTGGTGTTCATTAACAGAGACAAGGTAGCCCTGTCCCCAGGGGGTGGCTGGACTGTGAGGCTCTATTTGCTCCTGTCTGGGTTAGTGGATTCCTGGAAAGGACCGTGGACTGGAGGGACGGGTGACTGGGAGACATTTTCTAGCAGTTCCCATATTTTCTATACCCCCAGTGAAGACACATGACCCAACAAAGGCAATTTTCTTTCTTGTTTAAAAAAATCCTAATGAGGGCTGGGTGTGGTGGCTCATACCTGTAATTCTAGCATTCAGGAGGCTGAGGCAGGAGGATTGCTGCAAGTTTGAGGCCAGCCTGGTCTACAAAGTGAGTTCAAGGCCAGCCTGAACTGCATAGTGAGATCCTATCTTAAAAAATAAAAAGGATTAAAAAATCTTTTGAAACCTGAGACAGGAGAATTGCCTGGAGTTTGAGGCTAGCCTGGGCTACATAAGGAGATCTTGTGTCTCAAAAAACCAAAAACAAAGCCAAAACCTTATAAAGTCACACACATTAGTTACACTTATTTGTGCTTTGTTTTTGTGGCACTGGGGATTGAACCCAGGGCCTTTGCATTGAGCTACCTCCCCAACCCTTTTATTTTTTATTTTCAGACAAGGTCATGCTAAGTCACTAAATTGCCAGGCTGGGCTTGAACTTGGGATTCTGCTGCCTCGGCCTCCTTGAATGCTGGGATTAGTGAGTCACCCGTGTAGATAAGTGTAGAGCCACAGGTTGTGAGAATATTCTGGAAAGCCTGGGGCTCCTGACTTGGGAACAGGCGGAGAGCGTCCGTGTGCACGGCCGGCTGTTTACACACAGTTCTCACCCAGGGTGGCCCGGGTGGCGCAGGTCCCTCCAGCACGTGGGTGGGGAGGTGACGCATGGTGTGCCAGGCCAGGCCTGGTCTGGGGCCACCTGAACCCCAGCTCCATCTTCCCGTCCAGGTGGGGCTGCAGATTCTACCGGTGGATGGCAACCCGCACAAGACGTGCGCCATGGTCTGCCACCCGAACGGCGTGGCGGGGCTGGCCCTGTCCTACGACGGCCGCTTCGCCTTCACGGCGGGAGGACAGGACCGCTCGGTGGTGCAGTGGACGATCACCCTGAGGTGCGTGCGGGTGTGGGCTCCCCTTCACCTGGCAGCAGCAGACAGGAAACCCAGCTCCAGGGGAGGCTGAGGCAGGAGGCTACACGTTGAGACAACAAACAACAAAAAATGTTGAGGCGTTGGGCATGTAGTTCGGAGCCCCCGAGTTCATCCTCAGTACTGGGGGAAAAAGCAGGGACGGGAATCCAGGGCGCAGCCACAGGCTGTGGTGGAACGACAGACACTACGCTGGCATCACAGGGCCTGGCCTCAGGGTGCCCCAGTGACGTCTCACGTTAGCACAGAGGCACCGTGCGGTCTCCGCAGCAGCGCCCTGGCCTCCCCGGTGCCTGAAACGCTTGTCATACTGCCTCATGAGGGTGTGAATAAGGGGCCTGCTCTCGCTGGCTGTGGACATAGGGCAGCTTTCTTACCTGATCCTAAACCGGTACTCCCAGCACTTGGGAGGCTGAGGCAGAAAGACTGCCAGGAGTTGAAGGCCAGTCTGGGCTACACAGGGACACCTTGTCTCAAAAAAACAAAACCCCTCTCTGATCCTTGGATTCCTTGTCCGTAACACGAGGGACTTGGATAGGCTCCATCAGGGTCAGGTGGTCAGCGCTGGAGGAGCACCGTGCGTGGTGCCAAGTCCTCGCGCAGTCACTGGCGGCCTCCCTCGCCCTGAGCCCCAGCTCCTCCTCACTGAAGCGGGAGGGCACGGTGGGCACCCAGCTCCCAGACTCGGGCAGCTCTTCCCGCCTGCCTGCCCCACGCGCTGCTCCGCCTGCGCCCTCCTTACACAACGCTGGGCCTTCTCCACTTCACCCGGATCTGAGCGGGCGGAGCTGGCGGCTCGGTTGGCAGCGCCAACGCTCACCTCTGCCATTGCCCAGGGCACAGATGCGGGCTGGGCCGCCAGGCCGGGCCAAGCTCTCCCTCCAGAGCCCTTGCCGATCCTGTCTCCTCCTGAGCCCCTGAGCCTCTGTGGCCTGGGCTGTACCCACAGCCCCGGGCGAGCGACGCCGGGCGGAGACCCTTTCCCGTCCCTGTGCGCTGCTCAGTCCTCCTGGGATCTGGAATACAGAGATTTTTTTTTAAAAAAAGGACCTGCTCCGCTCTGCAGTTCTTCCCTGGGCCTGGCCAGCGTCCAGACATCTGAGCGTTTCAGTTTAATCTGTTTGGGGACAAAGGATCATTATAAACTAATTAGCACTTTATTGCTGGTTCTGGTGACTTAATATGTTCAGTGCTTCGCTAATGGAAAGAAACGTAAAAACCCTTACGAGTAAACAGATTCCCCGCTAGGTTCCCGGTGGCAGCATTGCAGGGGATGAGGAGACGGTAAATCCCCTCAGATTCCGAGACGTCAGTCAGCTCAGGCCTAGAGTCCCGGTCCTTGTCCCACAAACCTTCGGGCCCCAGGACCCCTCCTCCCGTCTTTGCCAGCATAACCCCCTTCTTGTCTGGAACCTGTTCGTTTCGTCTCTTTTCTTTGTGTGGTACCAGGGGTGGAACCCAGGGGCACTTACTGTGAAGCTGCACCCTGAGTCCTTTGTATTTTTTATTTTGAGACAAGATCTCCCTAAATTGCGCAGGCTGGCTTTGAACTTGTGATCCTCCTGCCTCAGCCTCCTAAGTAGCTAGGATCACAGGCAGTGTTTTTAAATCTCCCGTCCCGTTTTAATGTTCAAGGTCGCTACTTCCTCTTCTCCCCGCATTCATCGGGGCGTTGCCACCTCCCCGGGGGATGGCAGCAGGCAAATCCCTTAATGGGGTGGAGTCTCAGTTCTCCGAACATTGAATGGGAGTGTCCTGGCTGAATGTCATCACAGAGTGGCTGTGAGGTCAGTGGTCCCACTGTCCCATGGGCATTTCCTGAGCAGCCCCCAGCTTCCTGAGGGTCAGGCAGTCACCCAGAAGTACTGATCTGTTGCCAGGTGCAGTAGGTGTTCAGTAAGTGTCACTTCCCTTTTCTGAAGTGACCTCACGTCGTACTCTAAGTGTTGGGGGCTCAACTTGGGCAGCTAGTCCGCGGCCAGGCTTAGGAGGTCACGAGACCCCGTGTGGCTGCCCGGTGGGGAACAGGGACACGGCCCCCTCAGCCGCTGTCCCCAGCATGAGGCTGCAAGGTTTGGAGCCGCTATCTCAAAAAAAAAAAAAAAAAGGAAAAAAATGAAAAAACTCACCCTGAGGGTTCATGCTCGCAATGGGCGGTGCTGGGATTCACACCCAGAGCTCCGAGTCCACCGCACACCGCTGAGGATAGCGCAGAAGGAGCCACTCACGGCATCCTCACACAAGCCTCACCCTGCGGCCGCCCGGTGCTCTGGCGAGCTCAGTCCCGCCCGGTCTGAGCCGCAGGAGGCCGGCAGTGGAGCGTGAGGAACACGTGACCAGCTTTCCCGCAGGGGAAAGTCTGCCTTACACAAAAGTAGGTTTTCTTACCTTTCCAGGGCCTATTTTCGGAGACTGTGACCCCGAGTTAGAGAGCAGAGGGTTATTTTTGTCGGCCTGGCACAGGTCCCTGTGGTCTCCCAAGTTTTTATGGCGGCAGTTAGCGTTGGCAGCCGCCCCTGGGCCCGGCCTCTGGGCCCGGCCTCTGGGCCCGAGTCCCGCAGCCAAAGTTTCGGCCGGGCTGCCGGCGGGAAGGATGCAGTTTCGGAACTCGAGCGCCACCCGGCCTCCGGAGAGACTCGGTCCCCGCCGTGGCAGACGTTGCCCGGCACACGCCTGTCTTCACTGTCACTTAGGCAGGTGTCCTGTGCCACCAAGCCCCACGCTTGATACTGAGCTCTCTGTCCTAGGCTTCATTATGGAGGGACCAAGGGACGGAGGGACGTCTCCCCCGAGTGGAGCGGCCCCGACTGTCTGGCGCAGTGCTGGCGCTGAGTGCTACCTAACGGTCTTGTCTCTCTTGGTTCCAGCGCCCTGGACGCCGCCGTTTCTCTTGGGGGTGAAGACTTGACCCCGTTCTACGGCCTGGTGCCGGGCGGCAGGGAAGGAAGATTCTACAGGGTAACCGTGCCCCGGGGCAGGGCTCCCTGGTACCCATGATTCCAGTGGTGAGAGGGTTGTGCCCGAGCCTCCCCTGCTTCACTCCCCTGCCCAGCTCCAGGGTGCTTTCTAGCAGCCCCCAGCGGCCTCTGAGGATGGGCCGGCCACGCTGACCACGTCCGTCTCACCCCCCACCTCACAGGAGCTGGAAGATTACTTCTTCTACTCGCAGATCCGCAGCCAGGGCATCGACACCATGGAGACCAGGAAGGTGTCCGAGCACATCTGCCTGGCCGAGGTCCCGTTCGTCATGCGGGCGATCGGCTTCTACCCATCCGAGGAGAAGGTAGGAGGAGAGCGTCGGGGAGGTGCTGCCTGGCGCAGAGGCCTCTGGGAGCCGTTGTTAGAAGTCAGCGTTAGTACTTTCCTTACGTACGTGGAGGTGGAAAAAGTTCCGGGGAACTCAGATGTGCTCTTGAGCACGGACTTACGGGAAAGATTCGTGCCTTTTCCAGGGATGGTTTCTGTTCGGAGGTTTGGTGTTGGTCAGAGGCAGGCTTAGGAGTATGGTTCTGCTGTCACTAGCAGAGGGCCAAGCCAGCAGGATATGAACGTGGCTTTTTTTTTGTTTTCTTTTGTTTCTGGGAAAAGTCTCCTCATGGAGTTCAGGCTGGCCTTGAACTCACTGTGTAGCCCAGGCTGGTCTCGAACTCACGGCCATCCTTCTGCCTCAGCCTCCCGACTGCTGGGATCACAGGTGTGCACCCCGCCCCTGGTGCAGCTGTGTAATTAAGCAAACCATCCCCTGCTCCGCACCACAGAGGTCGCTGGGAATGTTTGGCAGCAGAGACGTGGCTGTGATGAGCATCTGTGAATGTGGCTTCTGCAAACTTCTCAAATGATTTTTTTGCCCCACAGTCTAAGAAGTAAAATTATGAGGTCAGAGAATATGAACTTTAAAGTTTATCGCCAACTGCTTTCACAAATGCAGCATATCAGGCGCCTGCCGCCAGCACACGCAGCCCCGAGACCCGCTAAGACTCAACATCCCTCCTCAGTGACCGGGGAAACCTCGGGGAGTGAGCCGGGGCCCCAGTCCCTTCTCACGGCTGCGGTGGCTGACCCAGGAGCACCTATTTTGTGTGCTCCGGATGACTCATTCTCCAAGTAGCACCCAGAGAAAGGAGCTGTCAGAGCCCACAGCCCCATAGATGAGTCTTGAATAAGAACCTCAAATACCAGGTGTTACCCAGGCTTGGAAGCACATGTCTGTTATCCCTGTACTTGGGAGGCTGAGGCAGGACGATCTCCATAAATTCAAGGCTAGCCTGAGTGACATGGTGAGTTCAAGGCCAGCCTGAATCTCACCACATAGTGAGATTATGTCTCAAAGAACCCAGATAATAATAATAATAATAATATGATGATGATGATAATAATAATAGTAATAAATAATGTGGATAGCTTCAGACCCAGTAAACCTCCTTTTAAGAGTATATCAGACAGAAACTATCTCACAGTATACAATGATACACACAGGGGAGGGGCAATTATTTTGGGATATTTTACTGTAGCAAAAATTCAAACCACCCTAATATTCATGGATTGGAGACAGGGTCAGCAAAGTAACACACACCTACACCTATCAGCCATTAAAATGTGAGTTCTATAATCCCAGCACTGTGGGAGGCTGAGACAGGGGGATCCCAAGTTCAGTCCCACGTGGGCAATTTCATGAGATCTTGTTTCTTTCTTTCTTTTTTTGTTTTTGGTTTTTGGTTTTTGGTTTTTCTCCGGTACCGGGAACCGAACTCACGACCTTGCGCTTGCCAGGCAGGCGCTTTGCCGCTGAGCATCACTCTGTGTGTCCTCTGTGCCCCCCGGGACCCAAAGAAACAGCTTCTAGCCGGAGAAGGCTGAGGCTGGCGGGTGGGGCTGGAGAAGCCCACCTCCGTCTCTCCCACACCACGTGCCCGGCCTGGGCTCTGCCCACGCACCCCGCCTCACCCTGGGCCCCCCCGGCCCCTCCTCTCTGCTAACTGCACCCCACAGCTGCTCCCTTCTCCTGGGCTCAGACCTCGCCCAGGGCCTCTCCGTGGCGACGGATGCCACTCGGTGGCACCTGCCTTCCTCGCTGGGCAACGTGGTTACAGCGCGGAGCGGCCCCGGTGTGTGTTTATTTCTGTCCCGTCCAAGTACTGAGCTCAGGATGCCTCTGCATTCAGAACAAACCAGAAGGTCAGCACATGGATCCTCGCCGCCCAGGCGGGGCCCAGCGCACGGGGACCACGGCCAAGGGACGCAGGCCCCCTCCCCACCCCCTCACCCTCGAGGGCCAGAGCCTGAGCCAGGCCAGGCAGCTTTAGCGCTGATGGAGCCTGGGGGTGGCGCCTCTGGCTGGTGGGTCTCGCTCTGAAACAGATTTTGGGGGATTTGTACCCTGACACCAGAGAAAGTACCCAGTGTCCAGGGAGGCTGCGTGCCACAGGGGCAGAGAGGGAGGGAGAGAGAGGGGGAGGCTGGCAGCCAACGGTGAGCCCCTGCGGAAAGACGGAGCAAGACAGGACTATGTCTGTCTTCACACATAAAGCATTTAACGCAATCCTGGAATACCTTGAGGCACTAAACAAGATTGCAGGTGATGCCGATGCTGCCCCAGCCGCTGGCTGAAGCAGCTGCCTGGCTCTGCTCGCTGGAGCTCCCGGCTGTGCTGAGCTCCTTCTGCATCTGGCTTCTTTCACTTAGCGTGCTGTTTGCAAGGTTTGTCCAGTTGCAGCCTGGGTCAGTACTCCGTGCTTTTTATGGCTGTGTAGCACTCCGTGTAACCGTGTGAACGTCCCGCATCTTCTGTAGCCACTCGTTTCCACTCTGGGCAGTTACGGGCACTGCTGCCGTGAACATCCCTGCGTAGCTTCTGCGGAGGTGGGGGTGTTCATCTCTCTTCGGGATGGGCAGATAGGAATTGCTATCAAACTCCACGTCTGCCTGAGGAATCACCAGACTGTTCTCCATCCACGATTTCTTGATTCTACCAGATCCGTCTGGTAGCCCAGGGTGCAAGGCAAGATCAGCATGTCAGAGCTGTCAGCACCCAGCAGCCTCTCAACTGTGGCTTGGGGTCAAGGTGTAGGACTTGTCATTCAGATCTCTCTCTCATATTTTATTTTATTTGTTTGAGACAGAGTCTCACTGTGTAGCTCAGGCTGGCCTTGAACTCACAGCGATCCTCCTGCCTCAGCCTCCTGAGTGCTGGGATTACAGGTGTATACCCGCTAGCCCCGTGCACAATGAAATCTTGCACCTTCCTTTCACATCCTGTCCAAGACCTGAGCCGTCCCTTCCCTTTGCCCCGGGAGTCTCGCTCTGGGTACTGCCTGCGCGTTAGTCACTGAGCAGCTGTACCTGTCACTGGCCTGCTGTCCCACAGGGAAGCTACGTCACTCTCCTCTACTTCATGGCCCCGAGCTGTGAGCAGAGTGACGCCAGCAGCTGGATGTGGCAGAGGAAGCATCAAGTGCTTCCTTGAACTGAGAAGGCGGAAGCTCTCTGTTTAATACAGAAAGAAAAAGTCAGGCGCCGAGGTTGCTGAGGTCAGTGGTGAGAACCAGTCTTCCACCTGTGAAATTGTGGAGAAAGACAAATGTTCAGCCCGGGGATATAGCTCAGCGGCATAAACGCCTGCCTGGCAAGCGCAAGGTCCTGAGTTCGATTTCTGGTACCAAAACCAACCAAACAAACATGATGAGAAAAACAAACGTGCACTCCTTCTGCTGTGGCGTCTCACACTGCAAACAGGTGGCTGCAGCGCAGGAGAGGGCTATAAAAGGATAAACTGCGGGGCACAGTGGCACGCATTATGATCCTAGCTGCTTGGGAGGCTGAGGCAGGAGGATGGCAAACTTGAGGTGAGCCTGGGTAGTTTAGTGAGACTCTATATCAAAATATAAAGAGTTTGGGATGGAGCTCAGTGGTAGAGCACTTGCCTAGCATGCATGAGGCCCTGGGTTCCAGCCCAAGTACTGAAAGGAAAAAAATAGAAGAAAAGAAAATACGTGATTACGGGGTTTGGAACTATCTGTAGCTCTGTATTATCCGGTAGAGGTCTTGGAACTGTCCCCCAAGGATAAGGGGGTTATCACACCAGAAGAGCGATACATAAGTAGCAGAGGGGGTCAGGCATGGTGTGACATCCTGTAATCCCAGCACTCTAGGAGGCTGAGGCAGGAGGATCCCAAGTTCCAGCCACACCTGGGCAATTTATCATCTTTTAGAGAGACTCTATAGCTCAGTGGCATAAGCGCCTGCCTGGCAAGCGCAAGGTCCTGGGATCGATTCCTGGTACCAAAAAAAAAAATAGAGAGACCCTGGCTCAAAAGGGCTGGGGATATAGCCCAGTGCAAAGGCCCTGTGTTCAACCCTCAGTACCAAAATAAATACATAAATAACCAGTGAGAAGAGGAGGCTCCTGTGGTCTCCGCAGGGGGCCGGATAGCACAGCCGCCAGCCCAAACCGTCCCCACCAGAAGGGGGTGCTGGCGGGCAGCGGGAGAGAGTGGGGTGCAGCAGCACCCGTGACACGAGACTGCGCCACATTTGTCCAGGTGTCTGGGGCAGGGTCCGTGTGGGGAGTCACTCGTCACACACAGGAAGCCACCCATGCCCGGCCTTCTACAAGAACCCAACCGGCCGGGTTCACATGTATCGAGTTTCTCTCTGTTTAATGGGCAAACATAAAACTTAATTAGAGCCAGGTGTGGTGGTGCATGCCTGTAATCCCAGCACTCGGGAGGCTGAGGCAGGAGGACGCCTCCATTTTGAGGACAGCCTGGGCTACATGAGACCCTGTCTCAAAAAAACCCAAACAAACAAATCGCACAGGGTGAGTGCATTAACCACTTTTTTAAGAGGAGGAAGCGGCTGGGGACGGTCAGGAACACGCCCAAGGCGCGTCCCGATTGTGGTTTTAGTCTTGACGGGCTCCTAGTGCACAGTGCCGGGTAGTGAATGTGTCATTATGCTGAAGACCGCGCTCTGCGTGGAGGAGACGCACGCTCAGCCTCCGTGCCGCCCTTGACTCGCTCGCGCGGCACCAGCCCAGTCCCTTTGTGTCTCCAGGAGACCGTCCCTGGAAAGTCGCCTTGGGAACGTGAGGGCTCTGAAAGCCCCGGTGATGGGCTGGGGGTGGGGGGGGGGCAGAGCGCTTGCCTACCCCCCGCTGGGCCCCGGTTTGATCCCCAGCCCAGCCGAAGGGGAAACACAGTCCCATGGGCCTGGCTAGATTCCTGGGGTGATGGTGGCAGGGCTTTTTTTTTAACTGGGAATTGAACCCAGGCCTTGTGCGTCTGTCTGCACCTCAGCCTTCTCTTTTTCTGGCAGTGGGAAGGGGTGGCTGAGACAGAGTTGTGCTACATAGTTCAGTGCTGGCCTCATACTCACGGGGACCCTCCTGCCTCAGCCTCCCAGAGTGCTGTGGTTACAGGCATTTGCTACCACGTGCAGCTCAGTTCACTCTTTTAAAGTGTAGAATTTAGTGGATTTTCACACATTCACCGGTGCCCAAAACCACAGTCCACTTTCACAACATTTCCTCATCCAAAAGAGAAACCCATGCTCCCAGCCCTCTCCTCCAGGCGGTGGAGGCAAGTGCAAACTCCCTCTCCCCATGGAGCTGCCCCCTCGGCATCCATGCAAACACAACCACGCAGATGGGGTTTCCGGTTGGCTCCTTTCACTTGCATAGTCTATCAGAGTGCGTTGTTGTTTTTGTTTTTATTTTTTGTTTTGTTTTCGAGATCGGGTCCCACCATGTAAGCCAGGCTGGCCTCACATTCACAATGATCTTCCTGCCTCAGCCTCTTGAGTGCTGGAGTCACAAATGTGCTCCACCACGCCTGGCCTAGAGTACACGTTTTTAAGATGCATTTCCTGTTCTAGGGCCAGTCCTTTTCATGGCAGCGTAACGTTCCACTCTGTGGACAGACCTTTTAGATTTACGCATAGGTTAGCTGTGGACAAGTGGGTTGTTTCCATTTCACAGCATTGTGCTAAGGCCCCTGGGAACATTCGTGTCTGAATTTGTGTGTGAACATCCTGTCTTCATTTCTGTCGGGCATCTGCTGAGAGAGAGAGATTGCTGGGTCACATGGGAGCCGTGCTTAACTTGGGGAACACCCAAGCTGCTTTCTGCAGCAGCAGCGGCACGGGGTTGCGTTCCTGCTTGCAGCATGGCAGAGCTTCCGCCTCCCCACACCCTCACATCTGTGGCCACCATAGATGTGAAGTGGCCACGCGCTATACTTTGATGTATCTCCCTCGTGGCCCCTGCCTGTGCTTCCTGCCCATTCCTGTGTCCTTCTGAGAACTTGCTGCTCACGGCTTTTGCCCGCTTTTTAGTTCAACTGTTTGCCTTTTTATTATTGAGGGAGAAGAATTCTTTGTCAGATACGTGATCTACAAGTATCTCGACTTTCCTGTGTGTCTGTCTGTCTCTTTCTTCCTCGTTTTAGTTTTTTGAAACAGGATCTTGCTAGGTAGCCCAGGCTGGCCTCAAACTTGCAGGGATCCTCCTGCCTCAGCTTCCTGAATACTGGGATTACAGGGTGCACTACCTGGCTAGTCATGCAGATTCATAATTCTCATTTTGGCAGATTTATACATGCACCTCACATGGTTTAATCCCCTCCCCACTGCCCCCCTCTAGTTTCATGTTTTAGGGTGGCTTCAATATGTACAATATATTTCTATGTTATTCACTCCCTCCCTTTTCTTCTGTTTTTAGGAGAGTTTGTAGAGAATTGGTATTGTATTTCTCTTTAAGTATTTGGTAGAATTCATCAGGGAAGCCATCTGGCCCTTGGCTTTTCTTTGTGGGAAGTTTTAAATTACTAATTCAGAGCCAGGTATGGTGGTTCATACCTGTTATCTCAGCACTCAGGAGGCTGAGGCAGGAGGATCACCTTGAGTTTGAGGCCAGCTTGGGCTACATAATGAATTCAACATCCAGGCTAAACTGTATAACAAGATTCTGTCTTGAAAAAAAATTTCAATTAATTCATTTCATTAAATAGTCAATTCAAGCTAGGCTTAGTGGCCTACAATACCAGCATTCTTGGAGGCTGAAGGAGGAAGGTAGCAAATTTGAGCCTAGCCTGAGGAATTTACTGACTTAGCAAGACCTTGTCTCAAAGAAAAAAAAAAAAAAAAAAAAAAAAAAGCAGGTGATGTAGCTCAGTGCAAAGGCCCTGGGTTCCCCCCAGAACCACAGGGGGGAACGTTAAAGAGGATCTCTGATTCCAGCTCTTTACTTGCTAGAGGCCTGTTTTGCTGTTCTGCCTCCTCTTGAGTGAATTGTATTCATTTGTGTCTTCCTAGGAATTCATCCACGTCATCTCAGTGATAGCACCTGGGGGTCCAGGTGTTCACAGTGTCCCCTTTATTTCTGTGGGGTAGAAGCTGACGTCATCTTTGGTCTTGATTTTAATCACTGGAGTCTTTATTTCTCGGCTGGCCTAGCTCAGTTGCGTCAATTTTGTTGATCTTTACAATGACCAACGGCTTCTTCAGTGTTTATTTTTAAAACTACACCACATAAATTACATGTGTGTCCCATATAATCTGTGGTACATATAAAATCTATAGAAGTAGAAAAGAAAGAGAGGAAGAAAATCATAGTGCTGTTAATTGTCTTAAACTTACTAGGATCATGGGTCCAATATTTGAGTTTCCTGCTGAATTATTTCCTTATTCAGCCAAACTCATTTCTAAATTTTGGAAGATTGTTTTTTGGTTTTTGGTTTGTCTGTGTTTTTTGAGACAGGGTCTCACTATGGAGCCCAGGCTGACCTTGTGCTTTCGGCAATCCTCCTGCCTCAGCCTGCCGAGTGCTGAGGTTACAGTCACGTTCCACAAGGACAGGCTAAATGAAGACTCTGTCTTTAAAATGAAACTAGTATCTACTTCACCAGGCTGGGGAATGGTTGGTCCACTGAGGTCCCCAGGGGAGGGAGTAAAACGGGCCGTGTTTACCTGGTCCTTATGCTGCGGCAAACTTGAGAACTGACGCTGTATCTGTCGGCAGCTGTAACAACTACCTGGGTGCTTGAAACGTCTGTTTGCTGGCTGAGCACTGAATGCAGGGCCTCGTGCCTGCTGAAAACAAGGAATCGACTCTTCTAGAATCCCAAGTGCAGGCGCCCGCGGGGCCTCGCTCCCTGTGACCCCACAGGGAAAACCCTCCTGGTTCCGGCGGTGCCCGCGTCCCTGGGATTGTCCTTCTGCGCCTCCCGTGTCACCTTCTCCTTTGTGTCTGTCTCCTGTCCTTGCCACGCTGGATTGAAAGCCGCCCTTCTCCAGTGTGGCCTCTTGACCTTGTTTAACTAATTTCATCTCCTGTGACCCTAGGTTGTTTTCTTTTTCAGTGCTGGGGACTGAACCCAAGGGCGCTCTGCCACTGAGCTACCTCCCCTGCCCATTTTTATTTTTGGAGATAAGGTCTCACTAAATTGCCCTGGCTGGGTTTGAACTTGTGATCTTCCTGTCTCAGCCTTCTGGAGTGCTGAGATTGCAGGCATGCGCCCCCTGCTGGCTCTAGTGATCCTATTTCTCAAAAGGGCCTGAGGGCTGAGACTTCCCCATATCCTGGGAGGCAGAGGCAGGAGGAGCACCACAACCTGGGCTACACAGTGAGCTCAAGGGCAGCCTGAACTTTCCGTCTCCCCCATAGATCGAGGACATGTTTAACGAAATCAGATTCAGCGAGTACGCGGACACGGGGAAGCTGATTGACAGGATCAACCTGCCCGACCTCCTCAAGGTGTACGTCAACCACAGGCCGCCCTTCGGCAACACCCTGCGCGGCCTCCGCCAGAGCTTCGCCGTGCTGGGCACCCCCAACGAGCAAGGCGAGAGTGTGGTGCGCAGGGACGCGCTTCTGCAGCTGCTGCTCACCAGAGGTGACGTGGGACCAGCGCTGGGCCGGGGACCACGGGCACAGGAGGGGCCCTGACCTGGCACCCTCCCGAGGTTCCAGCCTCTCAGGGCCTTTGTGAGACTGGGATGCGTTTGCTTCTGCAGTTTGTCTGTTTGTGACCAGGTCTCACTGTAGTCCAGGCTGGCCTTATACTCTTGGCGATCCTCCTGCCTCAGCCTCCCGAGTGCTGGGATCACAGGTGTGCGCCACCACGCCCGGCACTGGGACGCATTTGTGAAATAAACCTACACTACGGTGTCCTTCATTATTTGACGGTGGGGAGTCAGGGACCTTCTCTGCGTGGGACCTTTTCATCTCAGTTAGACTAGAGCGGATCTGAAGCTGGGGTAGTGCTTCATGCCAGTAATCCAGCACTCTGGAGGCTGAGGCAGGAGGATTTCTGTGCGTTGGAGGCCAGCCTGGGGTACACAGTGAGACCCTGTCTCAAAAAACCAAACCAAACCAAAACAGAAAAACAGAGCAGACCTGAGGCGAGGGGCCTTGGTGGAAAGCTGAGCGGGTCTTTCTCCGTGCGTCACTGTGTTGCTCCCCACACGCCCCGGCACTGAGCAGCCACCTTGTCCACCGCAGGTGAGCACATGACAGAGGAGGAGATGACTGACTGCTTCGCCACGCTGTCGGGCCTGAACCCTGAGGGCTGGAAATCCGAGCCTGCAGCCTCGGCCTGCAGAGGTAGGTGGCTGTGGGCACTGAGCTGCTGCAGACGGCGCAGTTCTGTTTCCCACCTGTGCTCCGCTGTACTCTGTCTTCTGGCCCCGGGTGTCACCAGCCTGTTGCTTGTACCTCCAGCCGGGGCAGGTGTGGCAGTGGCCCAGGAGGCGTGGATAAGGACAGGCGAGGACTCCGGCAGCATGAGGCACTTTAAAGCTCTGTCTCTGTCTCTCTCTCTGTCTCTCTCCCTCTCTCTCTCTCTCTTACCCCTCTTTTCTTTCTCTTCTCTCCATCTCCCTCTCTCTTTGGTTTTTTAAACATCTCACTATGTAGCCCAGGCTGGTCTCCAACTTGTGGCGATTCTCCTGCCTCAGCCTCCCGAGTGCTGAGATTACAGGTGTGCGCTACCACGCCCAGCTATGTTCTTAAAGGTCCTCCTGGCCGGGGGTATCGCTCAGTGGTAGAGCCATTGGCTAGGATGTGTGAGGCCATGGGCTGGATCCCCAGCGCCACACATGTACACACGCACACACGCACAGGGGTGCCCACACGCACGAAGATCCTCTCTTCCTCCCCGTCTCTGCTGTAGCCCGGGGTGCTCCCCTTCTAGTCCTCTGGCCTGACTCGAGGGCTGAGCAGGGAAGTGCAGGAGCCAGTCCACCCGCACCGTGAGCCTGCGCGGGCTGCGTTCGTCTCCAGCACGCGCTCGGGGGCAAAGGCAGGGTCAAGGATAAACACAGGAGGCTCTGCTCTCGCTGTTCTTTCCCGATGTCAGACGTCCCCAAGCTCCTGGGCCCCGCTGACCGCAGGTGCCCGGTGGTCACTTCCAGCCTGTAGGCTCTGCTGTTCCACTCAGGGCGTGCTTCCGGTCTCGGAGGGCAGCGTTCCCAACCCTCACATCTAGGGAGCTTGAAGCCTCACCCTGCTGTGCCTGCTTCGCTAATGCGTCCTAGGGCAGTCTGCAGCGACTCAGCTAACAGCGCTCCATCTTGTGAAGGAGGGATGTGGACCATTTTCCACCCAGGGGTTTTTAGGGAATCAAAAACAAAGCATAGAGTTTGGTGTGGTGGTGCATGCCTATAATCCCAGAAGTCAGGAGGCTGAGGCAGGAGGATCCTGAGTTTGAGGCCAGCCTTGGCTACATAGCGAGACCCTGTGTCAAATAAAAAAAAAAAGATAAACCACAGCACAGAGCAATCTCTCACTTTCGTTTAGCATCATTTCCTTGTTTTTAGGAACTCCTCTGTATTAAAAACCTGATCGCCGGGAAGACATATGCTTTGTTTCTTTGTTTGGCTAGGTTCAGAAATCAGTCTCGAAGAGGAACTTCCAGACGAAATCACTGCGGAAATATTCGCGAGCGAAGTTCTCGGCCTCACCATCTCGGAAGACCCTGGGGAGGACGGCCCGTGAGGCTGGGGACGTGTTCGGGCACAAAGGGCGCTGTGTGCGCCGGCCCGCCTCGCGCCCCGCTCTCACCCTGCCCACTTCAGACATTAAAGCAGATTTCTGGAAGCCGAGGAGCTGGGGTGCTGGGTGCACAGCCCGGGCGGGTGGCCAGGACCTTCTGGTGACGCGTGTGGCCCAGAGGCCCTGTGTCACTGGCCCTTTCTGTTGTGAGGTTGGGGTGGGAGCCCGGTGGCCTGGGCTCCACAGCACCTTCTTGGGGGGCCCCCAGCAGCTGCGTGTAACCGTTAGGACAAGCACCACCGGCCAAGCCTGACCCCGGTGACAGCCGCCTCGGAGAGGGCAGAGCCTGTGCCGCACCTGGCCCAGAAGCCACACGCAGCCCCCTGCGTCCCACAGAGGCCAGCACCTCCTCACAGCACGGTGACCTCGCCACCCACACCCTGCTGGGCTGCAAAAGATACAGCGGGCAAAATCAGGGGCCAGTGCCCCAGCTCTGAATGTTCAGGGAACGTTGCCACCAAGTTTAGGGTGTGTGTGTATGTATGTATGTATTTATCAGATGGTCCCATTATGTAAGTCAGACTGGCCTTCAACTCACTATGGAGTCCAGGGTGCACTCAAACTCAGGGAGATCCTCCTGCCTCAGCCTGCCAACTGCCGGGATCATAGGCATGTACCACCACACCTGCAAATATAAAAGCTCTTCAGGACCTCATCTCCATTCCAAGGAGTCCACATGTTTTTTTTGTTTTGTTTTGTGTTTTGTTTTGTTTTCCAGTACCAGGGATCGAACTCATGACCTTGCGCTTGCCGGGCTGGCGCTGTGCCGCTGAGCTAAATCCCCAGCCCCATCAAGGAGTCCATATTTGTAATCGCAGGAGAAAGTTATTGGGTGGCACAGGCCTGTAATCCCAGCACTCGGGAGGCTGAGGCTTGAGGATCGTTGTGAGTTCAAGGCCACCCTGGGCTACAAAGTGAGCCCAAGAACACAATGTGAACTACATAGCAAGACCCTGTCTCAAAAACACACACACAAAAAAGTTATTGGAATTCCAATAAGTTAATTCCAATCTACCACTCCCAGTGCAACCCACAGCGAGAATAAAGACACCAAGGCATATTTGTAGTTGTGGGGAGCCAAGGGGTCCTAAGTCCAGTTAGAACAATGACTAACCCAGAACAAAGGCCTCGACCCAGGGCTGGACCTGGGTCTTATTAATTCGTGAAGAGGGCAGAGGCTCAGGGGTGAGTGACTGTGAGGATGGTGGGAGGCAGGTGAGTGCCCGAGCTGGGCTGGGTAAGAGGCCTGAATCGCCCCTGCAACAGGCATTGCGAGAGGTGCAGAAAGAGTGACCTCACACAGGTTACTTGGGAGCTACGCACGGCATGTCACTGACCTTTTGCATTACTTTAAAGACTACACTTCAGCACCTGGGCCAGACCCGTGTGCATTGCTTAAAGTCAACTGAGGGGCTCAGGAAGCGTCCTCGCCAGCCCTGGACACACCAGTGCACGGAATAGAGCCAAATGCTCTTCTTTCAAGGGGAGCCGTCTGGCTGGTCCTTCACGGCAAAGTCTGATTTTAGAGTCCAGCCGGTGGTTCTGAGGTCTCCTCTGGGCGAATGTGCCCAGCGCTGGCCCCAGCATGCTCAGCCCAGCGTGCCCGTCCATGCCAACCCTGGCCACGGCCTCCCTGGCCATGGGAAGGGCCTCTGCCCCACAGCACAGCCTGCGAGAGGGCAAGCAGGCCCTGGTGTCCGGCTTCACACACCCAGCCTCCCCACCACATGGCATCCGGCTGGCAATTTAGTCTGGCCAGCGTCTGTGGAACATTCTAGAACACGGAGCTGCCCCAAGCCGGGCCGTGTCACAGCGACCTCGGGCAGGCGGCCACTCATCGGAGCATGTCACCAGCGCTTCAGAACCTAGTTTACACTTTGTTCTTTTAAGGAAGCACACAAAGAAAAACAAACGTATGAATCAGTTTTGCAACTGCTGCAGACTTAGGAGATGCAGCGGCAGCCGGTGAGCACGTTCCTGAGACGTTCTAGGGAACAGGGAGCGCTCCAGGGACTCGCTGTCCTCCTCAGAAAAGAGCTCAGAATCAGGCAGAGCCTGGCCCTGTGTCAGCAGCTTCTTTTGATTCTGTCCTTACCCACAGGGGGAACTGGCCGCTGCCAGGACCCCTCCTGCAGGGGCGTGGTTGTCGCTCCCCTAAGTAACAGGGGTGCAGTCACCCGTTGTGCCCCTCTTGGGCCTTGAAGGCCGCTGCACCTCCCGCTGGGGCCGGGCCCAGCCGTGGGACACCCAGGCAGGGACGATGTTGGACATCCGCGCTCTGGCCCAGGACGGGATGGGCAGCAGAGAGAGTGCAGACTCTGCAGCAAGCAGGGATGACAAAGCTGTGACAACAGAAACAGAGGATGAGGAGACAGAGACAGAGTTTCTGTGTCAAGACATAGGGTCAAAGCAGGGCGTGGTGGTGCACCCCTGTGATCCCAACACTGGAAGGCTGAGGCAGGAGCATCTCCACAGGTTCAAGCCATCCTGACCTATACAGCAGGGCCCCTGCCCGGCTCTGCTCCTCCCTGGGGCTGTGGCTGAGCCTTAAGTCTGTTTCCTTCTGCAACAGCTTGCAGAGGGGTAGTGAGGGTGAGACGCAAAGCCCCGGTGACTGGCCAGAGTCGCACTCCTGACACGAGAGCAGCTTTATTATGGGGGCAGAAACTGCTGGGAGCTGGGGCGCGCCGGGCGATTGCGCGCTTCCCCCAGCCCCAGGGTTGGGACCCCTTTGCACCTGCCCACACTGGGGCTCTGCTGACGTGGCCCTCAGCCCCGGCACATATTTGTAGAATGACTGAACGAGTGAACTTGAAACTTCGGTGCCTTTTCAAAGCTGACTTGGTTTCTGAATGAAGTGGAAGCCAGGCCTCCCAGGGCCCGAGAGTAAATATCAAGGCTCGCAGGGCTGAATCCTGTCTCCAGTCGGCTGAGGAGGAATCCTGGCCGAGTTCCAGTCCGGCTTTACTTATAGCCGCTGAAATGTGGGTGTCATGCTGATCGCCAACCATCAGGACATAGTATTCTCTTGACTTTTTTACTTCCTGTTTGAGACAGGGTCTCACTGTGAGCCTCGAACTCATGGTGATCTTCCTGCCTCAGCTTGCCCAGTGTTGGTATTATAGGTGTGCACCATCACACCTGGCTTTTTTGCCTTTTTTTGGGGGGTGGGGGGTACTGGGAATTGAACTTAGGACCTTGCACTTGCGAGGAAGGCACTTGTGCCACTGAGTTATATACCTGGCTCCTCTTTTGCCTTTTTAAAACCATTGTCACCCTTCCTAGCTTCCACACTACACAAAACCAGACAGCGACCAGGGTCTGTCCTGCCAGCTATAACCCGCCCATCCCCGCTCTACCTCACAGGCCAAGGTCGTCCATCCAGAACCTGTGCGAAGTCCCTGCCCTGCAGTCTTCAGTGTGTCAAGGTCACAAACATAGGGACAAAGCTAGGTCTGGTGCAGATGCCTGTAATCCCAGCACTCAGGAGGCTGAGGCAGGAGGATCGCCTCTAGTTTAAAGCCAGCCTGGGTTACATAGTGCAGGACCAGCCTGAACTGCATATCCAGACCCTGCCTCAAAAATGCAAACAAACAAACGAAAAGTAAAATATATATACCTTTCTTCTTCTTCTTCTTCTTCTTTTTTTTTTTTTTTTGTACTGGGATTGAATCAGAGAGTGCTGAGCTACATACCCAGCCCTTTCCTTACTATTTAATTTTGAGACAGGGTTTTACTAAGTTGCCCAGACTGGCCTTGCACCTGTGATCCTCCTGCTTCGGCCTTCTGCATCCCTGAATTGCTTCCACGCTCTGCCCTGCAGCTTTCCGTTCCCCAGTGGATGCTTTCAAAGCTACCAGTGCCTGCCATTCCCAGTCCCCTCCCTCCCTGCCCACCCTGTGCCAGCCTGGCCTCCCTGGGCGTCAAGGTGACAGAGGAAGCAGATCTTGGAAACATCTGTGTCCCCCAGCTGTCGCTGCCCTGGACACGGGTGTTTTCGGCGAGCGTGAGTCCTTCAGGGATTTGGCCACGGTCCCCACAGGCAGCTCTTTCACAAGGGCTGATAAACAGATCCGGGGCCCTGGGGACCGTGGCGGCTTGCTTCCTCCTCCCCTGTCACAACCAGGCTTTGGGGCTTGGGGAGAGGGGAGAGGCGGAGGGAAGGGACAGAGGAGACCGCGTCATCGCAGGACAGTTAACGTGGGCCCTCAGCGCCCTTGCTCACTCTCCAGGCCTGGCGAGGTCGCAGTGGCGGTCTCTCAGGTCGAGCGCCAAGTGCCCAGGGCAGCTGTGCCCAAGTCACCCCAAGGAAGGGGCCAAACCTCCCACTCCCTGCCACTCTCGTCACCAAGGGAGGTCACAGCACATCGGGGACGTGGCGTCTATGGTGTGGCTCTCCTCTCAGTGCATGCCACCAAGTGCCACCTGCCCGGGGGCCCAAGGGCTGCCCCGGCCTAGGAGACGACACAGGATGGGCCTGAGTGTGGGGCAGGGAGGGGAGGCCCAGGGGGAGCGGGGGAGCGGCCAGGGCCTGGGGCCTCCTGGGGTCTCCTGGGGCCGGGGGCAGCAGCAGAGGCAGGGCTGAGGCAGAACACCTGGCTCAGGCTCCACTGTCACCCCAAGGAGCCAGGAGAGCTCACCCAGGAGTCGCGGGCGGCACCAGCCCACGGCAAAGGTAAAAGCGCTCCTGACGCCTTTCTGGGCCTGGGCCTCAAGTTCTCCGGTGGCCTCTTCCCAGCCCTCGGAGTCCCAGGGCAGGGAGGTGCTGGGATGGAGCAGGGCCTCGGGTCAGAGAATCACCACACCTGTCCTCCCAGGACGCTGAGCGGCCAAGGCAGGAGGGTGGCAAGTTTGAGCCTAACCTAGGCAACTTAGGGACTTAGTGAGACCCTGTCTCAAAAATGTAAAAGGGCCGAGTGTGGTAGCACACGTCTGTAATCCCAGCACTCAAGAGGCTGAGGCAGGAGGATCATTTTGAGTTCAAGACCAGACCTACAAAGTGAGCTCAAGGCCAGCCTGAACTGCACAGTGGGACCCTGTCTCAAAAAGACAGAACAAAAACAAATGTAAAAGAGTTGGGGATGTAGCTCAGTGTGAAGGCCCTGGGTTCGATCCGCAGTAGCAAGTGCACACACACACACACATATGCAGGCACACACACACACACATGCACACACGCATACACACATGCACACATACACATGCACACACATGCACACAGCATGCACACGCATACACATGCAGGCATGCATACACACAGGCACGCATACACGCACAGCAGGCAGGCACGCATACACAAGAAGCAACCACAGTTTTCTCATTGCCCCTTTGTCCCTGCATGCAGTCACACGCACATGCATACCCCCCAACCGCTGGTGACTGCCAGATGCAGCCCGGAACATGATAAAGCTGGGACAGACGCCTGCTTATCCCTTGTGTCAGTCATCTCTACCTTTGTCTTTTTTTTTTTCATTTTGAGACAGGGTTTCACTTTGTAGCCCAGGCTGGCCTCCAATCCGAGGTGATCCTCCTGCCTCAGTCTCCCAAGTGCTGGGATTATAGGTGCATGCCACCACGCCTGGCTTTTTTCTCTTTTAAGAGACAGCACCATGTCCCAGTGTCCCTGGGGTGTGCTACTCTGTGTGCTAAGCCCTGAGCTACACTGTGAAACAAAGCATGAACCTTGCTTTAAAAAGTTACACTGAGCTGGGTTTGGTGGTGTACGCCAGTAATCGCAGCACTTGGGAGGTTGAGGCAGGAGGACTGCCATGAGTTTGAGGTCCACCCTGGACTACATAGAGTTTGTCTCAAGAAACATCCCCCCAACACACACACCAATACACAAAGGCTGCATTGAGGCAGGATGGAGTGGTGCAGGCCTGTAATACCAACTACTCAGGCAGCCTGGTCTACACAGTGGAACCTGTCACAAAAACAAACAAAAGAAGATCAAAATCAAAACCACAATTAGATACCATTTCACCTCCACCAGGATGGCTAAATAAAAAGATAGATAATACTAAGTGTTGACAAGGATGTGGAGAAACTGGAACCCTCACACGTTGCTGGTGGGAATGTAAAGTGATACTGCTCTGCAGAGCAGTCTGGCAGTTCCTGGAGTTGTTAAATGGAGAGTTCCCATGTGACCCAGCGACTCCCTGCCTTGCTGTGTAGCCAAGAGAAAGGAAAATAGGCACCCACACAAGGTACCCAAACCCTAACGTTCATAGCAACATTGCTCATACTAGCTAAAATGTGGAAACAACCTGGTGTGCGTCAGTGAGTGAATGGACCGAGTGTGGTGTCGCTATGGAGCAGGATGTCACTCAGCTGTCAGTGCATGCTAGGTGTATGTGGGGGCGGGGGCTGAAAACATGGCAGGTGAAAGCCCCAGTACTGCAGGCTCCCTCTCTGTGAAAGCTGGTCCTGGAGGGCTGCCAGCCTGTGGCTCTCTTGGGTGGCAGTGGGCCCTGAGAGGGGTGGGGGCTTGCGGGAGGAAGTGAGGTCACAGGTCGTGGCCTTTGTGGGGCGGGGCCTTTGAGGGGGTGGCCCTGAATAGGACCCTCAGACGTTCACCCTTCTTTGCTTCCCAGCCACCGAGGCTGGAGGAGTTCCCAGCCCGGAAGCAGAGCTGTGTGAGTCCCAGGAGCTACAGAGCAGCAGTGTCTCCCAGACAGAAGTGCCGAGGGGCTTGGGGCGCGGGCCACCACTAGCCAGGCTGGCCCAAGAAAAGAGCGTTCTCAGCTGTGGCTCCCACCGCAGGAGACGGCACAGAGAGGACAAGCGTTCCTCTGCAGTGTGCTACTGGCCACCTGGGCAACTCAACAAGACCCTGCCTCAAAAACAAAGTTGGGGATGTAGCTGGGCATGGTGGTGCACGCCTATAATCCCACCACTCGGGAGGCTGAGGCAGGAGGATCGTTCTGAGTTCGAGACCAGCCTGGGCTACACAGTGAGCTCAAGGCCAGCCTTAAATGCATAGCGAGACCCTGTCTCAAAAAGACAAAACAAAACAACAACAACAACAAATTGCACTTGCCTAGCATGCACGAGGCCGGGTTCAATATCCAGTATCATAAAAAAGAATTTACCAAGCTCGTGTGTAGAGAGATTTGACTTTACTCATAGTCACTGAGACATGCAGTTTCTGTGCTGAAGCCCTTGATTTTAAAGGAACACTTGGAGCTATTCTCCACCTTTGAACACAAGCCTCGTGGTCTTTGAGCCAGCGCTCCGCCCTGAGCGTCAACCCCGCCCCTTCCGTTTCCCAGTGGGCCAGCCCGCCCGCTGTGGGTGAGCAGGCGACTCGCTGGTCCACTGGTCTGTGGGCTGGTGATGCTTTTATAACTGTGGTCATAGGCCAGAAAAAAAAGTATGCAGAGAGACTCACTGTGGTGTTTGGGGCGCTCAGAGCTGCTCCCCAGGTCTCCCAGCCCGTGTGAAACACACCGAAAGGCCCGTGGTGGCTGACAGTCCCACGGCGACCTGGGACCTCGCTGCTCCCATGGTCGGTGGCGAAGCTCATCCCCCTGCTCCGAGGGAGCGAGGTACCGCACGGGCCAATTTCCGCAGTGCCAGGCCTCCCTCGAGGCTGACTTCCGTCCCCATCCCCACCGCTGAGGTCCGCGAAGCCCCAGAGCCGGCTGCTCCCTGGCTGCGACTCCCGGACGGCCTCGACGGCTGCTCACCCTCCGCTCTCGCCCTGGGAGACCCCGCGGCAGGATGGATTCCCAGCTGCATAAATGCAGCCCAGGGAAGAGGCGTTGCTCTGACCGCTGGAGCGTGTCTTCGGATGCCGAAACCACACAGGTCCCGCACTTGGCAAAGGCTTTCTGGTGTGCTGTTGTACCCACGCTGTCCCCAGTGCATGCCAGATACGACCTCATCACAACCCTGTGAGGCTGGTGTCACTGTTTTCATCTCTGTTTTACAGATGTGGCAAAGAGAGGTGAAGATATTTGACTGGAGCAATAACTAACCCACTTCTTTTACTGCTAACATGTTGACAGTGCTAATACACACCTGTAATCCCAGCATTCGGGAGGCTGAGGCAGGAGGATCACCATGAATTCAAGGCCAGCCTGGTTACATAGTGAGTTCAATGCCAGTCTGGACTACCTAGCAAGGCGCTGCCTTAAAAACAAAACAAAACAAAGCAAAAGGAAAAACTTGAAATGTTGCAAGATGTACAGCAAGAAAGCCACATCACCCCTGCAGATGTTTGCCAACCCCAGCGGATCTGAGCTGGACTCTGAGTGGTTCCACAGAGCAAGAAGCCAGAAAATTAAAGTCCAGGGCCTGCACTCAGCAGGAGATCTTCCCCGTAACAGAGCCCGTAGTCAGGCTCCTTGGGCCAGTAAATGTTCAACAACGAGCTCCAGGTGGGGCCAGGAAGGAGGGTCCCCGAATGAGGCATTTGCCAGTTTAGATGGCATCAGTCCCCCCGCCCTGAGACGTCAAACTCGAAACACGAAGTCGCCAACTCGGTGCTCACAATCACAACCTGCCTGGCACGGTGGCGCACACCTTGTAATTCCAACACTTGCGAGGCTGAGGCAGGAGGGTGGCACAAGTTCGAGGCCAGCCTGGGCTACTTAGGGACTTCACAGCCAGCTTGAACTATATAGTAAGACCCTGTTTTGAAAAGCCAAAAACAAAACAAAACAAACAAACAAACAAGAAGCACAGCGTGTAAGCCAGCATCACACCCGGGCTTTGACCACAGCAGAACTAGCACTTGCACGGCTGGCACGGGCGGGGAACGGCAGCCCCAGAGGAGCAGGGATCTCAGGAGCCTGGCAGAAGCAAACATAAATCATCTCGGCAGGGAAGCCTCAAATTATCCCTATAAATAAAATTTAAAACACAGCGTCCAGCATAGTCTAAGAGAGCTAGAGATGTCACAAGGAAATACGACACCCATGAGTGAGGCAAGCGGAGGCAGAACTTCGGATACGTCAGATACCCACATCATCAGGCACAGGCTCTCCAACAGCTGGGCTTTGTGGAAAGAAAGAAGCTTAATGATATCTTCAGGGATAGGAATCTACAAAAAGTGACATACTAGATGTATAAAGAATATTCAAGTGGACTGTGGTGTCACATGCCTGTCATCTCAGCACCTCTGGAGGCTGAGGCAGGAGGATCGCCCTGAGGTCCAGGCCAGCCTGGGCTACATAGTGAGTTCAAGGCCAGCCTGAACTACACAGCGAGACCTTGTCCCCTCGCCAAAAAAAAATTTTTTGAAGGCAGTTTATGGTTTAATCAGGGACCAAAAATGTAAAAGCTTCAGGGACCGGACAGGTAACAGAAATGAGTCGGGAGGCTGGGTAAATAGCACACTGGTCACCGACGCGGCTTTGTCTGAAGGACACTGACAGATGGTGCCAGGGTTTCACTATGTTGTGAAGTTGCACAGGCTGGGTTTGATCTTGTGATCCTCCTGCCTCAGCCTCCCAGAGGGCTAGGATTCTAGTGTGTCTGTATGCCTGGCTTTGGGTTTCTTTTTATGGTGATCAAATACACATAACATCAAATTGACCACTGCGATCGATTTAAAGTGCACAATTCAGTGAAAACTTAGGACATTCAGGGCTCACAACTTTGCCCTCTCTAGTTCCACAGGTTTTACCTCACCCTAAAAGGAAGCTCATGTCCTGGACTGCCTCTTTACTCTCTTTCCTCCCCTCGGCCCAGGCACCACCTGGCTGTCTGTCTGCCCTCCCCACTGCGAACTGGCCCAGATAGCTCATCTTCTTGTCAATGGAGTCATACAATATCTGTCCTTGTGTACCCAGCAGCTTTCACTTAGCATGTTTTCAAATTTGTTGTATTTAGCATGTGTTTGTTCCTTTTCGTAGCTGAATAGTATTCCACCATGTAGATACACACATTTACCTATTCATCAGTTGATTTATTTATTTAGGGTTCTGGAGATTAAACCCAGGGCCTTTGCCTTGAACTACCTCCCCACACCTTTCTTTACTTTTTTATTTTGAGACAGGGCCTCACTAAGTTGCTAAATTATCCAGACTGAAAAAAAAAGAAAAAGAAAAAAAAAAATTACCCAGACTGGGCTTGAACTTTCCATCTTCCTGACTCAACCTCCTAAAGTGCTGGGATTATAGGCATGCACCACCACGCCTCCAGCTGCTCTTTTTAACACGGTATCTTGTTATTTTACATAGAATAGAGCTCAGCACAGTGACGTGCACCTGTCATCCCAGCTGCTCGAGGCCAAGGGCAGGTGGTCACCTGAGCCGAGGAATTCCAAGCCGGTCCAGGCAAGAGTGAGACTTTATCTGCAAAATAAATAAGTGAAATATATCCCCGTGGCCAAGGCGGAAGCCAGAGGGACAGATACAGCAGAGCACCAACAGGATGAGCCGTCTGATCACCACCTGCTGTTGCTTTGGTTTGTTTCCTGGGACAGGGTCTCACTTTGTTGCCAAGGCAGCCCCTGCCCAAACACCTGGGCTCAGGCGATCCGCAGTCCAGTTTCCGAGTAGCTGAGGGAGCAGGCTGCACCACTGCGGCAGCTTCGTTGCCTGGTTTCCGCACAGCCCCAAGGATGATTCTCTGGGGTAACTTTGGAGGGGGCGGTACCTGGCACTGAAACCAAGTCCTTTGCACTGCGTTACACCCCCAGCCCTTCTTTAATTTGCATTTTGAGATAGGCTCACTGAACAATCAGGCTGGGCTACACCTTGAGACTCTCCTGCCTCACCCTCCCAGAGTGCTGAGATTACAGGCATTCACCATGTCCGGCGAGGTAGTTCTTATTTTGTTTTGAGACAGGTCTTGCTATGTAGCTCAGGCTGCCCTCGAACTCATGGCAATGCTCCTGCTTCAGCCTCCCAAGTGCTGGAATTACAGGCGTGTGCCACCATGCACAGCATTTGCTCTTATTTTATTTTCGCTTTTCACATTGGGAACTTGCATGTCAAGATAGGAAAAGGCCTGAAATCTCCCACTACATTTCCCCAGTAACTTTTATCTCCCACCCACAACCCCAGGGGAACCTGCTTGGTCCTGCACCCAGCGGCAGCAGCCTTGACCTTGTGGGGGGGCTCTGTCCTCCTGCAGTGTGGGTTGAGTTCACCTCCCCGGTGGGCCTCTCCTTTTCCCAGCATCCACCTGGGCAGGCACTGGCCACAGTCAGATCGATGGGGCCGTGGCTGCCGCAGCTGTGGCACGTGGTGATCTTCAGCTTTGCAGCTGCCCTCACACGTCTTGTCCTGAGGCCGAGGGCTGCGAGGGACCCTCAGAAGTCCCTGTCACTGGTCGCACCAGTCCTTGTCCGCTGCAAGGCCACCTGCCCTGGGGCAGTACCTGGCCTCAACCTGCCCCCCC